>NC_136417.1:153367098-153967098 GCF_052625555.1 Lactuca saligna
GACTCATAAATGAACTGACTCATTGATCTAGAAATTGTAGTAGTATGATCCTGTGTTACCCCGATGGTAACTTACTAATGATGTAACTAATACGCATGAATATGGAAGTACTTTTTATGTCTATATATCTATAATTGACATATAATTAATATGGAAACTACTTTCGGATGACTACCCGAAATCCCACCAGACCACATCTCAAGTGCGAAAAGGAAATAGGGTGGATGGCCTTCCTAAGCCCTTTAAACATTTCTTATATATATACATATACATATATGGACATGTAATTTATAAGAAGTATAACAAAGTTTAAATAAAAGTATTTGGTAAGAAAAGAGTTTGAAAAACATTTTGAAGTAAAGCAGTTTGATAAACAGTTTGAACAGTGATAAAATCATTGGTTCTATAGTTATTAATCACATGTGATTGATGTAATAACTATAAGTATTTAACTTGTATTCACCCCATAAAAGTATTTAAAACATTTAAAAGTATTTCAAAGGTTAATTAACAGGGGTATGAACTCACTGGTGGTGAGTGGATTGGATTGAAGTATCGGATACCATGTTAGGTGGCAAACGAAGACTTGTACACACGCACGAGCCTAGTTATCATATAATGAACATATGTATAACTAATTAGCCTTATTATAACTAATAATATGAGTTGGGACACTCTAGAACCGGAAAACACTTTGTTTCAAGTGTTAAAGTTCACAAGGTTTGCATCCGAGTGCTAGTAGGGCATAACTAGGGTGTTTGGGGGCCAAGGGTAAACTCCTTGGGAGTTTATGGTCTAAATGACCTTTACCCTTGGAGTTTACGGCAGTAAACTCTAGGGTTTACGGTCTAAAATCCAAATATTGCAACCATGAGTTGTTTTGGAGTTTAACAAGTCCATAGAAGTAACCTTGCTAAGTGGTTTAGCTCTTGGAATGGATTAAGACCACAAAACACCCACCTTGAGGTGTTTACGGCCTAAGGGTAATTTCCCTTGGGTTTACTACCATAAACCCCTATGGGAAGTGGTATTTCCATTGTTTTAAGTCCTTAACACCACTAGGTAAAAGTCTAGGTTAGTTTTTATGGCTAAGTAAGGAATATGACCCATTTAAACAACCTTTTGGGTGTTTACAGCCTTGAGATATCCTTAGGCCGTAAACACCTATATTTTGTGGTGTTTGATGTTTTAAAATGCTTAAACATATCAATGGAAGGTTTAGATATGTTAAGGTAAGTCTAGGGCTTCAAACTAGGGCTTAAAATGTGACTTAAGCTAAATTTGAGGGACTTTATGGTGTTTACGGTCCAAGCATTTTCTTGGACCGTGAACACCTCAAACATGGTGTTCTTGGCAGATTTCCTTGGTATTCGTTTGATATACTAGCTCACAAGCACTTAAGGATGGGAGTACTTACTATAATGGTGCTTGATTCGAGCTAAAAGGGCCAAGAACACTTAGTGTGTGTTCATGGTGTTTTGGAAATCTAATCAAAATACACAAATAAATGGATGAATAGGTGTAAAAACACTACATTAAGTGTTTTACTAACTTGAAATGGTTAGAACACTTACAAGATCGGAGTTTTGGAATTAAAGGTTGGATGATAGTTGATAGGGTTTTTGGGAGTTTACTCTTTTCACTTTTTGGGGAGTAAACACAAATGGCTAGTTCTTGGGGAGTAAACTGATACATACATATGAGTTTACAGTTTTTGGGTGATTTTCAAAACCGAAACATAAATATTTAGTCGGGTGATCCTAATATGGGAAGTGTTTGCGGTTTTCAAAATAAAAACCCGAGACGACACTTTCTTTTACCCGTTCATTTAAAAATAATAATAAAATAATTAAACGAACTTTATATTTCTTAAAAATAAGAAATAATGATATTAAATCACGATACGAAGGGGTTGACTTTTAAGGTTTGACCAAAAGGAAATTTCAGGTTGTCCCATCATCCCCCTGTTAAGGGAATTTCGTCCCGAAATTAAAGTCTAAGCAAATAAAGTAGTTACAAATAACTAAGCAAAGAGATGAGGGTATTTCAGTTTCATCTGAACCTCGCATTCTCAAGTGAATTCCGGTCCTCGCTTAGCGTTCCAGTGAACCTTCACAATCGGGATACGGCTTTGTTTCGTCTGCTTGACCTCACGGTCCATGATCTCTATAGGTTCTTCCAAGAAGTTTAGGTTCTCGTTGATCTCGATCTCGTCGAGTGGGATTACAAGAGTCTCGTGGGACAGACACTTTTTCAAGTTAGATACGTGGAATGTAGAGTGTACGTTACGAAGTGTGTCGGGTAGGTCGACTTTGTAAGCTACGGGGCCGACTCTTGCGAAAATCTCGAAAGGCCCTATGTACCTCGGATTAAGCTTCCCACGCTTACCGAAGCGTATCAAGCCTTTCCAGGGTGAGACTTTGAGAAGGACTCGGTCTCCCACCTAAAATTCCAAAGGTTTACTTCGCTTATCAGCGTAGCTTTTATGTCGGTCCCTAGAGGCTTTCAATCGTTCACGGATCTGAACAATTTTCTCTGTCATTTCCTGAATGATCTCCGGACCGGTGAGAGTACTTTCAGAAGCTTGCCCCTGGCTAATTGGGTATCACCCACTTCAGCCCAACACAGAGGGGATCTGCACTTTTGGCTATAGAGGGCTTCAAATGGAGCAGCCTTGATGCTCGTGTGATAACTGTTATTATAAGAAAACTCGAGAAGGGGTAAATGAGTATCCCATGCCTTTCCAAA
Source organism: Lactuca saligna (assembly GCF_052625555.1). Classification (NCBI taxonomy): domain Eukaryota; kingdom Viridiplantae; phylum Streptophyta; class Magnoliopsida; order Asterales; family Asteraceae; genus Lactuca; species Lactuca saligna. Next base: position 153,369,847 of record NC_136417.1, read on the forward strand.
GTCAATCACACAGGCTCTCAACATATCTTCTAGTGTTTGGATGGTCCTCTCACTTTGTCCATCGGTTTGTGGATGGTAGGTTGTGCTCATGTCCAGCCTTGTTCCCAGGGAATGTTGTAGTGATTGCCAAAATCTTGAGGTGAACATACTATCTCTATCGGAGATAATGGATATAGGCACACCATGTAGCCGTACGATTTCCCTAATATATGTTCTCGTAAGTTTCTCCATCTTGTCGGTTTCTTTGATAGGCAGGAAGTGTGCAGACTTGGTCAATCTATCGACGATGACCCATATGGTATCAAGTCCACCCGTTGTCTTGGGCAACTTGCTTATGAAATCTATAGTGATCCACTCCCACTTCCATTATGGAATCTCTGGTTGTTGCAGTAAACCGGAGGGCTTCTGGTATTCGACCTTGACCTTTGCGCAAGTAAGGCATTTACTTACGAAGGTAGTACTTTCTGCTTTCATATTTGGCCACCAGTATAGCTTTTTAAGATCCAGATACATCTTATCTGAACCTGGGTGGACGGAATACCAAGTGTTGTGCGCGACGGTCATGACTAAATCTCGGAAACCACCATTTTTCGGGGTCCAGATTCGGTCCATGAAATATAAAGCTCCGCCACCCTTGGCCTCTAAATTTTTATCCATTGCTCTGACGGATTCACTCGTCACATTTTCAGGTTTCATAGCTTCAAGTTGGGCCGCCTGAATTTGTTTATAAAAGTGTGAATGGATGGTTATTCACAATGACTTGACCCTGCGACCAGAATATTCTTTCCGACTTAGGGCGTCTGCTACTACGTTGGCTTTACCCGAATGATAACGAATATCACATTCGTAGTCACTGAGTAGCTCGACCCACTGTTGTTGCCTCATGTTGAGCTCCTTTTGATTGAATATGTGTTGTAAACTCTTGTGGTTGGTAAATATAGTGCTTTTCGTCCCGTACAAGTAATGTCTCCAGATCTTCAGAGCAAACACCACTGCTCCTAGTTCAAGATCGTGGGTTGTGTAGTTAACTTCGTGTGTCTTCAACTGTCTGGAGGCGTAGGCGATGACCTTACCTCGCTACATCAAAACACACCCGAGCCCTTGGTTCGATGCATCGCAATAGACTATGAAGTCTTCTATCCCTTTGGGGAGAGATAGTATTGGTGCGGTGCACAAGGCTCGCTTGAGCGTTTGGAACGCTCTTTCTTGTTTCTCTTCCCAGTCAAAGGCCACGCCTTTCTGGGTCAGGGTTGTAAGAGGTTTCGCTATTTGGGAGAAGTTCTGTATGAATCTGCGGTAGTAGCCAGCGAGGCCTAGAAATTGACGAATTTCAGTAGGAGTTTTCGGTGCTGACCAGTTCTCAATGGCTTTATTTTTGGATGGGTCCACGTGGATTCCCTCTTCGCTTACCACATGTCCTAAGAATTCGACTCTTCGGATCCAAAATTCACATTTCGAGAACTTTGCATTGAGTTTCTCCGTTCGTAAAGTTCCTAAAACTTGTCGCAGGTGATCGCCATGCTCTTCCTTACTTCAAGAGTACATCAGGATGTCATCAATGAAAACGATGACGAACTGATCCAAGTAAGGTCGGCATACTCTATTCATCAGATCCATGAAAACTGCGGGCGCATTGGTCAATCCGAATGGAATCACCACGAACTCGTAGTGTCCGTAACGAGTTCGGAAGGCTGTCTTTGGAACATCCTCCTCTTGTACTCGTAACTGGTGATATCCGAATCTAAGATCAATTTTGGAGAAGTAACTCGCCCCTTGCAGTTGGTCAAATAGATCGTCTATGCGCGGCAGAGGGTATCAATTCTTGACCGTCAGTTTGTTGAGTTCCCTGTAGTCGATACACATACGGAATGATCTGTCTTTCTTCTTAACAAACAAGACTGGTGCTCCCCAAGGTGAGAAGCTTGGTCTAATGAAGCCCTTGCTGAGCAGTTCGTTAAGTTGACCGGATAGTTCCTGCATCTCTCCTGGTGCTAATCGATAGGGCGACTTGGCTACTGGGGTAGCTCCTGGGATTAAGTTGATTATGAACTCGACCTATCGTTGCGGAGGTAATCCTGGTAGCTCTTCTGGAAAAATGTTGGGGAAGTCGCTCACTATTGGGATGTTCTTTAGTTCTTTCATTTCGAGGCTCGTATCGATGACATGGGCAAGGAATGCATGGTATTCTTTACGTAGATACTTTTGTGCTTGATTACATGAAATAATGCGAAGACTCGCACTAGGTTTGTCGCCGTAGACTATAAGAGTTTCGTTAGATGGGAGGTTTAGACGGGTTGCTTTCTCGAAGCACATAACGTCGGCGCGATGAAGACTTAACCAATCCATGCCGATGATAACGTCGAAGCTTTTAATCGAGACTGGCATAAGGTCGATGGGGGGAATGAATGGTTATCTAAAGTTAGGGTACAACCTAAGTATATGCTATTCGTGCTTTATGTTTTTCCATTAGCCATTTCTACTGTGAATTGTTCTTTAAGTGCGTGTGGTTGTTGTTTAAGCATGCGAGCAAATTTATGGTTCACGAAGCTTCGCTCCGCTCCACTATCGAACAGAATGCATGCATAGGAGTTATCGAGGAGGAACGTACCAGTTACCACTGTCGGGTCAGCAACTGCTTCCCCATGGCCTATTGCCAGTACCCTCCCTGCTCCACCAACATTCTTCGCTTTGGGGCAGTCCCTCTTGTAGTGGCCTGCTTCACCACATCCATAGCAGGTCGGGCTCGCGCTAGAGTCGGGGACTTGGGTGATCGGCCTCGCCGGGGATTTACAGAAACGGATGGTGTGTCCTTTCCTGTTGCAGTTAGAGCACTGCATTTCACGGCAGGGGTCGTTGTGGTGGAATTTGCATTTGTTGCACTTAGGCAAACTTCCAGCATACTGTCTCACCGGAGCAGTATCAGCAGCAGGGGTTATCGTGGCATGAACAGCCACAACTTACTGCTTTTTACCAGCTTGCTGTTTCTTATTGTCTTCACAGAACTTCCACTTAGTGCTAGCGAGTTTGGAGGGTTCCGGGATGGCTAGGGTTGTTGTTGTTGCAGGGGTTTTGACTCCATGGTCAATGAGTCGTTGTGCCAGTCGTTTGGCACTATCGAAGGTAGCGGGGTTTGATGATAGGACATTCCCCTGATACGGAGGCATTAGCCGCACATGTACCTTTCGATCTTTTTCCCTTCAGTGGGAACCATATTGGGGCAGAGGGCCACCAGTTCGCTGAATCTGGCGATATAAGCGACAATATTGGTGCCCTTCATGGTCAGGCTCCAAAGCTCCTGCTCTAATTTCTGGATTTCGCCCCTTGGGCAGTATTCCTCAATCATGAGCTCTTTCATCGTTTCCCAGCCTATGTCGTTGGCTACGACGAGGGTTAGAGCGTTAACGTGGCCGTTCCACCACGTCAGGGCCTTTCCTTCAAAGGTGCATGCGGCATATTTGACTTTGCTCGCAGCAGGGTATGAACAAATTTCGAAGACTGATTCAGTCTTCTCGAACCATTGCGAGAGGGAAATGACTCCGCCGGTCCCATGAAAGGACTTCGGCTTGCAGTTGGTGAAATCCTTGTAGGAGCACTCTCTCGAGCGCACAGGAGTTTCCACCAGAATAGAGTTAACAGGGGTTCCACCTCTGCTGGCATCAGTAGAGTGATACTGTGCCATGACAGTTGCCACTGCTGCAGCTACGACAGCATTTAGGGTTGCTGTATCGATGACCGGAGGTGGAGGAGGCGGTGGAGGTGCAAGGTTATTTCGGGGAGATTTGCGAGGAGGCATCTTTCAACTATAAGTTTATAAAGATAAGCAAAGTGGTGAGAATCAATTTGTATGTAAGGTGAGAGTGACACATGGGTTAACTAACCATAGCCCAAAAGTTGAATGAGTGTTTGAGATCATAACTAGGAAGGATAGTAGGAAAACAAGAGTGTAAAGATTTTTCCCACAGATTAGATAGATGTCAATAATATTGGTATTACCGATGTAATAAGTTCAGGGAAAATCGACCTAACAGTATGTGACATCCCCAAAATCACGGCCAGAAAAGACCGATTTTGTTTATGCTTTATAAAAATCAGAGTACTTCATTTTATAAAAAGGTTGCGGAATTTGTTCCCAGAAAAACATGGTAAATACGTTATTAAAACATTTTCGAAGAAACGTATTTATTTCATTTTAAAACATTTGGGATGTCATCGTTAATACAGGAACATAAGCATAAACAGAACTTACAATTATTCACACTAGTGGTCTACATCTCTTTAAATCTCTCAGTGTAGTGTCACTTCATATCAACACCTGTGGTATAAATAAACTGAGTGGGTCAGGTTGGGAAACCTGGTGAGCACATAGGGATTTCAATCCCACAATGTTATACCATATATATAGTTTAAAATTCACAAAATATACAATTTCACCATACATATATATAAACAACTCTTATCCCACCCCGTCGATCCTCGCAACGAGGCTATCCATACTCTCGGACCTAAGATTAGTCGTTTTACCTACTCCATACTCTCGGATCAGAAATGAACAAATTTACCAAATCCATACTCTCGGACTAGGGACGAATAACTAATCCATACTCTCGGATTAAAGATGAATGATTATGCCTAATCCATACTCTCGGACTAGGGGCAATAGCTAATCCATACTCTCGGATTAACGACGAATGATTATGCCTAATCCATATTCTCGGACTAGGGACAATGACTATGTCTAATCCATACTCCCGGATAAGTGACATATACTAACTTCTATTCTCTGAGTTTAACTCACTTGTACTCGTAAGAATATACTACCCAATATTCCTCATATTTAATTTAGGTCTACTCTTTATCCTAAATTATCAAATATAATCAGGTATGTTCTTTAACACGAATTTCAAGCAACATCAATTAACTCGCACATAAACATATAATTAATACTTCAATCAATACTTGTATTAAAATCATGTTCATGAAAGGGACTATGCACTCACCTGAGAAGGTGGTGACTCGGTACTCGGACAGCGCTTCGTTTACTTTAAAATAATTTCCTTCGACGAAACCTAGTATTATCACCAATAGATTTTAGTCTATTATTCGCCGAGACTAATTAATAGTCTAGCTATTATTACTATTATATAAGCGTTAAAAAAAAATACTTATATAACCCATAATATTAGCCCAAGTATTTATTATATGTTCTTAATAACGTTCATATAATTAAATAAAAACTATATTAAAAATAGCGTAGACGTAGCTCACTTACAGCGGGTTTTATAGAAAACCAGACTTTGCTTGGAGCAGCGTTTCCGAGCCGAAAAGCTCTTCTTCTCGGAGCCGTCGAGCACTCCGGGGCTTCCGCCTCGTGCTAGGGAGGTTCCCTAGGCTTTTCGGGGGATTTCGGGGCTAGAGAGAGGTTCTAGAGAGAGAGTAAAGAGAAGAAAGAATGGGAAAGGTGTGAAGAAAATGAGGGTGGGAGAGGTGATATTTATAGGGTGAAAATGGCTGAACTTGGTGCCACATGTCACCATCTAGTGGCAAAACTTGGGGAGAAAGCAATGGCCAAGATTGTGTCACATCACCCATTTTCGCACAACACACTTCCGACTTCTAAAATCCGTAACTTTCACATACGACCTCCGTTTTTGATGTTCTTTATATCCACGCGTAGGTAAAAATAATATCTACAACTTTCATTTTGACTCCGTCGGCTAATTCTTGACCGATCTTAAATTTAATAGTACGAGGCGTTTAGACTGTTAAATGACCGCGAAGAATTCGTAACTCCTTCATACGGACTCCGTTTTCGTCTGTCATTTTACTGTTGAGTTCCTATTAATGAGATCTTCAACTCTCATTTATTTCACGTAAGCCAAAAACCGCTCGAACTAAAATTCGAGTTTCGGGCTGTACACTGCTAAGCCGAATCTTAGAAAAATCATAACTTCCTCATACGAAGTCAGATTTGGGCGTTCTTTTTATCGACGCTCTTAGTTTAACATATTCTACGAATTTTGTTTAGATTGCTAAGGCTAAAAAGTCTTCTATCGTAAATTCACTATTTACGTCTTCTGGTGCTGTGCCGGTTTTGCCGTAAAACTTCGGCGGGCCATAACTTCTTCGTTATAACTCGGATTTCGGCGTTCTTTATATGTACGGAAACCTTGTGAAATATTCTAAAACTTGGTTAATACTATTCATTCTAAATAATCTTTTGTCGAAAAGTCATTTTTGACCCCTATTGCCTCTAAATTGACTAGCCCGGATCTGCGGGCGTTACAATTATCTCCCCCTTAGGATGATTACGTCCCGGAATCATCAACGAAACAAGGATCGTATAATGACTCCATATGTCATCTCTTCATCCTAGGTAATAATTATAACTTCTTTATTCCTTCAAGTCTATCTCTTAGACTTATTGACTGTAAGCAGTACTTGATCGTGCACCTGCTCTCTACCTCATATTAGACTCCAAATTATGACCTATCATCATGTGATGTACGTTTAGACTCAGGTCTCTTAAATTCTAAAACAGACTAAGCCTTCCTTCATGTTCTAATGTGATTTAATCATACTTTAACATGTAGCATTTCTAGCTACCAACGAGCGCGATACTTCTATTGATCGCTTTGATTATTAATCGTTTGGTTTAAGTCGGACGCTATATCAAACTTGGTTCTCTGAACCATGTAACCTACTCATCGTAGTCGGACTCAAGGTGATATGACCACTAGGGTCGGGATAACAACAATCTTCTTAGTCATTACCGAAACAATGGTAACGGTATACTTGAATAAAACGAAATCAATTACTGGCTTCTTGGTAACCTTGTGACTTTCCCTGATCCAAGTGTGAGTCCTGTGCTTCCGGTAGTATAGGCCTCTACTACCATTCACACCTACTCATACTCGTCCCGAGTATTGTCCCGTAGTTTTTCCAAGTCACCATACAAGAAAACCATACAACAACTTAACACATCAGATAACAAAACAAAGGTTTTATATTATTTCTTGAAACTGTTACATAGGTGTTCAAGTTCACCCTAGACTATGCCTCTAACGGGCTACATTGTGAGGTACTATCTACACGATTACTCCATAACTCGATCCTCGAATGTCAAGCCTTCACTCTTGAATCCTTGCATTGTCATCTGCTTCATCAAGGATCATTTGAAATGCTCTCGCCTTTGACTTTGGTGGTACATTTGGCTTTGTAGCCCCTTCTCTCTTTGGGCAGTCTTGTTTGAAGTGTCCTTCTTCTCCACACTTAAAGCAGACTTCTCTCTTGGTTGTGCATTCGCTGGCGTAATGACTAGTCTTCCCGCATTTAAAGCATGTCGTATATTTAGAGCATTTCCCGATGTGCTTCTTTCTACACTTGTCACACCATTGCGTTCCTTCTTCAAACTTCGAGAATTTTCTCTTCTCGCTGGACCTTGAAGATCCTTCAAACTTTCTCTTCTCGCCAACCTCCATCTTGCTGGAGGCTCTTCCCTTGATCATATCTTCGACAGACTTGGCAGCCCAGATAGCTGCCTCTAGAGTAGGTGCTTGACGCACTGGCACCGCGTACTCCCATGGAAGTCCTTTTGCGTACTTGTCGATTTTTGTCAGCTCATCCGGAACAAGACGCAAGGCGAACTCCATCTTCTCTGTGAAGTTGTTGGTGTATTCATCGATTGACATGCTTCCCTTCTTCAGGGTTAGAAACTGGTTCTCTAGCTGAAGCAGGTTTTGAGCTGAGCAATACTTTCGTTTGAATTGCACCAGAAATTCTACCCATGTCAGTTGCAGAGGCTCATTAGGGCTCAGAGTCTTCCCCAAGGTATTCCACCAACGTACAGCGCCTCCTCGAAACTGACGCACTGCAAATGTGGTCTGTAGCTTCGCTCTACAACCGCATGTCATGAAGGCTAACTCCATCTCCGAAATCCAATTCATGACCCCGATCGGATCCTCCTTTCCAGTGAAAGTCGATGGCTTGCAAGTCAGAAAATCCTTGTACTTGCATCCATTCCTCTCGACCTCGTCATCTTGGTTGTTTTGTCGAACAATTGGTGGGTTGACTTGACCAACAGTCCCACTGTAGTTTCCTTCCTCAGTCTGCCCTTCGTTCAACTCGGGCTGTTCGATCTGAATAGTGGCTTCCTCACGATTTTGCTGGAGCAAACATCTAGTTTCCTCCATTTGACGATCCAACATCGCTTGCACTCCGGCCATTGTGACTGACTCAGGGGCGGCTTCCATCACCGGTATTTACTCAATCACTGGGGGTTGGTTTCTGTTCCCATTTGCATTCACGTTTCCGCTACGGGTTCTTGCCATCTTGATCTATACACCGAATAAGGTGAATCTAGATCTTTACTTAGGATTGACGGTTAAATCATCCTTATCACTCCGAAACGTTTATATGCTAGTTCTAATATCGTAGTCGTACGTTTAGAATTCTAAACACATAAGGTTTCCAGATCCGGTCGGCAACAGACCATAGATCCGAACAACTAACAGCATATCAGGCACAAGTATTTAGCACATAAAAGAATTTTAGGCATAATTCCTAAAATAAGCCAGTGCTCACACCTCACAATCATCGCTTACCATTCTAAGTTTAAGTCTAGAAATAAATCCATATTCCTAGTTCGCTTAAACTAATGCTCTGATACCAACTGTGACATCCCCAAAATCACGGCCAGAAAAGACCGATTTTGTTTATGCTTTATAAAAATCAGAGTACTTCATTTTATAAAAAGGTTGCGGAATTTGTTCCCAGAAAAACATGGTAAATACGTTATTAAAACATTTTCGAAGAAACGTATTTATTTCATTTTAAAACATTTGGGATGTTATCGTTAATACAGGAACATAAGCATAAACAGAACTTACAATTATTCACACTAGTGGTCTACATCTCTTTAAATCTCTCAGTGTAATGTCACTTCATATCAACACCTGTGGTATAAATAAACTGAGTGGGTCAGGTTGGGAAACCTGGTGAGCACATAGGGATTTCAATCCCACAATGTTATACCATATATATAGTTTAAAATTCACAAAATATATAATTTCACCATACATATATATAAACAACTCTTATCCCACCCCGTCGATCCTCGCAACGAGGCTATCCATACTCTCGGACCTAAGATTAGTCGTTTTACCTACTCCATACTCTCGGATCAGAAATGAACGAATTTACCAAATCCATACTCTCGGACTAGGGACGAATGACTAACCCATACTCTCGGATTAAAGATGAATGATTATGCCTAATCCACACTCTCGGACTAGGGGCAATAGCTAATCCATACTCTCGGATTAACGACGAATGATTATGCCTAATCCATATTCTCGGACTAGGGACAACGACTATGTCTAATCCATACTCCCGGATAAGTGACATATACTAACTTCTATTCTCTGAGTTTAACTCACTTGTACTCGTAAGAATATACTACCCAATATTCCTCATATTTAATTTAGGTCTACTCTTTATCCTAAATTATCAAATATAATCAGGTATGTTCTTTAACACGAATTTCAAGCAACATCAATTACTCGCACATAAACATATAATTAATACTTCAATCAATACTTGTATTAAAATCATGTTCATGAAAGGGACTATGCACTCACCTGAGAAGGTGGTGACTCGGTACTCGGACAACGCTTCGTTTACTTTAAAATAATTTCCTTCGACGAAACCTAGTATTATCACCAATAGATTTTATTCTATTATTCGCCGAGACTAATTAATAGTCTAGCTATTATTACTATTATATAAGCATTAAAAAAATACTTATATAACCCATAGTATTAGCCCAAGTATTTATTATATGTTCTTAATAACGTTCATATAATTAAATAAAAACTATATTAAAAATAGCGTAGACGTAGCTCACTTACAGCGGGTTTTATAGAAAACCAGGCTTTGCTTGGAGCTGCGTTTCCGAGCCGAAAAGCTCTTCTTCTCGAAGCCGTCGAGCACTCCGGGGCTTCCGCCTCGTGCTAGGGAGGTTCCCTAGGCTTTTCGGGGGATTTCGGGGCTAGAGAGAGGTTCTAGAGAGAGAGTAAAGAGAAGAAAGAATGGGAAAGGTGTGAGGAAAATGAGGGTGGGAGAGGTGATATTTATAGGGTGAAAATGGCTGAACTTGGTGCCACATGTCACCATCTAGTGGCAAGACTTGGGGAGAAAGCAATGGCCAAGATTGTGCCACATCACCCATTTTCGCACAACACACTTCCGACTTCTAAAATCCGTAACTTTCACATACGACCTCCGCTTTTGACGTTCTTTATATCCACGCGTAGGTAAAAATAATATCTACAACTTTCATTTTGACTCTGTCGGCTAATTCTCGACCGATCTTAAATTTAACAGTACGAGGCGTTTAGACTGTTAAATGACCGCGAAGAATTCGTAACTCCTTCATACGGACTCCGTTTTCGTCTGTCATTTTACTGTTGAGTTCCTATTAATGAGATCTTCAACTCTTATTTATTTCACGTAAGCCAAAAACCGCTCGAACTAAAATTCGAGTTTTGGGTTGTACACTGCTAAGCCGAATCTTAGAAAAATCATAACTTCCTCATACGAAATCAGATTTGGGCGTTCTTTTTATCGACGCTCTTAGTTTAACATATTCTACGACTTTTGTTTAGATTGCTAAGGCTAAAAAGTCTTCTATCGTAAATTCACTATTTACGTCTTCCGGTGCTGTGCCGGTTTTGCCATAAAACTTCGACGGGCCATAACTTCTTCGTTATAACTCGGATTTCGGCGTTCTTTATATGTATGGAAACCTTGTGAAATATTATAAAACTTGGTTAAGACTATTCATTCTAAATAATCTTTTGTCGAAAAGTCATTTTTGACCCCTATTGCCTCTAAATTGACTAGCCCGGATCTGCGGGCATTACACAGTAGGTCTTACATCATACTAGACGGAAAAGTTTGACAGTCCTTAGATTCCTAATTAGAGTACTAAAAGTTAGGAATATTTTACAGACAAGTGCTACTTAGAGCACAGATGTTAAAGGCTAATCCTTAACCCAAAAGATAAAGATGTACTAGACATCTTCTAACGGCGATGATCATTCTTCGGGAGAAGCCTGAGGTCTCTCATTTGACGGATCACCTCTTGAAGGTGTCGTTCATGAGCCATTTCACGAGCTCGAAGTTCCATGACTTCTGCTTGATAGGCAACTAGATGTTGCTGCAGGGTTTCATTGGTTCTCCGGGTCCGTTCCATGTCTTCTTCGAGACGGCGGATGCGGACTGTGTTGACATCAGAGTTAGCGTCAATCTCCACGACCCGGTCAATGGCTGCTCGACCCTGCTCAACATTACGAGCTATTCTGCGGATAATGATGGGCAGAGCTCTGTCAGCAGAACTTCCTTCGCTGACGTTGTAAAAGCTTCGGTCCCCAATGTATGGTAAGGGTTGACCCTGTTCGTCACTCCAGCGATTCAAGTTATTTACCCATAAGGGAATGGGACCTACAAAAGCTGGTCGAGGGTTGTTGTTCAAGGCTTGACCTACTGGAGGTAGGTTGTTGACTTCGGGCTCAGAGTCAGATCCATCCAAGAAGCCTTCAGATTGATGATCATCCAACGGGATTTGATGCTCATCATCGGATTCTGCTTCGAGCCATCCTACATTGCCTTCATTCGGAAAGTACGTGTCGCCGTGATGGAATCTAGCCATTTAGATCTACGCGAGAAGAGAGGTATAAGAATGTAGTATATAAGTAGCTCGTAGTAGTACAAAATAGTCCTATAGTATTTTAGGCTTTACTGATCTATGTGTGGTACTGTTGGTAAGTTTTTAGACTTGTTAACATATCACAACCATTCTAGGGCATATGCTAATCACTCCTCGGACCAGAATAGTTGATCAGGCTATGCCATTCCAAGGACTGACCATACATCCCCGAGCTTACCTGTGATCTTTAACAATCGTAATACTTTTGTTCTTGTCATTGTGACACTGATTTTAGTATGAATGCAGACTAGTATACTTAATTAAATATCTTAGTATTTAAAGTATAGACTCTTGGTCAGAGTGTTTTAATCCCAAATGGGTTTATAGTTTAGTATATTTTTACGGCAGTAAACTCTAGGGTTTACGGTCTAAACTCCAAATATTGCAACCATGAGTTGTTTTGGAGTTTAACAAGTCCATAGAAGTAACCTTGCTAAGTGGTTTAGCTCTTGGAATGGATTAAGACCACAAAACACCCACCTTGAGGTGTTTACGGCCTAAGGGTAATTTCCCTTGGGTTTACTACCGTAAACCCCTATGGGAAGTGGTATTTCCATTGTTTTAAGTCCTTAACACCACTACGTAAGAGTCTAGGTTAGTTTTTAGGGCTAAGTAAGGAATATGACCCATTTAAACAACCTTTTGGGTGTTTACGGCCTTGAGATATCCTTAGGCCGTAAACACCTATATTTTGTGGTGTTTGATGTTTTAAAATGCTTAAACATATCAATGGAAGGTTTAGATATGTTAAGGTAAGTCTCGAGCTTCAAACTAGGGCTTAAAATGGGACTTAAGCAAAATTTGAGGGACTTTATGGTGTTTACGGTCCAAGCATTTTCTTGGACTGTGAACACCTCAAACATGGTGTTCTTGGAAGATTTCCTTGGTATTCGTTTGATATACTAGCTCACAAGCACTTAAGGATGGGAGTACTTACTATAATGGTGCTTGATTCGAGCTAAAAGGGCCAAGAACACTTAGTGTGTGTTCTTGGTGTTTTGGAAATCTAATCAAAATACACAAATAAATGGATGAATAGGTGTAAAAACACTACATTAAGTGTTTTACTAACTTGAAATGGTTAGAACACTTACAAGATCGGAGTTTTGGAATTAAAGGTTGGATGATAGTTGAGAGGGTTTTTGGGAGTTTACTCTTTTCACTTTTTGGGGAGTAAACACAAATGGCTAGTTCTTGGGGAGTAAACTCATACATAGATATGATTTTACGGTTTTTGGGTGATTTTCAAACCCGAAACATAAAAATTTAGTCGGGTGATCCTAATATGGGAAGTGTTTGCGGTTTTCAAAAAAAAAAAACCCGAGACGACACTTTATTTTACCTGTTCGTTTAAAAATAATAATAAAATAATTAAACGAACTTTATATTTCTTAAAAATAAGAAATAATGATATTAAATCACGATACGAAGGGGTTGACTTTTAAGGTTTGACCAAAAGGAAATTTCAGGTTGTCACAGTTTCCTTACTTTTTTGGTCTTAATCTGTTAAGATAACCACTCCATCCATAGATCAGACTAATTTAAGACCTGTTAATCCATAAAGTCATGGGCTTTAAGCCTTTGCATGGATAGGATAGGCTAAAACATCATTTCATCCATTCCATGGTACTTTACTCAGGCATGGGGGTAAAACAAAGATCAAGAAAACATTTTTATCAACCTAGAAGCCCAAAGATGCATGAAAGGACAACTTAAACTATCTAGAGAGTCTCAAACTCATAAAGGTCCAAACATGGGGACTTAAGCTCATAAATCTTACACTAGTAGCCAAGGTATAAGTTGTATATCTGAAAATGATGCACAAAGGTAGGAGGTTTTTGGATCTCTAAGCTTGATGGCACCTTCTTCTTCTTCTTCTTTAACCTTCTTCTTCAACTACAAGAGCCAAGAATCACTCAAAACTTCAAAAATCACACTCACAAGCCACACACATGAGATTAGGGTTTTAGAGAGGGTTGAAAGCTGATAAGGGTGGCTTGAAATGAGATTATCATGTTCTATTTAAAGGGGTCAAATGAATATTAGGTTTTGCATGTGAGCCTTGTACGTCCAGCGTACTAGGTGGCCTCCGCGATTCTGCATGGTTCATGCGTACAATGCGCGTACTCATTCGTACGCCCCACGTACATACTTGCCAACCTTTAGCATTTAGAGACTAATTTTGACAAAATAAGGAAAGATTCAATAATGATAATTGTACCTTATTTCGGGATGTTACACCCTAAGTTCAGTTTTTTTACTTCACATGTTCTGTTATAACCTATAAATTCTATCATACAACCCTGTCGTAAATACTGAAAAGACAAGCCATCAATTGACCACCGTACCAAAGGCTATAATCCCCCAATCAATTTTCACAATTGCTTCCTTCTTTAGTTTCATGAAGCAAACTTGTACTATTTACAACAAGGACCTAGATACATTAGAATCAACCAACTCGCATAGGTATGCACCACTTAAACCTAGTTTGCACGCCCACTTAGGCCCGAACAACTACCAGACTAATCCTCATCATGAGTAACCATAACCAAAATATCGATAGAAATGGAAATGGGCTACAACTAACCCTAGTGCTATACCACACTATTTACCATCAACCAACTCCATACTAACCTTTTGACTCTTCATGATCCCTGTGTAAATCATGTGCTTCTGACAATATGGGCCCATACTACCCTTCACACCTATTTGTACACGTCCCAAGAATTGTATTAAAGTTCCTAAGTCACTAAATGCAACTACTGCTAAATGTTATAATCATGCATACATATACTCAAAAAAGCACACGCCGCTGACCTTCGTAGAATCTCCTTCCAGGATCACTCCCACCCACGCTCTTGAACCACTAAAAGTTTCCATTAATGCCACCAGTAGCCTCATTAATCAAGGTAATGAATAATGTAGGATAAGATATATATATATATATATATATATATATATATATATATATATATATATATATATATATTTAAATGGATTTATCTATCTTGAGGCTTCATCAGACAAAACCAGGCAATAAAACCAAAACAAAAATTATAAGGCTATATAATACTAATTATGTACAACACAAAAGCATTCCTCTAACAACCAATAATATTAGCCTAAAATTCAAGTAGTGCATCGCAAGAAAACTCAATGCCAACCAGACATTATAATGATCAGAAAAATCTAACATACATTTCTAGCAGTTCACATATCAATATATATATATATATGTGTGTGTGTGTGTGTGTGTATATATGTATATATATATATATATATATATATATATATATATATATATATATATATATATATATATATATATATATATATATATATATATATATATATAACAAGTATGGATATATTGGGAACCACTTTTCTATTCGAGCATCGGCAGACTGTACATATCGCATCTGCTTTCTCCTTTCATAAAGATTTAAAATTTCTCAAATCCTTAATTTAAGTGTGAAATCCCACAAATGTTCATCCAAATCCCTCAAACCAGAATCTAAGAACAACTTGTAACATCCTGATTTTTCATTAATTTGTTTTTAAATAGAAGTAAACGCCCTTTTTCAAAGAATTCTTATCATGTAAGCACACATCTTATGATCTGATGACTCAAAGACATAATATGTTGATCTATCAGTGTCAGCATCTATGAGTCGACACCGCCAGCACCAGCTTAACAAATACGAAAAACACTTTGACTATTTTTGACAAATCAAATGAATAAGGTGACCCTAAAATCCATATGAACTGCACAAAAATCTCAAGTGAATTTTAAATGGATTGCATAGATTTGAAGTTTTGTAAATACGGGTTTATATATATTTTTCAATTATAGTTTATAAAAACATGGTCTCATGAATATTGCATACATCCAACAATTCATGTACCTTTTTGTAAAATTCATCACTTATTATGAGATTTTTTAGGTGCCAAATAAAATTTCATTTTATTTTCCATTAATCGCGATCAATTATAAACTAAAATATGGTATTTTAAAGTTTAGTCGTAGATTGGTTTTAAGAACCGGTAAGAGTCTTAATAAAACTTTATTTTATCCTTAAGACTTGGAGTTTTGGATGAGTTATAAAATCACTTTTATAAATCTTCTTTTAACAATAAAAAATTATGACTTCATGAGTTTATAGAATAAACTCATTTTATTTTATAAACTCAATTTTATGCATCTTATGATAAAAGTCATATTTTATAAACCAAAACTTTGGTGATAACATTTATGTTTTAAATCTCATTTAGCATGCATAAAAAACAATATCAATATGTTGTGTTATGTCTAAAAAAACCAATATCATATATTAAGTTTCAACGAAAAAAAAAAAATCAGTAGTTTTATTATTTGTCGTTATAACATTATAAACCAGTTTTAGTCTTTTTAATAAAAACTCCTTATTTATTATAAAGACATGGAATTTATATAAAGTTTAAACATATTTTAAACCATTTCAAATATTTTAAAGTTGGGTATTTATAAGTTTTACAATAAAACTATTTTCAACAAAAAATTGAGTTTTAACTAGTAAACCGGTAACCAGTAAAACGTTTTTATAAATATCCATTTATAAACATCTTATGTTATTTTTTAAATATTTTTTACTCAAACTCCAAGTGATATTATCTTATGAAAAAATGTTATTTGATATGTACAAACAATTTTTGTACATAAAACATAACATACATTTAACATAAAATAAACATCACAAGCATGCATTATAATGTATATAAACCATGCCATGTGTGGTAATAATTTTATGAGCCATCACAAGAATTATTAGGTCTTTCCTAAAGGACTTCAGTGGAACTTCAAAAGTTCTTCAAGCTCCCACTTGTCAAGTCAACTCCTTCTTGCAAAAGGACTTTAAATCTTCATGTTATGAAGGTTGGAACACTTAAACCATTAAGACTATAATTAAGCCCAAAATCTAGAGTAAAAGCTTATGGTTTGGATTATCATCTTAAATGATTAAGTCATCTTTGAGGAGGTCATTTCTTCATCTTGTTATAATTAAAAGGAATACAAATAGTCTAACTAATTTATTACAACAAATCAACAAATGAAAAATTACCCATTTATCTGTTACAACTTATGAATAAACAAATATCAACCAAACAAAACACAAAGGTCCAAAAGGCTTGTTTATACACAACAACATAATAAAATATCACAACAACAAACTCTTTGTTTTTTAAGGCAACTTTTATATAACCAAAATCCATGAAAAATGGTTATATATAAAAATAAACAATTTTAACTAAGAAGTTACCAAAGAAGACAAATATGGATTTTTCTTACCCAAAAGAAATCCATGCTTGTTTTCCAAAAACCAAAAATTATTAAGCATAAAAATATCATTCTAACATATAAAAGATGCCTCTGATACCACTGTTGGGTTTTGATACAAAATAGAAGTTTGTTTTTAACAAAAACCTGCAATGGAAGACTTTAAAAATAACAAGTTTATTTTTAGTTCATAACAAAACCGAACCATCATTGATCCATTTATAGAGGTTAGAATGAAATAAAACCAAGCATAGGATGTATTAGAGATAACCTTTGAAGCCTTTGAACCCACTTGGTTTTGGGGTGTTGATTAAGATAACAAAAGATCAAAGTGTATCATCTTCTTAACAAGTATCCACCATCAAGAGTAAGTCACTTGGAATGCTAGTTCCTTCTTGTATTCTTGAGTGTCTAAAGCCTTTAAGTGCTTAACTCAATTTAGCACTATAGGGAACAACTCAAGAGGTCTTATAAACACAAAACTAACTTCAAAAGAGTGAGAGAGAGAGAGAGAGAGAGAGAGGGGAAGAAAAGAAGAACCCATGGTTCTAGAGAGAAAAGCAAGGAAGAAGAAGAGCTTCACACTTGCAAAAATGCAAGCCTCATGCATCTTTTATATAGCCTATGAAAAGTAAAATCAACCCCATTAAATAATAAAAAGTAACCACCTTACTTTAAAGGAATATGGGATAAAGGAAGAAAGGTTGACAAGCAACCTCCCATGCCTTTAGAACTTTCAGCCATAGGTCTTGGAAAAGACTAAAATTGTCTCCCACTTTATTAACCATAATCATGGTTAACCAAAGTGTCCAAAACTTTGTACATGACTTATTAAATGATTCCATATGATATAAAACTAGTAATACTCTCTTATAATTATTATTTTGACAAAACAATAATTATTTCCTAATTAAAATATAAGAGTTGATATTATTTATTAATATTTACATTAATAACAAACATACAAAATGTGCCAACTTGATAAAGGTGTGACCCTATAGGATCATATATTATTAGAAATATAACTCCATAACGATTCTTGGGCATATAGATCCTACACCTTGTGTTTATCATTTTGGTAAGACCGAAAAGTATATGTGAATGATATATTTTCTTATGTTTCGTCGTCTTAAAAACATAAAAAGTTTTAAATATTACGATTATCTATCCTTCAAATGATTTTTTGGTAGAATCATTGAATTAAGAATGCATTGTTTTCAAATATCGACATTTTTACACCCTTCTTAAAATAGCATTCTACTTTGCAATTTTCATTGAGTTCCTAAACTCTCAAACTTGTTTTCACAAATATTCTGACTCCTAGTAATCTTGAATTTTTCCTGACTTAAACAATTAGAAATTTTTTCAAAAAGTGTAATATTAATATTCCTATAGAATTTCCCTTAATGACAACTTAAACCTTTAACCTTAACTAATCTTTATATTATTTTACTACTTCGTTGGATCGTCACTCATGTATCTTCACTCTCTTAGAGTTATTACACATTTTGATTATAGTGAGATTACTTATCATTTATAAACACTCAAAATGCTATCTAGACAATGTGAATTAATTTATCATAAACTTTCATCGCCTCCATTTGCAAAAATGACTCTCTAAATATACACGTTCTTCGAATATGGTTATATTGTAGCAAGAGTAACAGTAGTAGTAAATATAGCTATGGAAATCCTTTTCCATTTCTTAATTTGTTTTGTAGACGACACTTAAATAGTCTTTACACTTGAGATGTACCAAAACATCATTGTGTGCCCTTAACACGTATCATTACGAACTTAGCCTCGATTGTTTCTCTTTCATTCAAGTTATCCATTTTTATTCCAGAGTATACCTTTTTCCAGACATAATAGCCAACCCGAAAGCGAGCAAATTATACCTAATCTCTTCTTTATTAGGCAACAAATTTCACTTAGTGGTGATTTAGAACGTGACTTAAGGATCAATGCGGACTTAACAATCAATGCAGTTGATGCTTCAGCAAAACTTATAGCGCTCTTTTAATTCATATAATATATAATTAGATAATCTTTTTCGTCTAGGTCACCATGGTTGGATTATGATTCCGTGAACCAAATTTCCTACAATCTTGAATGTAGAACTTTAACTAAGGAAACACTAATTTGATTATAGCTAAAAAGTTGGGCTCTTTCCTTGAGAAACTAAACCCAAAATAATCAAAAATCTCTTCAAGTCACCACCTCTCCAACTATACAATTGTGTTTGGCTGAGTTCTAATCGAATACATCACGAACTAAATTTCGAGACGAAATTCTTTCAACCTGGGGAGACTATGACAACCGTCAACATTTGATACAGTTCTAGATTTGGATAAAATTAGTTTCACATATAGTAACGACACATACTAGACTTTGTAACTAGTAACTACGTTATAACCTACTAGAAACTTGGAAACAAGTAGAATCGAAGGATAGTGTACTTAGATTTCATATTAGTATGTGAATTCTACAACTACTTAACTGTAATGATTATCCATATTTGGGTCATTCATTGATTCGAGCATCTTTGTACATTCATGTAGACACATAATGCATTGACCTAGTCATAGAAATTATGTCAATGTCTCGTAAGAATTTAAAGTCCAAGTTGAAAACCAAGACTGCTATACTTGATTTTTCAACTTCACTTGAATCTCGGAATCACTACATAAAAATGCCAATAAACCGATAAAAATAAATTTACAAACATTATTTCTAACTTGAAGAAGAGTTATGAAACACTAAAATACTTTGAAGTCTCAAAATTCAATTAATTTTGGTATCCAATGATTTACAATATTCCTTAAAACCCTAAAAGTCCTAAAAACTTAAATTTATGAAGTTCTATATTAAAATCCCATAAAAATCTTATAAACAATGTAATATCAAATTCATATATTTAAAATGTGAAAATATAATCAAGGAAGTTAACTTAATTCATTAACATTAACCTTACATTTATAAGCTAAAAATCCAAGCGTTATGGAAAATTTTTATATAAATTACATATTTTATATAAATTGAAAGAAATTTTGTAAAAATTAAGGAATTAACAAAAAGTTCAAATATCCTTTCTCCTCATCAAAATTCAGAATCCCTCTCTTTCCCCACATTTCTCCTTCCAAAGTCAATCATTTTCACTTCTCATTCACTCCACCTTTCTCTTTCTCTTTCTAAATACTTCTCTCTCTCTCTCTCTCTCTCTCTCTCTCTCTCTCTCTCTCTTCTCTATAAAGTTGACGAACATAAAAGCCAAATATGCAGGAGAGATTTAACCAGTCAATTCTTCATGAGTTCATAAGCATAATTGTATTTTGATGGACGATTTTTGTTGAGTATAACCCCGAAGAGAGATGAGCTAATCCAGAGAGATAGAATCTCTTTAAAACCCCCACTCTTTACCTCTATGAATTAGCTCCAAAAACCACGAAATTTCCAAAAAAAACATCCCTCATTTTACTCTAAACTATTCATCATTTGAAGTTGATCTTAAAGGTAAAATCAATTTCCTTACATTTTGTACACTTTCCTTTAAAAAATATCAAGTTTTCTTGCTTTTTTCTCCATAAACACTTTTCTTTGAGATTATTCACATGAATGTTCATGCATGTCAAATTTGATGATGATTGTGACAACCCTATATTTTCCAAAAGCAATGTAACGCTCAAAAGTCAATTACAACTAAATTAACCTTGAAAATAAAGTATTCAAATATCTAAGTTGGGATGCATCAAATATTAGATAACGTGTCAAGGTTTCCAAAAACATAAAGACCGCTCAAAACCGGGTTATATTGAAGAAATTATAACCACTCGTATATTTACGACACACCGTTAAAACATTATTTGACGTAAAAAGAAAATTCTCAATAATATGCATTTTAGCCTTATGTATCTAAACAAAAATCGTAGATCTCGTCGAAAGGTGAGCGTGCATAAAAAGATCGCCCAAATTGGACCTCGTATGAAGAAGTTACGAATTTTCAAAGTTTCGTAACAGTAGTAGAGGGCTAAAAACTCGAATTGAAGATCGAGTGTTAATTAGATAATGCAATCTAAATGAGAGTTGAGGATCTCCACAATAGGAGCAAATTGATAAAAAGACAAACGGAAACCGACGCCGAATAAAGAACCAATAAATCTTTAACGAACTTTAGGAGGCCCGGCCTATTTAAAAGTATGTCATTAAAAATAAGGTCAAAACTAGCCGACGGAGCTCGTACGCGAATGTTACGGAATTTAGAAGAGGACAGGCTAGATTACACCCCGCGTACTCTGGGAGTATGCCCCGCGTACTAGACCCAGAGTCGAGTCCCATCGGCCCGCCCACTCTACGCTTAGCTAGCCAGGAGTCGTAAGCCATGACGCATTGTTACGCCCTGCGTAACCGAGGTACGCCCCGCGTACTTCGGAGGTACGCGCTGCGTACGGGTGTTTCCAGCCCTATAAATAGATGCCATAAGCTCGGGTTTTTGCACACCATTCACAATTCCTCAGTCATTCTCTCATACTTCTAAGCTCCAGAGACCCTCCCCTCACCTCGGTTTCCGCACTCGAGCCCCCGACGAAAGATTTACACTACAAAGATCCCCGAAGAGCCCGACAACGTAACTATCCGCGGTCGAAGTTCTACTCAACTCTAGCCTCTCTCTTCAAACCTAATGAGTGAGTTCATACCCCTACTTTTCAATTCTTTTTCATGTTTTAGGGGGGGGGGGGGAATACAAGTACATTACACGTTAAAGTATCGTTTTATAAACATAAATGAAATTTCTATCTTCGAATATCGATACAAACAACTTATGTATACAAGAGCTATTATATCACTAAGTTATTTTTACTAAATGGAACCTACTATCTGAAAAACTATAATGGGTATAGTTAACAAGTCAGTCGTACATTTTACATATACATCTTGAAAAACGAAACACTTTCAAAAGAAGTAAGGTCATTTCATTGTAAATCTATATATACTAAGCAATGTGAGATATTCAAACTTCAACGTACATTTTTGTATGCATTTCAAGTCCTGTATTATATACCATAATCTCTTGGAGGGAGAGCATGATACTTGTGTATAGATCTATACGGGATTGACAATCCCGCACCTAAACTACTAGCTATAGTTAGATCGACAGATCTGGGGTGAGAAATGTCATAACACTGCAACCCCTGAAGAATGTTATTACACGCCGTCAGTGTCAATAGTATGGTTATAAAACTCACATAAAAAGTATAAAACAAGATTGATTTACGAGATTCATATGTGCATTGCATTTTTCTACATTATTTTTCATACAAAGTTGTTTTGATCATTCAATTATAAAAGATACCAACACATTCCAACTTTGGAAACTTTTTGAATCACTTACAAGAAAATATTGGATTTTCTGAAAACCTCGTTTACCAATTTTCTACCAAAAAGGATATACTTTTCAACTCGAAACACTCATGAACTCACCAACTTAATTGTTGACACTTTTTCAAAACCACTTGTATTTCTCAGGGAATCAGTGATACAGGTAACTACCAGCTTTTGGGAGAGGGAACACTAAGGATGTTTTTATTATTGAACATTTATCATCATATTGTAATATTCTTTTGATAACATGTATAACGCAACAATATACGTTTCATTATATATATATATATATATATATATATATATATATGATGGTTGTGTTACTTTCTTTAGAGTATTCAATTGGTGTGATACTACGTGAAGTCATCCACCCTCGAATGTTTCCGCCATTCTGGTTTGGGGGTGTGAAAGATTGGTATCAGAGCATTGTTTATAGTGAACTAAGTATATCAAACCAAATAAGATATACAAACTATAAATACAACGGGAACCAAAAACCCTCTGACAAAACATTTTCATATAAATATATTTTCTTTTAAATATATACATTTTTACCCGCATGTATCAGTCTCGTATCATGACAAGTTTTTCTAAAAAGAAGTAAGGCAGGTTGCGATACCACGATTGGGCCTTGGGGTATGTAATCAAATCAAGAATAAATATAGCCTGATCAACTATATTTATCCTGGATTTGACCAATGTACGTCGAGGAATGGTCGTAGTAGTCAACAAGCCAAAAACTTATAAAATCTAGATTCGCTAAATTGAAATACTATAAGTCTATTGTTAAAAATAATTGAACGATAAAATAATTGCGCTCCGTAAAAATATAGATATGCATAGGAAGTCGTTAAATAGAATTTTCTTTTCTTATAAAAATCTCATACCTCTATCCCAGTACAGATAAATGGCCAGATTTCCTTTACTGGGAGACCCCTACTACCTAAACCAAGGTAACGGCGGTTGGATAGAAGAAGACCCGGAGGAAGACCCAGAGGAAATCGAAGAAGAGGTCGAAGAAGAGTTCGAGGAGGGAGTCGAAGAAGGATTCGAAATCGAAGTCGGAGAAGAATACGAAGTTGACGAGGAGATCGTGGAAGTTTCTAGCGGAACAGACTCCGAACCGGAAGTAATCGACCCTCCCATCCCCCATCCACCCGTAATCAGACCATATCAACCGGGACCCATTCCCATCTGGGGAAGCCACCTCTACTACTGGAGCCGTCAGCAAGGTGTACGCCCTCCATTCAGCATGTGTTGGGATTTTTACAACGTTAGTAGGGGAGGCTCAGCTGATTGAGCACTTCTTGTCGTCGTGAATGCTATAGCTAACCAGAACTACCAGGCAGACCAACAAGCAGCCAGAGTTCGCGAGATCAATGCTGCTACCCAAGGTAACACCGCTGACATCCGCCGTTTGGAAGGACTACATGAGAATACCCAAATCTACACGGGGACACGTCAGAACCAAATGATAACGGCTCTAGATGAAATAAGAGAGATGAAAGAACAACAAGCAGATCTCGAGAGGCAACTGATGGGAGTCAAACGGTCGGATGCTAAATCCAGCTCCAAACGCCACAAGTAGAGCTTGTTCAAACCCCAACAATTTTGTTATAAAATAGGATTTTCGGATAAAAGTTTTTTTTCTTTCTTTTCTTTTCGCTTATTTCCTTTTGTAACTGTAATCGGAGACCTCTAGGTAGGTTAAATTTTCCAAGCAAGATATGTAACACACCACGGGTGTGACCAATATATAAATTAATATAAAGTACTTCTTTATTATATCTCTCGGAAACTTATGGGTTTAACTAAAAATTTCTATGCCTACCCTGAAACCATAAACTAAAGTCAAAACAGGTTACAAAATACAACTAACATACTATTG
The DNA here is from genome assembly GCF_052625555.1 of Lactuca saligna. Taxonomy (NCBI): domain Eukaryota; kingdom Viridiplantae; phylum Streptophyta; class Magnoliopsida; order Asterales; family Asteraceae; genus Lactuca; species Lactuca saligna. The sequence goes on from NC_136417.1 coordinate 153,394,192, forward strand.
TCCAAACCTTAGAAACTTATAGTATTCATTCTTATTTTTCTCTACTAGAACATGCCTCCTCGTAGATCAACACGCAGAAACTCAACTCCAGCACCACCTCCACCACCCCCTCCAACTATGGATGTAGCTATGTTCCAAACTGCTGTAACGGCCGCTGTAACCGCAACGATGGCTCAAATGAGCAACAATGGGTTAGGAGGAGGAATAAACAGCTTTACAAATGGCCCAAGCCAAGGCCGTTCCAGAGTCTGCACTTACAAAGACTTCACAAATGGAAAACCTATTCCCTTTTATGGGACTGGGGGAGTATTGGCTCTGTCCCAATGGATAGAGAAAACGGAAGACGTATTCGAAATTTGCGCATGCCCTGAAGAAAGCAAAGTAAAATTTGCTGCTTTTACTTTCGTTGAACGCGCACTAACGTGGTGGAACGGCCACGTCAAGACACTAACCCTAGTGGTGGCGAACTCCATGGGTTGGGAAAAACTGAAACGAATGCTTCTATGAGAATACTGCCCAAGAGGCGAGATTCAGAAGCTTGAGCAAGAACTGTGGGGCCTTTCGATGGTAGGCTCGGACATCGCAGGCTACACCAACAGGTTCAGTGATTTGATAACACTTTGTCCAGGGATGTTGATTCTAGAAAGCCAAAAAGTGGAGAGGTACATCTGGGGACTATCACCCCAACTTCGAGGAAGTGTGTTAGCTTCCAAGCCCATGACCTTCGACAGCGCCAAGGAACTGGCGCAATCTCTCGTTGATCATGGTGTCTGCTAAGGAGTCATGACTATCGTAGCTGAACCAACCAAAGGGAATAACGACAACAATAACAATGCCAACAATAACAGCAAGAAGAAATTCTGGAACAAGAGAAAGGGGCAAACCTCGCAAGAACCATCAAAGAAACAAATGGTGGCGGTTCATGCTGCTACTGCTCCCGCCACAACTCTTACTACCCCAGGGCCAACAAAACAATATGCAGGGAACCTGCCCAAGTGCAGCAAATGCAACTACCATCACCACGGTAATTGCCGCGAGATGTACTGTAAGAACTGCGACAGGAAAGGGCACACTGCCTGTTTCTGTAAAGCGCTAGCGCGACCAGTCACTCGAGTTCCTGGTACTGGGATAAGCCAAGCATGTTATGGATGTGGAGAAACTGGGCATTTTAAGAGGGACTGCCCCAAGACAAGGAATGTTGGTGGTATTGGGAAAGTGCTGGCGATAGGTCAAAATGAAGCAATAACTGATCCAACAGTAGTTACAGGTACGTTTCTCCTCGACAACATTTATGCATGCATACTCTTTGACTGCGGTGCGGAGAGAAGTTTTGTGAGTCATAAATTCAAACACCTACTTAACCAAAGACCCCAACCACTTAATAAAATATTCACTGTAGAAATGGCTAATGGAAAAACAGAAAGCACAAGTGATATGTACGTAGGGTGCACATTAAATTTAAATGAACACTTATTTAAAATCGACCTTATGCCCATTTCGATAAGAAGTTTTGATGTAATCATCAGTATGGACTGGTTGAGTCTTCACCATGCCGACATTCTTTGCCATGAAAAGGCCGTTCGTCTCAAACTGCCCCACGGTGAAAATCTTATCATATATGGAGACAAACCTAGTTCAAATTTGCAAATCATCTCCTGTGTTAAAGCACGAAAATATCTTCGCAGGGAATACAATACCTTTCTAGCCCACGTAGTAGACCAGAAACAAGAACCAAAGAACATTAAAGACATTCCGGAAGTCTGCAACTTCCCAGAAATTTTCCCAGAAGATATTCCAGGAATCCCATCGGAACGTCAAGTCGAATTCAGAATCAACTTAATCCCTGGAGCTACCCCAGTAGCAAAGTCACCTTACCGTTTAGCTCCAGCCGAGATGCAGGAATTGTCCAGTCAATTGAACGAGCTGTTGAGCAAGGGATTCATCAGACCAAGCTTCTCACCATGGGGAGCACCAGTCCTATTCGTGAAAAAGAAGGACGGGTCTTTTCGCATGTGCATCGATTATCGGGAGCTGAACAAACTAACAATCAAGAACCGATATCCCCGACCGCGTATAGATGATCTATTCGACCAAATACAGGGAGCAAGCTACTTCTCAAAGAACGATCTAAGATCTGGTTATCACCAACTGCGAGTACTGGAAGGGGACATCCCCAAAATGGCTTTCCGAACACGTTATGGTCACTACGAATTTGTGGTAATGCCCTTCGGATTGACGAATGCTCCAGCAGTGTTCATGGACTTGATGAACCGAGTATGTCGTCCCTTCCTGGATAAATTCGTGATCGTGTTCATAGATGATATACTCATTTATTCAAGAAGCCAAGAAGAACACAGCCAACATCTCCGCCAAGTACTGGAAACATTAAGGGCAGAGAAACTTTACGCAAAATTTTGCAAGTGCGAATTTTGGATTCAGGAGGTGGATTCCTAGGACACGTAGTAAGCAAGGAGGGAATACACGTGGATCCCTCGAAGATCAAGGCAATAGAGAGTTGGACAATTCCAAGAACCCCTACGGTGATCCGACAATTTTTGGGACTCGCCGGGTATTACCGAAGGTTCATACAAAATTTCTCCAAGATTGCCAAGCCACTCACCACACTAACTCAGAAGAATGTGACCTTCGACTGGGGAGAAAAACAAGACGCTGCGTTTCAAACGCTAAAACGAGCATTATGTAGTGCGCCCATCCTAACCCTACCAGAAGGAACGGAGGACTTCGTGGTCTATTGCGATGCATCAAACCAAGGACTCGGGTGTGTCCTGATGCTACGAGGGAAGGTCATCGCCTATGCCTCAAGGCAACTAAAGACGCATGAAGTGAACTACACAACACACGATCTTGAGCTAGGAGCAGTCGTCTTCGCTCTAAAGATATGGAGACACTACCTCTACGGCACGAAATGTACGATCTTCACTGACCATAAAAGCCTCCAACATATCCTCAACCAGAAAGAACTCAACATGAGACAAAGACGGTGGGTAGAACTACTAAGTGATTATGAATGCGAAATTCGATATCACCCCGGAAAGGCTAAATTAGTAGCTGATGCACTCAGTCGGAAGGAGTACTCAGGTCGCTGAGTGAAGTCCCTAACTATGACGATCCATTCACACCTGTCCACGCAAATCAAGGAAGCCCATATAGAAGCCTTGAAATCCGAAAATGTGACAGGAGAAGCCCTAAGAGGAATGGATAAGAACCTTGAAACCAAGAGCGACGGAGTTCGTTATTTCATGGATCGAATATGGACACCGAAGTTTGGTGGATTCAGAGAAATCGTCATGGACGAAGCCCATAAAACACGATACTCCATACATCCCGGCTCCGACAAGATGTATCTCGACCTCAAGAAGTTGTACTGGCGGCCGAACATGAAAGCCGAAATTGCTATTTACGTAAGTAAATGTATGACGTGCGCTAAGGTCAAGGTAGAATACCAAAAGCCTTCGGGATTATAACAACAACCAGAAATACCCGAATGGAAGTGGGAACGGATAACCATGGATTTCATAACCAAGTTACCCAAAACGACAAGCGGACTCGACACCATTTGGGTAATTGTCGACAGGTTAACTAAATTAGCGCATTTCCTACCGATCAAAGAGACGGATAAATTGGAGAAGTTAACAAGGACATACCTCAGAGAAATTGTACGACTGCATGGTGTGCCCATATCCATTATCTCGGACCGAGATAGTAGATTCACCTAAAGGTTCTGGCAGTCGCTACAAAAAGCTTTGGGGACAAGACTAGATATGAGTACCGCTTATCACCCACAAACCGACGCCCAGAGCGAGAGAACCATACAAACCCTAGAAGACATGCTGAGAGCTTGCGTAATCGATTTTGGAAAAGCATGGGACACACATCTACCCTTGGTCGAGTTCTCGTACAACAATAGCTACTGCACCAGTATCAAAGCTGCCCCGTTCGAAGCCCTCTATGGCCACAAGTGTAGGTCACCTTTATGCTGGGCCGAAGTGGGGGACACACAACTAGCAAGAGGACAAGCAACTGACAATACGCTCTTTGGACCAGAGATCATAAGGGAAACTACGGAGAAGATTGTTCAAATCCGAGAACGTCTAAAGGCATCAAGGGATAGACAAAAGAGTTATGCAGATAAGAGACGAAAACCCTTGGAATTCCAAGTAGGAGACCGTGTCCTACTAAAAGTCTCGCCTTCGAAAGGATTAATACGCTTTGGAAAACGTGGGAAACTGAACCCTAGATACATCGGACCATTTGAGATCCTTGCTAGGATCGGTCCAGTGGCTTATAAACTTAGACTACCTCAGAAATTCCACAACATACACCCTACCTTTCACATATGAAACCTAAAGAAGTGCTTATCCGATGAGACCCTTGTCGTCCCTCTAGACGAAATTGCAATAAATGAAAACCTCCAATTTTTAGAGGAACCAGTAGAGATCATGGATCGGGAAGTCAAAAGAACTAAACCAAGCCGCATACCTATCGTAAAGGTCTGCTGGAACGCCAAGCGAGGACCTGAATACACCTGGGAACAAGAGGATCAGATGAAACAAAAGTACCCGCATCTTTTTCCTAAACTGTAAACTCTATCTTAGATTAAATTTCGGGACGAAATTCCCTTAACAGGGGGATGATGTGACAACCCTATATTTTCCAAAAGCATTGTAACGCTCAAAAGTCAAATACAACTAAATTAACCTTGAAAATAAAGTATTAAAATATCTAAGTTGGGATGCATCAAATATTAGATAACGTGTCAAGGTATCCGAAAAAATAAAGAACGCTCAAAACCGGGTTATATTGAAGAAATTATAACCACTCGTATATTTACGACACGCCGTTAACACATTATTTGACGTAAAAAGAAAAATCTCAATAATATGCATTTTAGCCTTAAGTATCTAAACAAAAATCGTAGATCTCGTCGAAAGGTGAGCGTGCATAAAAAGATCGCCCAAATTGGACCTCGTATGAAGATGTTACGAATTTTCAAAGTTTCGTAACAGTAGTAGAGGGGTAAAAACTCGAATTGAAGATCGAGTGTTAATTAGCTAACGCAATCTAAATGAGAGTTGAGGATCTCCACAATAGGAGCAAATTGATAAAAAGACAAACGGAAACCGACGCCGAATAAAGAACCTATAAATCTTTAACGAACTTTAGGAGGCCCGACCTATTTAAAAGTATGTCATTAAAAATAAAATCAAAACTAGCCGACAGAGTCTAAAGGAAAGTTGTAGCGCATAGTCTCACCTATGCATGGATATAAAGAACACGAAAAACGGAGCTCGTACGCGAAAGTTATGGAATTTAGAAGAGGACAGGCCAGATTACGCCCCGCGTACTCTGGGAGTACGCCCCGTGTACTAGACCCAGAGTCGAGTCCCATCGGCCCGCCCACTCTACGCTTAGCTAGCCAGGAGTCGTAAGCCATGACCCATTGTTACGCCCCGCATAACCGAGGTACACCCCGCGTACTTCGGAGGTACGCGCTGCGTACGGGAGTTTCCAGCCTTATAAATAGATGGCATAAGCTCAAGTTTTTGCACACCATTCATAATTCCTCAGTCATTCTCTCATACTTCTAAGCTCCAGAGACCCTCCCCTCACCTCGGTTTCTACACTCAAGCCCCCGACGAAAGATTTACGCTGCAAAGATCCCCGAAGAGCCCGACAACGCAACTATCCGCGGTCGAAGTTCTACTCAACTCTAGCCTCTCTCTTAAAACCTAACGAGTGAGTTCATACCCCTCCTTTTCAATTCTTTTTCATGTTTTAGGGGGGAAATACAAGTACATTACACGTTAAAGTATCATTTTATAAACATAAATGAAATTTCTATCTTCGAATATCGATACAAACAACTTATGTATACAAGAGCTATTATATCACTAAGTTATTTTTACTAAATGGAACCTACTATCTGAAAAACTATAATGGGTATAGTTAACAAGTCAGTCTTACATTTTACATATACATCTTGAAAAACGAAACACTTTCAAAAGAAGTAAGGTCATTTCATTGTAAATCTATATATACTAAGCAATGTGAGATATTCAAACTTCAACGTACATTTTTGTATGAATTTCAAGTTGTGTATTATATACCATAATCTCTTGGAGGGAGAGCGTGATACTTGTGTATAGATCTATACGGGATTGACAATCCCGCACCTAAACTACTAGCTATAGTTAGACCGACAGATCTGGGGTGAGAAATGTCATAACACTGCAACACCTGAAGAATGTTATTACACGCCGTCAGTGTCAATAGTATGGTTATAAAACTCACATAAAAAGTATAAAACAAGATTGATTTACGAGATTCATATGTGCATTGCAGTTTTCTACATTATTTTTCATACAAAGTTGTTTTTATCATTCAAGTATAAAAGATACCAACACATTCCAACTTTGGAAACTTTTTGAATCACTTACAAGAAAATATTGGATTTTCTGAAAACCTTGTTTACCAATTTACTACCAAAAAGGATATAATTTTCAACTCGAAACACTCATGAACTCACCAACTTAATTGTTGACACTTTTTCAAAACCACTTGTATTTCTCAGGGAATCAGTGATACAAGTAACTACCAGCTTTTGGGAGAAGGAACACTAAGGATGTTTTTATTATTGAACATTTATCATCATATTGTAATATTCTTTTGATAACATGTATAACGCAACAATATACGTTTTCATCATATATATATGATGGTTGTGTTACTTTCTTTACAATATTCAATTGTTGTGATACTACGTGAAGTCATCCACCCTCGAATGTTTGCGCCATTCTGGTTTGGGGGTGTGACAATGATGGTGGTAGGATTTCACCCAAAAACGAATGAATGTTGGTAGAAGGTGAAATCGAATGATCAAAACCTAAATCAAATCCATCAACTTGAGTTTTACTAGTTTTAAAAATTTAAAACCACATGCATTCAAGAATTTCATTTAAAAACATCATATTAAAAAAAAAAGTTTATTCATGGTCTTCAAATCATAATGTATGTGATGAACATCAAGCTTAAAGGCTTTATTATCAAAGTACATTGTTATGAATGCTTATAAATGATTTATTCATAAATAAATATCTAAAACTTCTTTTAATGCTGAAATAGAATTTTTCCCAGAATCTAAACAACAAAATAAGGTGATCTGGAAATTTTTAGAAAATAACTCATTTCTATCAATTTATTTAAATTTTTGCAAGAAAATAGATCAATAATTCAAATAAAATACTTTTGATGGTTTATAAATTCTTGTAAATTTCGATTATCACCTGTCCATAGAGTAAAGAGTGTTCATGAACTTATATGTATTTCAAAGGCTGTTTTCTGTTGATTTCTAATTTATTTTTCTTGAAGAATAATAAATATTACAATACATTTCTGAATATCCAAAACCATATTTCATAATATTTTCATCTTCTAGACTTCATAAAGACTCCATGAAAAAATGTTCCAATTTTTCCAAGACAAATTGTTATTTTTCCTGATTTAATGAATGTTTAAATGATTAAATTGATGAAAAATAACTACGCTTATCCAAAAACTATGAAACTTCATGAGAATATCTTATATTACATATTAATTGTAAATAAAAAGTTTAGTGAATTTTACCAACTATTTAATAATCTTTCACGACTTAATGCTTATTTAAATGAATAAAACAAAGAAAAATACTTAAACTATTTGAAAACTAGCTTTGATAATTTTTCCAGCTTATATATATATTTTAGATAACAGTGGCTAAAATGTTTCGAGAATTTTATAAATTTATTCCTATTTATTTTGATTTTTGCTATAATAAAAACATAAAATCTGGTTAACGTGTTTGAGAATCAATTTGAATATTTTTCCCAGTTTATATACATTGTATAACGGTTTTACGAAAATATTGGGAATTTACTAACTGTTTATTATTTTTATGATTTTATGATGTTTTCAAGGAAATAAATGGTGGAAAAATACTTAAACATATTAAAAATCATGAAAAAATACAACAGGGTTCTAAATTAAAGTTGGAACTGAAATTTAAAGTTCGGAATTTTTAGAACTGACTAAATTTAGTTTTGGATTTTTAGCTTGTAAAGCCCTTCCAAAAGTGCTAAAATCCATTTCAAACAATAACACAAAATAGGATTTGTCGCTTGCAAATGTTAATAACTCAATTGGTATATGGAAATCCGAAATTTTAGAAAAGTAATTTCAACATATACAAATCCTAATTTTGACACAATATTGGCATAATTCTATTGTAGAAATTAAGTATACTAGTGTTAGATTTTCGACTGGAGACTTACTAGTGTGTAACCTTATCACAGGGAATCGACAGTAGGACGTGAGGGAAGTTAGCTCAAGGAATCACTAATACCTTCATGTATCATTGTGAGATTCACAACTCCCCCGATTTTCGATTTTTAAATGTTTTAGGGTGGAAAAGCATGTCTAAAAACAGTTTATTGTTTGTTGTATTTAATTTGACTTGTATCAAACTTGGTTGATACATTTTGTTGTGTATTTGTACGCTATTGTTTATTCATGAGGCCTTATAATGTTTAAATCCCTGGAAACAGTTCACACAATCATTAACTCATTTGAGCCCATGATCATTATGGACAGTGCTATTAGGAGGTAGACAACACCTCACTTGCACGATTCGCTTGAGTGCATTTTACCATATTTCTCCCTATGTTAGCGATAGACATAGAATTCAAGAGGGCATTCGGCCGTAGGCTTGGGTTGTGAACTGTCACACCCCAAAACCAGGAACGGCGGAAACGTTCTGGGGCGGAGGACGTCATGTATAATATCAACAACAATGTAAAGTAGTAAACAAGCAACAACATCATCCATTGCATTAATAATATAATTATTATACAAATGTGTTCTGTCAAATTTTGATAAACACTAAAGCATAAAAATGAAAGATAAGCCTCGAACAAGCTGCATCTTCCTTTCTCCTTGCATCGGTACCTGTCTATGATGCCCTGAGGATACAAGTAATTTTGAAAGCGACTATCAGCTTTAAAGCTGGTGAGATCATAAGTATTTAGTGTCTTAACTTTTATGTAAGAATATGTAAGTATATGTATTGTATGTATTGAAAGTGTATATGAACAGTAAGTGTTTGAAAAACCCTAGAATCCCTATGATTCCTACTAGTATATGAAGGTGTCTTCTACCAAGACCTAACTGTTCTTAATGTAGTCTTCTACCAAGACCTAACTATTCTGAATGTATGTTTCTTGTAAGAGTATGTATTTTCCCAACTATAACTATCATTATCCAAAAATATAGTTTCTACATTATTGTGCATCGTGTGAATGATCACGAAGTGAATGTAATGGGAAAATGAAATAGTACTATGGTGTAGTGCTGTAAGAACTACTGCCGTACTAATTACCTTTAACCGGATTTTATATTAAGGCATTATGTGATAAATTGCACCATACTATCGACTAGTAACAACGACATAATGAATGGTCGTAATAACGAAATGACGTTTGGCACCCGCAGACCTGCAGGTCCGGCTGTAGCTAGCAGCAAGGTGTAGGATTGTCAATCCAGTATAGATCTATACGCAAACTCACGCTCTCCCTCCAAGAGAATTTTGGCTACAAGTCGAGCCATAACATTTAAGTCATGCTCCGATTTAAATCACAATAATTAACGTATTCTTGTATATGTACTATAATGAACTGTTCTAGCTGTAATGTAATGAACTGTTCTAGCTTTAATGTACGTGCTCTCTACCTAGCAAGTAGAGTAATCTAATCGTTCTAGTATAGTTGTATATGTTCTCTTCCTAGTATAGTTGTATATGTTCTCTTCCTAATATAGTTGTATATGTAATGTACTGTAATGTTCTAGAAAGTATTGACTCATGAATGAACTGACTCATTCTATGATATCGCGTTCTAGTATCTTCCTAAACTACCCATATGGTAGTTTACTAGAAATCTATCTGGTAAGTATGGACATGGATGTATACCCTTGATACCCAAGGGCATAGGATGAACTGGAAGGACCTTTAATGACTATATATGTACACATGATATATAACTAATATTTAAACGACTTTCGGACGAATACCCAATATCCCACCAGACCACATCTCAAGGCGCAAAAAGGAAATAAGGTTGATAGCCTTCCTAAGTCTTTTAAACATTTGTTATATAACAATACATATAGAGGCATGCAATTTATAATATAAAAGCATAAATAAGTTTTGTAAGACATTTGAAATATAAGTATTATTTTAAGAAAAGATCGACTTGATGTCAATCTATAAAACAATTTGAAGGCATAAGTTTAATAGAACAGTTTAAGTATAAGGAAACATTTGTTTGAAACACAGTTCTAAATACGTTTGAAAGGTAATGTACGGAGTAAGCTATACAGTGTAAAAAGGAGTTTAAAACATATAAAATGTTTATAAAAAGTCGTTTGAAGGAAACTGTTTGGTAAAACGGCTAATGAGTAGCCAAATCATTTGAATGTTGTATATTAATCACATGTGATTGATGTAATAAGTAATATAATCCTACTTACTAATCACATGCAATTGACATAATAAGTAGCATGATTCTACTTGTAACCCCCCATAAAACATTTAAAAATAGTTTAAAACATTAGTTAAGGGGTATGAACTCACCTGCAGTAAGTGACTGGAATTGAACGGACTGTTATCATACGGAAGGATCGGACAAGTGTTTCGTGTCAAGTGGAGACTTAGACACACAATATGATCCTAATTACATATGAAAACATATGTATATAAATAATTAGTGATTATAACACTAATTATACAAGTAATAACATTTAAGCGCGAGGATAACACTTTTGGTCAAGTGCTAGGAGGCTAAAGGGTTGCAACAAAGGAGTGCAATCCCCTATTTGGAATTTAAGGTCAAAAGACCATATTCATTGGTGTTTACAGCCCAAGAGGGTAAGCTCCTGGCCGTAACTCCCAACCAAGGCTTGGGATGGTACTTTGAATTACTACAACCTTAGTGAGAATTGTTTCAAGGCGTATACAAGTGTTTGGGCACCATATTGACTCCTTTGGGGAGTTTACGGCCCAAAGACCCTTTTCCCTTGGAGTTTACGGCCGTAAACTCCCTTGAGAGTGTGATTATGGTGCTTTCAAGTCTCAAACATTTCTAGGAACAAGTCTAGGCTTTAGTTCTTGGCTTTAGGAGGGTTTATGGCACCATTTGGTACCATTTCTTGGAGTTTACGACCATAGAACCTTTTAGGCCATAAACTCCCTCACACATGGGGTTCTAAATGTTTTAGCTAGTCCATAACTCATCTAGGTACATGCCCAAATTGTCTCATGGCCTAAGGAAGTGTTTAGGGTGTCCTTTGACCCCTTTATGGGAGTTTACGGCCCAAGAACCACTGTTGGCCGTAAACTCCTCAATACTTGTGCTTTTCTTATGTTTCCTAGGTCCTAAACACATTAAGGTATTTGCCAAAAATAGAGTCCAAGCCTTTGGGGGTGATTAGGGCACTTTTAGCCCTTGAAAAAGGGGTTTTCGGCCCAAGAGCATATCCTTGGCCGTAAACTCCTAAAACTATATGGTTTTGATTGATTTCAAGCCTCTAATCTTCATACATAAAGTCCTTAACTAGTTTCCTAACAAGGAATTGGGACTAGATGGCCTTTAGGCCTTGTTTTGGAGTTTACACCCCAAGAACGTTCTTGGGCCGTAAGCTCTCGGATCTTGTGTTTTGGACATGTAAATAATGTTATTAAGTATATAACAAGTATTAAAGCACATCTAGGGAAGTAGACTCACAATTTGGGATGAAAACCCGAAGATCCGTGAGAGAGAATTTGGCTTTTCTCTAATTGGAATTCAACTAATGAACCAATTTGGTTCAGAATTCTATTTATAGTCCTGAAATATTTTTGGCAGAAAATATTTCTTTTCTTGGAATGGATTCTAATGACCTAGAGTAATGGAATTACAGTGTTGCACAAAATCCTAGTGCATCCACTCTCCTAATATCTCTTTAGGTGAAAAATACAGAAAACTGCCAAACTTAGACTCGAAAACTGAGTTTTCACTGTAACTATTCTACTTCTATTGGCTTCAAATGGTTTGTTCATAATGGAAATTTCGGGTTGTCACATCATCCCCCTGTTAAAGGGAATTTTTTCCCGAAATTTAAATTTAGGCAAGGAAGTATGCACGAATTATCGAGTCGTGAGGAGGAAACTTCCTAATCGATTGGTTCTAGCGCACCTAAGTGATAACGGGTTCTCGGTTGGCATTCCAACGAACCTTCACTAACTGGCGATGACGTTGCTTCGTCCGCTTGACCTCTCGGTCGAGGGTCACTACGGTTCTAATACGAAGGCGAGGATCTCGACGAGTGGACTTGCAAGAGTCCTAACAGAAAGGTATGGTTTCACGATCGAGATACGAAGAGTAGAAAGTATGTTACCGAGTTCGCGGAGTAGGTCTAGTTTGTGCGAGGCACAGGACCGATTCTGATAAGAATCTCGGAGGTCCTGTCTAACTTGGATTTAGCTTTCCACGCTTTACGAAGCGTATTAAGCCATTCCCAGAGTGAGTTATTCTAAAGAACTTGGTCACTCACTTGGAATCTCAAAAGTTCGTTTTCTTGCGTAACTTCCCAGTCAAAGGGCACCCCTTGCTGGGTCAAAGTCGTACGAGTTTCTGTAGCTTGCGGGGAGTTCTAAATGAACTAAGGCGGTAGGTCGGTAAGACCTATAATTTGGTGAATGACTGTCGGTGTCTCTGGTTTCGATAAATGCTCAACGGTTTTGACAAATCGAAAGAGTACTCAAAGTTTCCCACACTACTAATAGTGGGTCTTAGAAATTTGACTCTTCAATTTCAAAACTCGTGCTTTGAGAACATCGTTAAAAGTTTCTCTGAAGGAGATGTTTTCCCATGGGTTCCTTCTTACTACAAGGGTAGATAAGTAAGTCATTACATGGAGAAATGACGAACTGATCCAGGTAAGAAAGACGTACCCTTCTCGTTTTAGCTCATAAAAGCTATGGGCGTGTTGGTCCTATCCGAAGGGTATCACTACGGACTCGAAGTGTCCGTATCGAGTTCAGGAGATAGTCTTCCGGACATCTTTCCCTAACACTCGAACTGGTGATATTCGGATCCCGGATCCATTCCTGGGAGTAGTTTCTTTCTTTGCGTTTGCTCAACCATTTTGTTTACGCGCGGTAGAGATAACGATTTCTAATGAAAAATCTCGACGGAGTCCTCGATAACCGAGGTACATGCAATGCGATCCGTCGATCTCTGGAAGAATATGACTGAGGTTCCCTAGGGTGAGAAATCTAGTCTTCTAATTCTATTTATGTGTAGTTCGCCAAGTTGTCCAAACTGTTCTTGTATCTCCGTGGGTGTTTAAACTATAAGGCGATCTGTTTACGGGAGTCGTACTGGGTTCTATGCTTGTTCTCATGACAATGTGATTACTCGTACTTAGGCAGCTCTCCGTCCTGAAGTTCATATTAGAATTCATACCTAGTTTCACAATCACCCTTTCGTGTATACGAGTCATATATAATTAAGGTTGAAAAGGTAGTAGAATAACTGGTTCTTCTTTAAGTTCATATCCCATCGGGGAAAAGAATTTAAAGTGGAATCATCAATTATAAACCTGTAGAACCTTGATTATATATCACTCTTATGCATACATTCTTCAGTGATAGATCAACTGCATGAATCACTGGATTAAACTTGATGTACTGCACACGTGGTACTTCGGGGATTTCTTCAGAAAGAAAATAACTAATAGGTACTCCTGGCATGAGTACTTCGGTGTTCTGATGTGACGGTTTCGCTGGAAAAGTGATCTAGAAGAAAGAGGTGTACGTATGAAACTGTTTTCGTGAGAATCAAATTGAATTGAGTCGTATGATAATGTCGAAATCATACCGAAACTTAAAGACATTAGATTTGAACATAAGACGTTTATAGACAAAACACAACCGTGTAACCATGAACAGAGTTACAATACTTTAGATCTACCACAAGACTATTGCTGCGAATAAGGTATCCTACAAAAGACAAGTATACGCAGCACGAGAGTCCTTATACAGATAGGATCTCGCAAAAGGTAAGACTCTGGTTGCACTAGTTCTAGATAATTTATAAATCTGTTACAACGAAACGCCCAAATTACATTTAACGTGGTTTCGGAGTAGGCTCTCCTGCAGCTGTGATCCTGAGAATTTTCCCATCTGCACCAGAGTTCTTTGTTATCGGGCAATCTTTCTTGAAGTGCCCTACCTCCCCGCATTGGTGGCATGCCTGGGTAGTACTAGCTTTGGCGACGGGATTGCGGTGTTTAGCCAGTGTTATGTGGACATGAGTGCCTTCCTCGTTACTCCACCTTGAAAATTGTTTCTTAAATCGTTCTGCGTTATAACTCATCTTGTGTGTAGGGTTAGTCCCTATGAAAGGGGCTTGAGTGATGGGTCGTTTCTGTGCTCCACAGTCACGAGCATGGTGCCCTATGTTCGGGCAATTGCAGCATTGCATCTCATGGCAAGTCCCATGATGATGGAAACCACAAGTATCACACTTCGGGAGTTTTCCCTCGTATGGCCTGCTCGGCACTGGGATGGCAGGGGTTTCCACTTGTTGCGGTTGCATAGCCAGCTTATGGGATTTCTTGCGTTCTTTCTGGGCTTGATGCTTTCGTTTCTTGTTCTCTATCTTTCAGCTTTGCGAGCCAGTGACCGTTACTGTTTGTTGGTTTCCCGGTTTGGTACTACCATCTAAACTCTCGAGTCCTTCTTTAGTCTTATTGGTGTTGCCTGAGTTGATGTGTGTAAGGAAAGTTTTCACAGTAGCTGCTACTGCAGCTTGTAATGTAGCGGCATCGATATGGAGGATAGGGATTTCGGTGCTCGGCTAATCGTTTTTGGATGACGACATGATTTTGTAATACGAAAATAAGGAATTTGTGAGCGATTCTGGTTGACCCTGATGTACTTAGATTGTTCATGTAAAGAGTAGAAGTATGTTCTCAAAAGTTTGACCTACATCCCTATGATGCAGTCCTAGTAAAGAATGAAAGTATTTTCGCGAAGGTTTGACCTACATCCCTATGATGCAGTCCTAGTATGGAATAGGAGTATGTTTGTAGAATGGTCTCAAGATGTTTGTTGTGCAAGCCGAGGTATCGTAAGTTGGTGAATGAAAAGATCCAACCTGAAAGAGACTTGGAAATGTCCCCGGATCTAACTTGCTATAGTCCAATGACTTGACTAAAGCATGATTCTGATAGAATCTTATGAATGAATGACAAGAGTACTTGAATGAAGAATGACACAAAAGATAGTCGGCTGTCAATATCTTTGATATTCACGATGTAGAGATTCTGGAAAAATGACCTTGTAAAGGTCTTACATCATATCTACAGAAGATAGTTCCTGGCAGCATAAAGGCCTATCTAAAGTACTTACAAAACAAGATAATTTCATAGAAAATGCCACATCAGGCATGGATAGAAAAATACGATTCCTATTTATAAGGAAATAAAGTAAAGCATCTACTACTGGCGATGGTAATCCCTCTGGTGAACTCTTAGTTCAGCCAATTGACGTTCCATGTCAAGTAGGTGTCTTTCGCACACCATCTGGCGTACCCGGAGCTCTATGACTTTGGCTCGTGATTCGGCCAGTGCTTGCAGCAGGGTCTCATGGTTTCTCTCTGATCTCTCGTGTGCGTCTTCTAGATGAATGGTGTGGAGGGTATGCATTCTAGCATAGGCGACTACTTCTGTAATCTGATGTAGGGCTGTCCTGCCTTGAATCTCATTTCGAGCCACTCTGCGGACCAAGATTGGCAAGACTCTATCTGCTGAGCCCCCATTGCTCAAGTCGTAAAAGCTTCGGTCGCCATAAAATGGCATAGACTGATCTTGTCCTTGGGTCCATGTTTCCAAGCATTCCACTCACTCAGGGGTCGGGCCATGAAAAGCCGGACTAGGGTTAGAAATTTGGAAAAGGAGCTGCTCGGGGTAGGTTTTTAACCTCTGGTTTGGAGTTAGCATCATACGAAAAGTCTTCATCATGGTGATCATTCAAGGGGAAAAGGATGATCATTCTCTGGTTATTCTCCAAACCAACCAGCTATGTCTTCATTCGGAAGATACTGGTTGCTGAGGGGATGGAGTCCAGTTATGTTTTCTATGCGAGAATTTAGGGTAAGGGAATAATTATTAGACGAACTATCTAGATAATTATTTAGACTACCAGCTATGTGTAATCTAAACAGGATAGACCTTCGAATAAGTGACCTTAATTTCAAATTCACACAGAATAAGGTTAAGGCAAAATTATCACAGATTCTAAGTCTATAACATCCTAATTACATATAGCCTTAGTGTATCCACTTAGCAACTATCAACTTAGTAATGAAGATCCCGTTTTAAATTCTAAAGTATAAAGTACTTCAAGTAACACCAAATACTCCTATAGTATTTTAAATTTTAATGTTATGTTCTATTGTTATCATTGTGATAGGATTGGTAAGATTTTAGCATTGTTGCAACCACACAATTAAACTTAGGCACATGCTAGTCAACCCTCGGATAATATAGGTGATCAGGCTATATCTTCCCAGTTTTGACCATATGTCTCTAAGCCCACTTGTGTTGCCCAACAATCGTAATTCTTTTTGTACTGTCCTAGTGACCCTGATTTTAGTATGAATGCAGCACGTATACTTACTTAAATATTTTACTATTTAAAGTATAAACTCTTGGTCAGAGTATTTTTAATCCCTTATGTATTTATAGTTAGTATATCTTTTATGGGTTGATATACTTAATTCACTATAAACAATGGTCTCATACCAATTTGTCACACCCCAAAACCAGGAACGGCGGAAACGTTCTGGGGCAGAGGACATCATGTATAATATCAACAACAATGTAAAGTAGTAAACAAGCAACAACATCATCCATTGCATTAATAATATAATTATTATACAAATGTGTTCTGTCAAATTTTGATAAACACTAAAGCATAAATCAAAATGAAAGATAAGTCTCGAACAAGCTCCATCTTCCTTTCTCCTTGCATCGGTACCTGTCTATGATGACCTGAGGATATAAGTAATTTTGAAAGCGACTATCAGCTTTAAAGCTGGTGAGATCATAAGTATTTAGTGTCTTAATTTGTATGTAAGAATATGCAAGTATATGTATTGTAAGTATTGAAAGTGTATATGAACTGTAAGTGTTTGAAAAACCCTAGAATCCCTATGATTCCTACTAGTATATGAAGGTGTCTTCTACCAAGACCTAACTGTTCTGAATGTATGTTTCTTGTAAGAGTATGTATTTTCCCAAGTATAACTATCATTATCCAAAAATAAAGTTTCTACATTATTGTGCGTCGTGTGAATTTTCACGAAGTGAATGTAATGGGAAAATGAAATAGTACTATGGTGTAGTGCTGTAAGAACTACTGCCGTACTAATTACCTTAAACTACATTTTATATTAAGGCATTATGTGATAAATTGCACCATACTATCGACTAGTAACAACGACATAATGAATGGTCGTAATAACGGAATGATGTTTGGCACCCGCAGACCTGCAGGTCCGGCTGTAGCTAGCAGCAAGGTGTAGGATTGTCAATCCAGTATAGATCTATACGCAAACTCACGCTCTCCCTCCAAGAGAATTCTGGCTACAACTCGAGCCATGACATTTAAGTCATGCTCCGATTTAAATCACAATAATTAACGTATTCTTGTATATGTACTGTGATGAACTGTTCTAGCTGTAATGTAATGAACTGTTCTAGCTGTAATGTACGTGCTCTCTACCTAGCAAGTATAGTAATGTAATCGTTCTAGTATAGTTGTATATGTTCTCTTCCTAGTATAGTTGTATGTGTAATGTACTGTAATGTTCTATAAAGTATTGACTCATGAATGAACTGACTCATTGTATGATATCGCGTTCTAGTAATTGTTCTAGTATCTTCCTAAACTACCCATATGGTAGTTTACTAGAAATCTATCTGGTAAGTATGGACATGGATGTATACCCTTGCTACCCAAGGGCATAGGATGAACTGGAAAGACCTTTTATGACTATATATGTACACATGATATATAACTAATATTTAAACGACTTTCGAACGAATACCCAATATCCCACCAGACCACATCTCAAGGCGCGAAAAGGAGATAGAGTGGATAGCCTTCGTAAGTCTTTTAAACATTTCTATATAACTATACATATAGAGGCATGCAATTTATAATATAAAAGCAAAAATATGTTTTGTAAGACATTTGAAATATAAGTATTATCTTAAGAAAAGATCGACTTGATGTCAATCTATAAAACAATTTGAAGGCATAAGTTTAATAGAACAGTTTAAGTATAAGGAAACATTTGTTTGAAACACAGTTGTAAATAAGTTTGAAAGGTAATGTACGAAGTAAGCTGTACAGTGTAAAAAGGAGTTTAAAACATATAAAATGTTTATAAAAAGTCATTTGAAGGAAACTATTTGGTAAAACGGCTAATGAGTAGCCAAATCATTTGAATGCTGTATATTAATCACATGTGATTGATGTAATAAGTAATATAATCCTACTTACTAATCACATGCGATTGACATAATAAGTAGCATGATTCTACTTGTATCCCCCCCCCATAAAACATTTAAAAATAGTTTAAAACATTAGTTAAGGGGTATGAACTCACCTGCAGTAAGTGACTGGAATTGAACGGACTGTTATTGTACGGAAGGATCGGACAAGTGTTTGGTGTCAAGTGGAGACTTAGACACACAAAATTATCCTAATTACATATGAAAACATATGTATATAAATAATTATTGATTATAACACTAATTATACAAGTAATAACATTTAAGCGCGAGGATAACACTTTTGGTCAAGTGCTAGGAGGCTAAAGGGTTGCAACAAAGGAGTGCAATGCCCCTATTTGGAGTTTAAGGTCAAAAGACCATATTCATTGGAGTTTACGGCCCAAGAGAGTATGCTCCTGGCCGTAATCTCCCAACCAAGGCTTGGGATGGTACTTTCAATTACTACAACCTTAGTGAGAATTGTTTCAAGGCCTATACAAGTGTTTGGGCACCATATTGACTCCTTTGGGGAGTTTACCGCCCAAAGACCCTTTTTCCTTGGAGATTACGGCCGTAAACTCCCTTGTGAGGGTGATTATGGTGCTTTCAAGTCTCAAACATTTCTAGGAACAAGTCTAGGCTTTAGTTCTTGGCTTTAGGAGGGTTTATGGCACCATTTGGTACCATTTCTTGGAGTTTACGGCCATAGAACCTTTTGGGCCGTAAACTCCCTCACACATGGGGTTCTAAATGTTTTAGCTAGTCCATAACTCATCTAGGTACATGCCCAAATTGTCTCATGGCCTAAGGAAGTGTTTAGGGTGTCCTTTGACCCCTTTATGGGAGTTTACGGCCCAAGAACCACTATTGGCCGTAAACTCCTCAATACTTATGCTTTTCTTATGTTTCCTAGGTCCTAAACACATTAAGGTATTTGCCAAAAATAGAGTCCAAGCCTTTGGGCGTGATTAGGGCACTTTTAGCCCTTGAAAAAGGGGTTTACGGCCCAAGAGCATATCCTTGGCCGTAAACTCCTAAAACTATATGGTTTTGATTGATTTCTAGCCTCTAATGTTCATACATAAAGTCCTTAACTAGTTGCCTAACAAGGAATTGGGACTAGATGGCCTTTAGGCCTTGTTTTGGAGTTTACACCCCGAGAACGTTCTTGGGCCGTAAGCTCTCGGATCTTGTGTTTTGGACATGTAAATAATGTTATTAAGTATATAACAAGTATTAAAACACATCTAGGGAAGTAGACTCACAATTTGGGATGAAAACCCGAAGATCCGTGAGAGAGAACTTGGCTTTTCTCTAACTGGAATTCAACTAATGAACCAATTTGGTTCAGAATTCTATTTATAGTCCTGAAATATTTTTGGCAGAAAATATTTCTTTTCGCGGAATGGATTCTAATGACCTAGAGTAATGGAATTACAGTGTTGCACAAAATCCTAGTGCATCCACTCTCCTAATATCTCTTTAGGTGAAAAATCCAGAAAACTGCCAAACTTAAACTTGAAAACTGAGTTTTCACTGTAACTGTTCTACTTCTATTGGCTTCAAATGGTTTGTTCAGAATGGAAATTTCGGTTTGTCACATGAACTCATCATTTGATCACTATGCACATACAAACTTTGTTTCTCATTATAGCAATGAATTTTTATTACTAAAATTTTATTTACTTGTCCTAGCAATGAACTTGTTTTCTCATTGTAGCAACAAACTTGTTTGCTCTTTTTAGCGGTGAACCTATTTACTCATTTGAGCAACAAACTTTGTTTCTCATATTAGCAACAAACTTCTATTTATGGAAACTTTATTACACATTTTAGCAACGTACTTCTATTCATGACTTCAAACTATATTATGTTATAAACATGTGAGTACTCACCAACTATTCCGGTAGTTGATCGCTTATTTTACATGCTTTTTCAGGAACTCATATATAAGATGGAACTTAATGACACATCACTTGTAGGTGCATTCACATGTGTTGTTTTTCAATTACAATGTAATTGCTTTTGAAAGTTGTTCAAACCTATTGTAATTATCATGATTCTAATACTATGGTTGGTATTGTCTTTATCTTTTGCTATCACAACCAAAAATATCATAGTTATCAGAGTACATAAAAGATCATGTCCCAATAGTAAATTCTCAGTGGAAGTGTACAATCAAACATTTGCCTTCCCTTGGTCTTTTGAAGTACCTACTACATACAAATTAACAAATATAAGCATAAATTTTAGTGAGTTCCCCAAGATACAACATATAATGAAACATAACTAAACAACAATGGGTTATCTGCAAACCCCTGGGACTATCAGCACTCCTGGTGAGCTAACATCATACTCATGAGGTTATCCGTAACCCCTGGTTGGCTATCAGCAACCCCAATCACAAACAAATATCATGTCATCACATAAAATAAGATAATATAACACTACATAACATAACATAACATAACATAACATAACATAACATAACATAACATAACATAACATAACATAACATAACATAACATATCATAACATAACATAACATAACATAACATAACATAACATAACATAACATAACATAACATAACATAACATAACATAACATAACATAACATAACATAACAGCTAGACCCAACTGGTCATGGTATTATAGCTAACTTACCATACATGCAAGAGTAGGTGAGGAGACTTAACTGATATTGATGACACGACAACCTAGCACCCGAGCTACCAGATCTGGACTCTGCCTGATTGACAAAATAATTAAACTTGATTAAAGTTAATGTCCAAACCACTCACGAGTCCAAAGTTAACAATTAAACCTATTAAGGTCAAGGACCATTTTGTCCCTCCCTAGGTCTAAAACCCTAAACTTTGACCAAAATTCAAAAACAACAAAGTCAACAGAAAGTTAACACACTGCGAGTATAATGGCGTACTACCCCTAACACTGGGCGTACAACCTAGCTAATTCTGCGACGGGGCATCACTGGACTACGCTGTGCGTAACTGGGAGTACGCACGACATACTCCACGAACTTCTGTTTCCTTACTTTTTTGGTCTTCATACGTTAAGACAACCACTCCATTGATAGATCTGACTAATTTAAGAGCTCTTATTCCATAAAGTCATGGGCTTTAAGCCTTTGCATGGTTAGGATAGGCTAAAACATCATTTCATCCATTCCAAGGTACTTTACTCAGGCATCGGGGCAAAGCAAAGATCAAGCAAACATTTTTATCAACCTAGAAGCCCAAAGATGCATGAAAGGACAACTTAAACTCTCTAGAGAGTCTCAAACTCACAAAGGTCCAAACATGGTGACTTAAGCTCATAAATCTTACACGAAAGAGATCTTGAAGAACAGTAGCCAATGTATAAGCTTTATACCTAAAAATGATGCACAAAGGTGGGAGGTTTTTGCATCTCTAAGCTTGATGGCACCTTCTTGTTCTTTAACCTTCTTCTTCAAATACAAGAGCCAAGAATCACTAAAAACTTTCAAAATTACAATCACAAGCCACACACATGAGATTAGGGTTTTAGAGAGGGTTGGAGGCTGATAAGGGTGGGTAGAATTGAGACCATCATATTTTATTTAAAGGGGACAAATGAATATTAGGGTTTTCATGTGAGCCTAGAACGCCTAGTGTACTAGGTGGCCTCTGCGACTATGCATGGTGCATGAGTACGATGCGCGTACTCATGTTTACGCCCCACGTATATACTTGAAAACCTTTAATATTTAGGGACTAATTTTGAAAAAATAAGGAAAGATTCAATAATGATAATTGTACCTCATTTCAGAATGTTACACCCTAAGTTCAGTTTTTTTTTTGTTTTTTTTTTTTTGCTTGACATGTTTTGTTATAACCTATAAAACCTATCATACAACCCTGTCCTAAATACCAAAAACACAAGCGATCAATTGACCACCTTACCAAAGGTTGTAATACCCCAATCGAGTTTTACAGTTGCTTCCTTCTTTAGTTTCATGAAGCAAACTTGTACTATTTAGAACAAGGACCTAGAGACATTAGAATCAACCAACTCACATAGGTATGCACCACTTAAACCTAGTTTTGCATGCCCACTTAGGCCCGAACAACAACCAGACTAATCCTCATCATGAATAACCATAACCAAAAGATCGATAGAAATGGAAATGTGCTAAAACTAACCCTAGTGCTATACCACACTATCTACCATAAACCAACTCCATAGTAACCTTTTGACTCTTCATGATCCTTGTACGAATCATGTGCTTCTGATAGTATGGGCCCATGCTACCCTCCACACCTATTTGTACTAGTCCCAAGAATTGTCTCAAGGTTCCCAAGTCACTAAATGCAACTACTGCTAAATGTTCTAATCATGCATACACATACTCAAAAAAGCACACACTGCTGACCTTCGTAGAATCCCCTTGTAGGATCACTCCCATCCTTGCTCTTGTAGCACTAAAAGTTTCCATTAATGCCACTAGTAGCCTCATTAATGGAAGTCATGCATAATCTAGGATAAGATAAATATTCAAATGGATTTATCTATCCTAAGGCTTCATCAAACAAAAACAGGAAATAAAGCTAAAACAAGAATTATAAGGCTATATACTAACTATGTACAACTCAAAATCATCCTCTAACAGCCAATAGTATTAGCCTAAAATTCAAGTAGTAGATCGCAACAAAATTCAATGCTAACCGGACATTATACAGATTAGAAAAGTATAACATACATTTCTAGCAGTTCACACACACACACACACACACACATATATATATATATATATATATATATATATATATATATATATATATATATATATATATGAATATATAACAATTATGGATATATTGGGAACCACTTTTCTATTCGAGCATCAGCAGACTGTACATGAAAACATATAATCCATAACTGTTAGCCAAAGCTTAGTGAGTTTCCTAAAACACGATATACAATGATATACACACAAGAATACAACTAAGGCTCTTGGCACCAAGATCGATCCGCGTAAATAACATCGGGTATCTAGGCTCACAACACTTTAGTTGATCTTTCCATTAACTGCTAGATATATGCTTCTAGACTCACAAAACATAAGTTGATATTGTCATTAATTCGTAGATGGGTATCCAGACTCACAACACTGAAGTTGATGGTGTCATCAACTCTTAGACTAACATATAAACCCATCACATAAAGAATTAAATATTGCACAACTGACAAAACTAGTCTACACATATAATCATAACCTGACGGTGCCTACATCCTAGCATAAAATCATAACCTGACAGTGCCTACATCCTAGCATAAAAGGACATATAATGGCACTCGTAGTATAGAGAGAAAACTCACCTAATCTGATGGCACACCCCTGGCCGCATGCGGAAACGCCAAGGTGTGCAGCGTAAAGCAATAATCACAGTTATTGAACATACACTGAAGAGTACAAATATAATCTTCTATTATTACAAAAATAGAAATTTCATTGACAAGACTATTGCTAAATCGAGACACACGCCTAACAATTCAGTGTTTACTGAGGTGTAATAAAAGTAACAAAGACTCTTTTGTGAGAATGCTTCCGACCTTCTAAATAACCTGAGAATACATGCATTTAGATACGTCAAAACATTGTTGGTTATTTCTATACGTTTTGACACAGAGTATTTATACTGAAAAGTGTTGTATAAAATTTATCTTCTTAACTAGCCTTTATAAATACATACTTTTCTATCAAAAGTACAAAATAATTGAGTTATAAAACTGTATTTAGACTCTTTTAGAAATATTATTTTCGCAAATCCAAAAGTACATCATTTGATAAATATATAAGTAAATTAAATTTAAAATAGATTTTTACGGTTCTCATGACCAAAATGTTTTTATATAAGGGTTTTAAATACCAATTTATATAAAATAAAGTCATATCTCACTTTATGAAAACATAGAATAGCCAAATATACTCTTGAAACATTGTACAAGGATTTTCATAATTTATATGTAAAAATCATAAGTTTCGAATTTATAAACTTTGCAAATTCGTGTCGTGGTATTAATTAAGTGTTATCATACTTAATTTATGGTATTGACACTTATCGATTTTAATCACAAACTATCCCACTAAATACAATCTCTTCCAACAAGTATAACTGAACAAAGACCCCGTATAAACCTAATGAAAATTTTGATATGGTTACAAAACAAATTTGGGATCTAAGATGAGCCTATAACCGACACCATTAACGTTCCTGCCCAGGACGAGCATAAGAATAGAGGTATTTGGATCAGTACAAGCGTATTAAAAGTCGTGTAGTAACAAAGAAAGAACACTTGACGCCAGTTTAGTCACGTCAGACAAAGTTGTAACTAGCAACCACTGGCGGGGAATATCGACTCACATAAATCTATACCATATGTCTTAGACTTACTCTAAAGTTCTTTATTATAAATCTGTACAGTATTCTTAGGTTTAAACTATGAATCCATCCCGAATGAACCGTTATAGCCTAGGGGATTTTGACTAAAACAATCGGTCTCAATGTACACAAATGTTGCATTAGGTGTCTAAGCCATAATTATATTTGGTATGTACTTGAACGGGTTGTAGCATGGTCATTTTGGGTTGCCTTCACCAAAACAACTTGACCGGAAGAATAACGGAGAAAGAAGATAAATATAATTTATTAATATATTATTTGAATAATATATTGAAAGAGAAATCATATTATTTAATTAACATTGGTTGAGAATTAATTTAGAATTAATTATGTGGTCAAAAGAGGTTAATTGAATTAAAGGGACTGATATTGTAATTATGTGATAATTGCAATATGGGCTGAGGAACCCTAAAGATAGGGGTGGACGAAATCTTTATGGAAGCCCACTAGATTTCGTCCATGGTAGGGATTCTAGAAGATTCATGTGGGATGCTTAGGGCTTAAGCAACCTGATTAGGTATTTGACTAAAACTCTAATTCTTTAGTTATATAAGGACACCCTTGGTATCCCAAAACCACCCACTGAAACCTATGAAGGATAGTCGGCTGACTTTTGAGCCTCCTCCCTCTCTCTCTAAAATTCTCCAATTGTTCTTGGCGTTTCTGATCCATTAGATGCATCACATTTGAGGTTGCTAGGTTCTCAAAGGTTCAATATTATCAAGCTACAATCAAAGGTAACATTCTAACTTGTTTATTAGATGTAGTTTTCGGTTTTTCTATGCTAGCTACAGGGTTTACAAGCTTTGGATGATTATTGCATGTACAATTAAAAAAACCTAGATCCAAAGCTTTAGGGTTTGCATGTGCAACATAGGATTGATGTTTTGCTCATAACCCAACAGTGGTATTAGAGCCTAGGTCATTTTTCTTTTGTATTTGATGCATAGCTAAATTGTTCAAAGCTGAAAAGTTGAAAATTTTGCATCTAACTGAAGAACTTGTCGAGTCCCCTAATGAACTCGACGAGTCATAGTTACATGACGAGTCCAGTTTGTGACTCGGAGAGTCGGCTCGTCTGTTGGCAAATTTTTTTGGATTTTACCCAAAATTGAATTGGGATAATTACAAAAAATGTTTTTAACTGATAAAATTCAATTTTCTCAAGAAGATATTGATTATCCTAATTCAACTGAAAGATAATTGTCAGTAAATAAGATAATTACTTGTTTATAAAAAAAAATTATTTGTAATTTTGATTTGAGTTATCTTGCCTTAAATTGAAAGATTATGTCAAATTATGTGATAAAGATTAATCATAGTGTAACGACCCAAATTTCAAGCCAAAAATTTCATTTTTAAATTAACAATTCCATAAACATTTTTACCAAATATTGTCGAATAAACAACACATCACAAAATCATATTGTTGTGTCCCAAACCATAATGTCAAAGTAATAAAAATCAGAGTACAGTCCCAAAAACTCCTTCCGGAAAACCATGTGTGTGTGTGTGATACGTCGCTACACCGCCGGCTCCTTCCCCCTCGACGAAGAGGTACCTGAAACCAAAACCAAAACTATAAGCACAAAGCTTAGTGTGTTCCCCCATCATACCACGTATCATACAATATCGTCGGTATCTTTCAACCAATAACCTACATCGGTATCTTTCAACCGGTAACCAACATCGGCATCTTTCAACCGGTAATCAACATCAATACCTTTCAACCGGTAACTGGGGACTATTTCACCCCCTACCACTAGCATACAATCTACAGATATAAACATACAGTCAGGCATATCCGGGTACTGACCTACCCTTGGGTCCTACGGACCACTGTTAGGGAAACTAATCCCTACTATACACATAACATATCATCCAGATACATCTCATAACCAACACATAACCAGACCAAGATAATTATGACAAAGATCATTATCTTCTAAATACCCTTTTTTGGTGGGCCAGCATTGTGGCCTTAGACCCACCCCTACTGGAAGGTAACTCACTGTTGGGTTTTGAGCAATCTAACACTTCCTAAGTGTGCATGCAACCCTAATAAACCTTGGATCTATGTTTGTCTAAATACATGCAAAATAATAATTTTCCAAGGTTTATAACCTATCTAACATGGCATGGGGAACATTTCAACATAAAAAGAGTTAGAAGAGATTACACACCTTTTGGTGAGTTTGGTTCTAAGGAGTTTGATGGCCAAGCACCAATAGTGTGAATGCGTCAAATGGAATCACAAACACCACAAACTCTTGGAAAACTTTGAGAGAGTATACACACTCTTGTATTTTCGGTCACACACATGCACACACACACTAGTTCACTAGTTTTCTCTTAGGCTTCATTTCATGCTCCATAAGCATGCTTATATAGTGTGCATGGTTAGGGTGAAACCCTAATAACCCATGTCTTTTCCTTTTCCAAGGATCCATGGGTTAAAAGCTCCATGGATCATCCATGGACTTCCACATAAGCGTAGCCCATTAACAAATGAGTATTAGCCCACACTATATAAAACAAATAGCCCATAATTTAATTAGTATTCCTTTTAATCTCTAAATTAATTCATAATTAATTTAAGACTAAAACTAATTAAATAACGTAACTTCATATTAATATATTATAACTCATAATATATTAATAAACATATATGTATAACTCTCATAAAATTATCCATAATAGTTTGGATGAGATGCAACCCAAATGGACCATGCCAGTTGGGTCAAATATACCAAATAAGTTATGGACTTAGACACCTTATCCAACAGACTCCCACTTGGATAAGTCTAATAACTATATTTGCCTATAACTTCAGCAACCAACCAACAATCGTAGCTCTCGAAAACTCCCTCGAACAATGAAGACTCTGTCGAACTATGAAGCGCCATTTTAGATAAGTGATCACATAATCCTCTGTTCTCATGATATCAGCCGGACAAACACATGGAACTATGTCTTGCTTATTTTCTAGCAGTTGTTTCTCGATTTTCCGATTTGTTTGACGAAGAACTTCACTGAACACATCGGTTTAGTTCTGACCAGGCCTGGTACATGGGTCAACACAAAATCATCGAGGGGCCCAGATATCGCTTCTATTTCTAGAAGGAACAGATAAACTTCGACTGATATGCTTGTTCTACTACTTATTGAATTGTACACAAAGGCACGTTTTATAACATCAAGTTACTGATGTGTTTACGTGCAATCAATGCACAACCAACTCATAGGTATCAACTCATATCTCTAGGTTTAAAGATTTATATGATGTTATCGTCTCACGATCACTCGAGATAAATTCCATGAAGTGATACAAGTGAGCGTGGGTTTATACCAATACTCATAACTTATGAGTACTCATGAATGTTGCAGCAACCATTGCCATGTCTAAACACCTTTAAGGCATCTACAAACCCAATTCATGACAATCTTGATTCATACCTACTTCCGACGTATGATCGATTGTGGAGGTTTGAATAAATTAATTATTTTGGAAGCCAAAACATCCAAAACTGAAACAATAGTAAATAATTGACAATGATAGTAACACTTTACTCATAAATAAATCACAAATTTTATTCATCATCAAACGTCGATTACATTTTACAAGTTTCAAGAAAACTATCTAATCTGTAAAACTAATATCGTCCCTCAGCCTGATGCGTCTCGCATGCTGAAAATGCTTAACCCTCGTCAGTCCCTTCGTAAGGGGATCTGCAGGATTCTCATCCGACGATATCCTCCTTGTCACAAAGAGTCCTTCTTCAATCTTGTGTCTTATGAAGTGATATTTTCTGTCAATGTGTCGGGATCTGCCATGATCTCTTGGTTCCTTGGTTAAGGTAACCGCACTATTGTTGTCACAGAAAATCTCAATAGGTTCCTTAATAGCTGGTACAACTCCAAGGTCTCCGATGAAGTTCTTTAGCCATATCGCCTCCTTCGCTGCTTCACTCGCTGCTATATACTCTGATTCACAAGTCGAATCAGCCACCGTCTCCTGCTTGGAACTCTTCCAAGAAATTGCCGCTCCATTTAAGGTAAAGATCCAGCCCGACTGAGAGCGGAAATTATCCCTATCAGTCTGAAAACCAGCATCACTATACCCTAATATTCTCAAGTCATCACTGCCACCAAGGGTAAGGATCCAATCCTTAGTCCTCCGCAGATACTTGAGAATGTTCTTTACCGCGGTCCAATGAGCATTGCCAGGGTTCCCCTGAAACCTGCTGACCATGCTCAAAGCAAATGCCACATCAGGACGGGTACAAGTCATAGCATACATGATCGAGCCAACTGCGGAAGCATATGGTAATTGGCTCATCTCAGCTATCTCTGCCTATGTACTCGGACTCTGAGTCTTGCTCAGTTTGGTATTGCTTTGGATCGGTAAATCTCCTTTCTTGGAATTCTCCATGTTGATCCTTTTCAACACCTTATCCAAGTAGATACTCTGACTAAGTCCAATTAGTCTTCTACTCCTTTCTCTTAGTATCCTTATCCCTAGGATATAGGTAGCCTCCCCTAGGTCCTTCATAGCAAAGCACTTCCCAAGCCAGGACTTAACCTCCTGCAAGGTTGGGATGTCATTTCCTATGAGTAGTATGTCATCCACATACAGTACCAAGAAGCTAACTATACTCCCACTAGCTCTGACATACACGCAAGACTCATCTTCGCTTCTCAAGAAGCCAAACTCTTTTACCTTCTCATCAAAACAAAGATTCCAGCTACGAGATGCTTGTTTTAATCCATAAATGGATTTCTCAAGCTTGCATACTCTATTAGGGTACTCTGCATTGACAAAACCCTCTGGCTGATTCATGTACACATCCTCAGCCAACTTTCCATTAAGGAAAGCGGTTTTGACATCCATTTTCCATATTTCATAATCATGAAATGCTACAATGGCTAACACAACCCTAGTAGACTTAGTCTTTGCTACCGGCGAAAACGTTTCATCATAATCAACACCTTGAGTTTGAGTAAAACCCTTCGCAACCAGTCGAGCCTTATAAGTATGCACTTTTCCTTCCATGTTTGTCTTCTTTTTGAAGATCCATTTGCACCCGACTGTTTTACGGCCTGGTACATTGTCAACCAAGTTCCAAACTTGATTGTCATACATGGACTGTATCTCGCTGTCCATAGCCTCCTTCCATTTAGCAGACTCCGGGCCTGCCATGGCTTCCTTAACATTGCTAGGTTCATCCAAATTTACTAGTGTACTATCACTAATAAATGTATCACCTTCCGTAGTAATATGAAAACCATAATAAAATGAAGGTGTGTTCCTAACCCGTGTGGAACGCCTCGGAGGTACAGACTCGTCAGCTCGATCAACAGGAGTTTCCTCCTCAGGTTGATTGCTAGTGTCTGAGGTTCCTTCACCAATTGATTCTTGAATTTCTTCAAGATCAATCTACCTCCCACTATCTCCTTGGCTTATAAATTCTTTCTCGCGAAAGATCCCTCTTCGTGCTACAAAGACCACATTCTCACTAGGTCTGTAGAAGAGGTAACCGAAGGATTTCTGTGGGTAGCCGATGAAAATACACCTTTCAGTTCGGGGTTCAAGCTTATCATGAGTTTCACGCCTCACGAAGGCTTCGCAACCCCAAACTTTGATGTGGTCCAAATTGGGAACCTTCCCAGTCCACATCTCATGAGGTGTTTTGGTAACCTTTTTTGTAGGGACTAGATTAAGGATATGGGCGGAAGTCTCTAAGGCATACCCCCAAAAAGAGATTGGTAACGAAACTCGACTCATCATAGAGCGAACCATGTCCAACAAGGTTCGATTACGCCTCTCAGCTACACCATTCAGCTGTGGTGTCCTAGGAGGAGTCAATTGTGAGACAATCCCACACTCCTTAAGATAGTCAAGGAACTCGGTACTAAGATACTCACCACCTCGATCGGATCGAAGCATCTTAATGTTCCTGCCCAATTGATTTTCTACTTCCTGCTTGAAGTCCTTAAACCTTTCAAAGGTTTCGGACTTATGTTTGATTAAGTAGACATACCCATATCTACTAAAATCATCAATAAAAGTCACATAATACCGATTAGCATCCCTTGTGGCGGTTTTGAATGGCCCACATACATCAGTATGTATTAGGTCCAACAAACCCTCACCCCTCTCACAAGTTCCAGTGAAGGGGGATTTTGTCATTTTTCCAAGTAGACAAGATTCACAACTATCATCTGATTTGAGGTCAAATGATTCCAAGACTCCACTCTTTTGGAGTTGGCCTATGCGTTTCTTGTTTACATGCCCAAGACGATAATGTCACAATGATGCTTTATCTAGGCTAGTAGAAGAATCAATATACAACACATTATTTCCTAAGTTGTCTACAATCGACACAGTTTCATACATGCCATCACAAGGTAATGCTTTAAAATAAAACACATTATTAAAGAAGGCATTAATACCACCACATTCATTATCAAACAAAAAGGTAAAACCTTGTTTGTATAAAGCATGAAAAGAAATAATATTCCTCGCCATTTCAGACGAGTACACACATTTATTCAAATCTAATTTTAACCCATTATTAAGCAACAAAGTATAAACTCCAATCTTGGAAACAGGTGAAGCCTTCCTATTCCCCATGATTAAGTTTATCTTCCCGTGCTCCACATCCTCACTTTTTCTTAGGCCCTGCAAATCAGAACATATGTGAATACCACATCCTGTATCAAGCACCCAAGAGTTAGAATATCTTGAGTAATTAGACAATATAGTGTAAATACCTGCATAGGTGGGTTTCACTTTCCCATCCTTTAGATCCTGCAAGTACTTAGGGCAGTTTCGCTTCCAGTATGCCTTTTCATGGCAATAAAAGCATTCAGCATCCTTGGGAATGGCAGAAGGAGTGACAGAACCGTTCTTAGTCTTTGATGAGGAGCCTTCAAGAGACTTTCCCTTGGTACCCTTCGAAAGGTGCTTCCTCTTTTTCCCTTTTCCTTGCCCAATAGCTAAAACAGGGGTAGAAGTTGGAGTAGGAGTACTAGAGGTAACAACCGCTTTACCCTTAAGACCGGTTTCAGTGGTCTTCAAGAGTCCTTGAAGCTTGCTGAGGGTAACTTCCTCCTTGTTCATATGATATGTCATTCAAAAATGATCATAACAAGAAGGCAAGGAGTGCAAAATGATGTCAATTGCCAACTCCTCGGGGATGTTAACATTCAGCTTCAGCAAACGGTCCACATACCTTTGCATCTTTTGCATGTGGCTCGTGACGGATTCACCGTCCTTCATGCGGGTAGTTATTATGGAGGAGATTATTTCATACCGCTCCTGACGAGCACTTTGATGGTACCTTTCCATCAGGTCTTGGTGCATCTCAAAAGGGTAGAAATCTTCATACGACTTTTGGAGCTCAGCTGTCATCGTGGCCATCATGATACATGCCACCTTAGTAGCATCTCTCTCATGAGTCCTGAATTCAGCGATCTCCTCAGGAGTAGCAGTAGACTCATCAAGTTCTTTTAACTCCTTATCGAGGACATATTCCTTGTCCTCGTAACGAGTAACCATCCTGATGTTCCTAATCCAATCCATGAAGTTGGAACCATCAAAGATGACCCTCCCACAAAGATTCATGAGAGAGAAAGAACCAGTTGGGTTAGAGCCTGAAGCATTAGTGTTGGAAGACATCTGAAAGAAGAAAGTAAGTTTAGATTAGATATTTAGGATCCTTAATAAGACACCCAAATGTAATATTAAGGCTAGGATCCAATCACAATATATTACACTTAGAAGAGGGATGCCGTAATCTAAGTAATAATATATTTGAAAGGTAGGTGAATGACGATTCACCAATTTCCACCATGAAAACGAAATGATTTATTAGGTTTAATTGGATTTGAAATTCCTTGATTCTTTTGAGATTCATTGAACTTTTCAATGGCATGTTTCAATCTCGATTGTGCCCTTCAAGTTTTGTGACTGGGATGCCGAGGATCACAAAACAAGGTGTGAATAACCATGCTAATTCACTTGGTACTCTTAATATTATCACCTAATCAATGTGCCGGTTAACCACACACGCTCCATTGATCTATGACAAACATTAAGTTACCCTTCGTGATCCTTACTAGTCCTAGTTAGTGTGCCGGTTAACCACACACGCTCCACCAACGACTTGGTAAGGTACAAAGTGTGAATTCCATGGACTAGCACCATGTTCACATTTTTCCTAAAATAACTAAGATTGGGAATTAAAAGAGTTTAGTTACTTTATAATATTCATTATACTTTTAATGAGGACTTAAAGTCATTGTTCTACCCGTTCGGCTAACGACCCTCCACCGATCAAGCAAGCGGTGGGTGAGAGTATACACCCATTAAGTCGCCATTTTATAGGCAACAACCTTATACCGACCTTATAGACCGGCTTCGTGAATGAGGCCTACTAACGGTAAAACGACTTATTCTTATACATATATATAATAATTAACCATTAATGTTATAAATAGTATAAGGGTTGAATTTTAACTATTAAAACTCTAAGGTTTGGAATTAAAGTTTATTAAAGTGTGTGAAACTTTACAAATTCCAAAACTTGAGGGCAAGTTTTGTAACTTTGCAAAACTCTTCATTTCATAACTTATGAATTAAAGGTTCATAAAAATGAAGACTCTTCATTTTCATGTAACTTATGTGTTTTAAGTGTGTGTTAAATGAAAGTGACCTTTGGTAATCCATAACTTGAGGACAAATTATGGACTCCATTAAAACACATAAATGATAAAGAATTAATCCTAAACAATTCAGCAAATAATTCCTATCATTTTCTAAATTCATAAGAACATGAACATGATCATCAAAAATTCAAGAATTATATGAACACATAAAATCATGGAATTTTGATATATGCTATTGTAAATGGATTAGAACAACCATTACTCCAACTAAAATAAGTTTTATAACACCAAAAAAATTTACGGTAATGTTTCTAGTCCATTTCCAGCAGCAAAAGTCGAGAATCTGCACTCTTTCGATCCTACTCGTCGAGTGCATGAACTGACTCGTCGAGTAGGTTGAAGTTTGCCTTGGACTCGTCGAGTCCCCCCAATGGACTCGGCGTGTCCACCATGCAGACAGCAACGATTTCAACTTTTTTCACTATTTTGCATCAAGTATCAAACAAGCAAGCCTAGGCTCTGATACCACTGTTGGGTTTTGAGCAATCTAACACTTCCTAAGTGTGCATGCAACCCTAATAAACCTTGGATCTATGTTTGTCTAAATACATGCAAAATAATAATTTTCCAAGGTTTATAACCTATCTAACATGGCATGGGGAACATTTCAACATAAAAAGAGTTAGAAGAGATTACATACCTTTTGGTGAGTTTGGTTCTAAGGAGTTTGAGGGCCAAGCACCAATAGTGTGAATGCCTCAAATGGAATCACAAACACCACAAACTCTTGGAAAACTTTGAGAGAGTATACACACTCTTGTATTTTCGGCCACACACATGCACACACACACTAGTTCACTAGTTTTCTCTTAGGCTTCATTTCATGCTCCATAAGCATGCTTATATAGTGTGCATGGTTAGGGTGACACCCTAATAACCCATGTCTTTTCCTTTTCCAAGGATCCATGGGTTAAAAGCTCCATGGATCATCCATGGACTTCCACATAAGCCTAGCCCATTAACAAATGAGTATTAGCCCACACTATATAAAACAAATAGCCCATAATTTAATTAGTATTCCTTTTAATCTCTAAATTAATTCATAATTACATTTAAGACTAAAGCTAATTAAATAACGTAACTTCATATTAATATATTATAACTCATAATATATTAATAAACATATGTGTATAACTCTCATAAAATTATCCATAATAGTTTGGATGAGATGCAACCCAAATGGACCATGCCGGTCGGGTCAAGTATATACCAAATAAGTTATGGACTTAGACACCTTATCCAACACTCACCTCAATGTCGTGCAGTTTTTGAATTAACCTCTGATGAGACAAAAAAATCAAGTGTTGATTAAATTAGAATGTAAATTCAAAGTAAAATTGAAAGATTTGAACACCGATGTAAATATGATTTGTTTGGCTCTATTACGCTTTATTAGTTTTACAGAGTACAAGTGAAAGTTCTGTAAAGACGTCGTTTGTAAGACACTAGTAACTACTCCTATTTATAGGAGATGAAAGCGTATAAAAAATATACTAAGGACTAAACATGATGCTTTGAACATTATGCCCTAGTAAAATACATTAAAAAATGTAAGAAGATACTAAAGACAAATTTCGACTCATTACAACATTTTGACTCTAACAATCTCCCCCTTTGTAATCAAAGTCGAAGTCTTCAGTTTGTGAGAAGTCTAATGGAGTATAACAAAACTCTTCGAACCTCAGTATACCAAGAAATAATTTTCTTCAACTCCATCTTGTCTCCTTCATTGTTCTTCTTGCAGTGGTTCATACGAATAATCAAGTTCGTATATTGAGATGTAGAATATCTCTCCACTTCGCTAGCTTGAAATAAAAACTACTTTGCTTTTCCAGCTTTATCCTTTCCAGCAAAAACTATCCCAAATGGCTTAAGACAAATTTCTCCATCAGCATATTTCTTTAACTCAACCTGTGTCTTTGAAGGAGCTATTGAAGCATTTAACTCCATTCCATTGGCAGTTGCTAATTCCACATCAGTTAGAACTAGACACTCATAGTAATTCTCTAGGAAGATCTTGATGTGAGAAACTCTAAGTTTGAATTCCTCTGGATCTGTGTTTTGAGGAAAAGAAAAAGATTTGTCTTTCAAAAGCAATGCAACTTGTATAAGGACATACAAGTTCATCAGAGGAAAATCTGCAATCGTGAATTTGCATGTTTTTCCATTCGCCCTAGAAACCACATACTTGATATTTTGGACTGTGTTTTCAAAAACCACATCCTTTTTCATGCTTATCACCTTCTTAATCTTGATTAGTGACCAAACATCCTCAGGAGCTTTGCCAAGTACTGCATGAAAACGAATTTTCATATGAGTCCCTTCATCTTTATCTTTGAAATTCCCTTCAGCTTTGAATTGAGGCATGATAAACATCATCTCGTTTATAGGGAAATCCAATTGGCAAGCATCAGAATTTGTGATCACATAACTTTGCTTAGGCTTCTTTTCGAATGTATACATGTGGTTGAAAGCAACCTTGGCTTCGATTGTTTCATAGTTATAGTGTTTTGTCGGATCACCTTTATTAATCTCCTTCGGATCATTATCCCTCTGAGCCATTATACTTTGAACGATTCTAAGCTTTTCAATTTCAGCTTCAGCCTCGGCCTTCTTTTCTTTAGATTTTTCCACAAAAATTGATTTGCCTTTGTCTGTACTTACCTCTATTGGCTTTGAACCACTTCCTCCAGATTCCAAAGGTTTACCAATTACAATTCCTTTCGAAATTATTCTTGTGATTGGCAATGTTATTACGATTGTTGAGATCACTGGTTCAGCAGCCACTATCACTGGTTTGGTTGAAGGGATATTTGAAGAGACTACCTTGCCCACCATTTTCGCTTCTTCTTTTACTGACTTCCTTTCTCCCCCTTGCACCCCTGTGAAAACAGGAGGGGCAGTAGTTGAGGGAAGAAGACTGGATATGCGAAATAGTGGAGCAAGTTGCTTGTTAAGTATAGCTCTGAACTGCACAAACTTTTGGGATAAAAATTCTGTAGTAATCAACGGGGATGAAACCGGTTTCGTTGAGATCTCCTTCAATTCCTTTAGCAACTTCATCACACCTTCAAAATTTTCCCTTTCAGATTTCAAGATTTGATTTATTTGAGGACTCAAATCTTCAAATAGCTTGACAAAACGAGTTACAACATCACAAATGATATTGACCTTCTGATGCAAGGATGCATAATCATGTTGAACAAAAAGAATTTCCTTTTTCATATCTTCATGAAGTTCATGAATTTGTGAGTTAACGTCCTCTTTCACCTTCTTCACCTCCTAAACAAAAAGAACATGACGTTCTTTTGTTGTGGTTTTCAAATTCTTAACTTCTTCTATAAAATCAGATCTGAGAGATTTAACACGAAGCTCAAAATTCTGATCTGTGTAATCGACCTTCTCTAAAATCAGAGATTCTGAAGCTTTCAACATTCCAGAAACTTTGTTGATTATTCTTGATTCGAACATCTTGAGCATAGAATCAACCTCCAAACTGGAAATAGATGAACTTCTTCCGAGATCAGCTTGGGATTGAATGATGGAGTTCAACTTTTGATTAATAATTTTATATTGCTTCATTGTCATCAACATGTGATCAAGAAATTCTTCTTCATCTTCATTGAATTCTAGATTTTCGAACGTACCGCCAAACCCTTCATTATCAGCGTCAGTTGGTGAAGATGGTTTGGGTGTATCAGTGGATTGAGAAGGAAAAGTGAAAGTAAATGGTTGATTGATGATATGTTCGAAGGTTCGTGAAACAGTGGTTGATGTGAGAGGAATAGTAGATGTTGGTGTAAAGATAATTGGACCTTGATCTACATCTTTCGAACCTCCTTCACCCATGTTGACATTTGCATATGTATCAGATACGTGTGCAGAGATGTCTGAAGTTCGAACCTCCTCAAAAATTGACTTGGCAATCGAAACTTCAGGTGGTATGTGAACAATCTTCTCAGGAATGGAAGTTGTAATGATAGGAGTGAACTCTGTAGTTTCTAGTATCCGTTCATCTTCGTCTGTAGACTCAGTAGATAAAACAAGCTTGCGAGTCTTCTTTGTCTTCTTCTTCTTCGGTTGTGACAAGTGTTTTGCCATATCTTCTACTACTCGTTTCTTGGACCTGGGAGAAATTGGAGCAGCTACATCATGAATTAAAACTCCTTGGTGAGTAATTTAAGGTTTGGGAACCAGCTTCTGTGATGATGACTTTCGTTTATGAGTAGATTTCATCTTGATTCTTCGAAACATCCCAGTTTTCGAAGGAATAATAACATTCTCTTGAATCTCGTCCACCATTGGCTCGACCACATTTGTTTCAACAACTGTCACTTCAACATTTTCAGTCTATTTCTTTGGAGACTTAAAGGATTTCGAACCCTTTTTCTTTTGCTCAGATGAAGCAGGAGCAACCTTCTTTGACTTTTTCGATTTCATTTCTTCCCGTGGAAACAAAATTCCCGTTGGAATTGATGAATCGATTGTTTTCAGGTATGCAATCAAAATAGGATTCTTAGGATCCACCCTTTTAAGCATCGCATCTGGAATCCGAGCAACGTGTGGAAATTCATCGGCATCGTCAACAACCTCCTTTGGAAAGTGATAATCTTGAAAAGTAACCTTCTCTTCATCATTTAAAACCAAGATGCCTTCCTTATTGTAAAAATGTGACAAAATAAGGCTCCAGTACCGAGCACACGAAATGCCATGAACAGCATCTGTATGTTCTACACCTTTTTGGAATTCCTTCCATAATTGTGTAGAGTAATCTGGTGGAAGATCATAGTATAATCCTGCCACCATGGCGTAAACCTCCATCCTTCCTTTGTCTAACCCAACTGTTCTTCCGGTTAAACAACACAAAAAGATCCCAAACAAGAAGTTCCATACTTTTGGAAGTCCAGACTTCTTAAAATCACTTATTTTTGACAATGGGGGCTGATATCCCATTTAATTAAACATATGGATTATTTGGGGAAAATGAAAATCAGCAAAAGGAGGGGTGTTCGGAATATCAAGAATCTGGCAAAATAGTTTCTTGGAAAGCCTAACCTTTTGTCATTGATCTGGTGGAAAGTAATCGAATCAGAGGCAGTGTTATATGTGGCAGTAGATCCTGCTTGAGAAAGCCAGGATATCGGAAAACAAAAGGAATTGAACATTTCTTTGGATAAAACAGAGTGTTTTAAAGCAACAATAAGCATCTTGAATTCCTCTGGACATTGAGAAATTTCACCATCGACATAATAATTTGTAGATTGAATCTTCATAACTAGAGCAGAGGAAATATCTTCTTCGTTAAAGAGAACTTGATTGCCAGTGCCCACCTCAAGTTGAGAAACACTAATCAAGTTATGTTGAAGACCTTCAACATATACAACATGGTTCACTGTGACTTGTCCATTTGTGATTTTCCCATATACCTTGACTTGACACTTCTGATTGTTCCCAAACATTACTACTCCAACATTTTTGAGACTTCGAAAATCTCTTAAATTTTCCTTCTTCCCATTCATGTGACAAGAGCAACTACTATCAATGTACCACTTGTTATCACATTGCCCATCACATAATACCTGCATTCAATGGAAAAATTTAGGTACCCAATGCTTTTTGGGTCCTTGGAAATTAGATTTTAATTTCGAATGAAATGAAGAACTTTTAACCCAATCACAAACTTTGGTTTTGAGACTATCAGTTAAGTTTACTTCATCATTTAAAGGAACTGAAACATAAGTGTTTGATAGTTTCGAATGGTCTCTGACATTACCCTTCGCTTTTTGAGTTTGTGACTGAACTGGCTTTGTTTTTGTGATTGGTCTCCAAGCTTTGACCGAGATATTCGAATCCTTAGATGATGAGCTACCATTGGAAGAAGTATTGACATACTTTTCGTATGCTTCATTAATATATGCTTTTGAGTATGTATTCGACTGATACATTTTTCCTTTTCCTTCAAACCAATGATCAATGTTCTTTCTTGAAGTCATTCCTTTTTCCCGAGATGTCCTCATAGTTTCTTTCTTTGTGTAATTAGGAAAATTTGGCTTTTGAGGTAAAAAATCAACTTTGGGTTTTGTAACATAAGAGTAAGCATTGGATGAATCAATTTTTGATTTAAAATGTTGACATTGAAAAACTTTTTGATTTGAGTTAGATCTTTTTGAAAAATCTCTTGATTTGTTTGTTTCAGTAGCATTCAAAAACCTTGGTTGCTTATTTACTTCAGACCTTGTTTGTTTTGATTGAGATGGTTGTTGGGTTTTTGAAAAAAAAAACATT
The DNA here is from genome assembly GCF_052625555.1 of Lactuca saligna. Taxonomy (NCBI): domain Eukaryota; kingdom Viridiplantae; phylum Streptophyta; class Magnoliopsida; order Asterales; family Asteraceae; genus Lactuca; species Lactuca saligna. Next base: position 153,434,308 of record NC_136417.1, read on the forward strand.
TTCAGTTTTGAAAACATTTTTGGTTGATTGTAATTCATACATCTTTTGAGACTCAATATTTTTCCAAAACATTTTCTTTCTTGCTTGTCTTTTTGAAATGTTGTTTTCCTTCGAAAATTTGTCAATTTGATCTTTAAATTACTTAGAGTTTAATTTGACAACTTTTCCTTTTTCCTTTTCAACACGTATTATTTTCTCTTTTTCAACTTTTGATTTTTCAACCCATTGTTTTTGTGGTTTTTGTCTTTGAAAAACATACGAATTCTTTGTTAAGTTGTTTCAACTGTGTTTTGATTTGCGAAAAAACCTTCCTCGATTGTTTTTGAATTATCCTCCTCAACCATCTTCCTTAACTCTGGTTTAATGTTCTCAACATTTCCTGTAGTTACAAAAACTTGATTTGGAAAAATGACATCATCTGTGCATTTGAAATTTGGATAAACCACCGTGTTAGTTTCAAGATAATGTTCGCCTTTTTCATTCATTACTTTTTCGAACTTTTGTGTATCACCAAACACTTGATCAACAACTATTCGTGGAATTTCTTCTTCCTTTGAGGATGCCTTTTCTTTTGAAACTTTCTCAACCTCTTCATCATCACTATCATCAGTTTGGTAATCTTTGAGATCCACGAAGTTCATTTCACTAACTTTCGATGTTGAGGGTATAACAGTTTCATTCTCAACCATCAAATCCTTAACTTTTTCTTTCCCTTTAGAATTCGAAGCAACATTAACAATAGATAACTAAGAGCAATCAACATCTTCAAGCTCACTAATTTCACTTATATTGTCCAAATTATCTTCAATATCCGCAAAATTAGATTGAGAATCAGATGTTGAATTCTCAGTCTTTTTCAAAATGTGAATTTGTTCATATGTAGTCAAAGTATCATTTACAATGTTAACTAAATCATCTTAATCAAGACATTCATTAACTTTGACTATTCCATATCTATACTTATCATTCGGAACTTTGTTAAAGTCAGCTATTTCCTTTTCAAAGTCATACGAAATGTTATCTACCTTAGCTCTTTCATATGCTAAAAATGGCATCAATTTTCTATTTTGTTCTTTACTGATTTCGCATGAATGATGAAGTTCAGTTATTTTTCCATACAATCTTTTAGCAGTATTATAGTAAATGTTCCTCTGTGCTAATAACAATTTATTATCACTAGACAAATTGTCTCTATCGACCATGATACTAGTTATTTGAAGTTCTAAACAATCTATCTTAGTGATTTTTGAATCTAATTTCTTTTGTGTCTCTATCAACTATATATACAGCTTCTTAGCCTCATTGCTAGCAGATACCACAATCGAATCAAAATAAGTAACAATTTCACAAAGGATACTAATTTCGAATTATAAGCATGTAATGGAATATTGAAAGATTCAAGAATATTTTGTACCTTTGTGTCTCTATCAACTGCATAGACAACTTCTTAGCCTCATTGTCAGCTGCTTTTGACATGAAGCATCTCCCATGCACTTCGTATGCCTCCTCCTCAGATTCCTCCTCCATTTATGCAAACATTGCTCCATGGGTTGGATTTCGCATTTCCTCATCATCTGATCCAGATGACCAGATTTGATAAGTACCTTCTTCATCCTCATTTTCACCCTTTACAACTAGAGACAAATTTTTGGCTTTCGCATGAACTACCTCTAACTTCTCAGCATAGTACGCCTCATCCTTGACTTTATTCCTTCTTTCATCCTTCTTTCGAAGCATGCAGTCATTAGCAAGGTGATTGGCACCATTGCAATAATGACAATCGATTCCAGTATCTCCCTTTAGCTTCTTTTTAGTTTTTCCCTCAACAGGCTTCGTATCTTTCATCTCTTCCTTCTTTTTCTCTTCCCCAGCACTTTTAGACATAAAGTTCCCTTTTGTCACACGATTGTTTGAATAAAAAGCAATTGCCTCTCATCAGAAGCATCTTTCTCAGCATTCCTTGCAGAGATCTTCGGAAACAAAGCTAGTGGACCTCCCAAAATAGCCTTCGATTCTTCAGCTATTTCGATCACTTTACTTTCATGAGTCTTCAGTTGATTGTACAAATCATTCAAGATTGACGTATCAAAGCTCTGTTGATTCTTAACCATCATGCTCACACTCCTTTCGAAGTCCCATAACAAAAATAAGATTGAACTCCATGGTAGATCTGGTGATTCCATATCGATTGCATCGATAGATCAATTCATTGAGACGATCGTAATAAACTTCAATAGTTTCACCATCTTTTTGTCTGAAGTCCTTCAGTTCCACTAAGCAATGTTTCACAAAGTTAACTTTTGTCTTCTCACTTCCCTGAAATTTTTCCTTGAGATTTTTCCAGATTTCCTTTGCAGTTGTACAACTCCTCACATAGTTGTAAACAACTTGAGGCAAAGTTCCTCTTAGCTCTCATACACACCTCTTCTCCAGCTTTTTCAGACGATCAGATTGATTCTCAACTTCAGAATTTCCAGAGGAAGAACCAATTGGTTCAACATTTGACAGTGGTTTGAGATTGCCAGAAATGCAATTCCACAGTTCTTCATCCAATCCGCTGAGATAATCCTCCATACGATCAGCCCACTGATCATAATACTCAGGGATAAGCATAAGAATTTTGGTGGATGATCCAAGGAGATCAGAAAATGAAGTCATCGAATTCAGATTGAAAGAAGCCATTGATGTCGGAATAAATCCTTGAGAATTTTTTTAAGAAACTTTGAAAATTTGACAACAAACTATATGATTCAAATCAAAATCACTCTTAGAACACTCAATTCAATGAATTAAGTGCATAATCGAATCATAGACTTAGATCTAAACAATTTTTTACTTTCAAAAAGTGCGGAAAATTTTGAATCAAAAAGATGATTCAAAAACCTTTTGAACAATGTGAAAATCAGATCAGAGATATGATTCCTGCTCTGATACCAATTGATGAGACAAAGAATCAAGTGTTGATTAAATTAGAATGTAAACTCATAGTAAAATTGAAAGATTTGAACACCGATGTAAATATGATCTGTTTGGCTCTATTACGCTTTATCAGTTTTACAGAGTACAAGTGAAAGTTCTGTAAAGACTTCGTTACTAAGACACTAGTAACGATGAAAGCGTACAAAAATTATACTAAGGACTAAACATGATGCTTTGAATATTATGCCCGAATAAAATACATTAAAAAGTGTTCAAAGATACTAAAGACAGATTTCGACTCATTACAACATTTTGACTCTAACATCCTCGGCGCACTAGTCGACTCCCTTCGACTCCTCGATCCCTACATGACGACCTTCAGGTCAACACACATCAAGTACAACCCTAGAATGGGTCAGTCCAAGTCTAGTCAAAGTCAACTTCAAGTTGACCTGACTCACCGAGTTGGGCCGTCAACTTGCTGAGTCCTTCACCCTTTAGTTGTCCTCATCCATGACCTGACTTGTCGAGTTGGGCCGTCAACTCGACAAGTTTCTCTCAATATGAACATCGCATGAAACTCGTCCGACTCGTTGATTTGATGAACAACTCATCGAGTTCATCATCATTTGATGAATAAGTTTTGTCCTCAACTCGCCGATTTCATCTTCATCTTTATAAAGATTGTCTTGGACTCGCCGAGTCTGTTCTAGCACTCGTCGAGTCCCATGAACTCCAGGTCTAAAATCATATCCAATAAATTGGGTAACTCTTTATGTCTGATTACAACCCTTCTAACACTCACTGGGTTCCTTTGACCATCAACAAGTATGGGGCTCAAAGCCTTGGACTCGTCGAGTCCCAAGAACGGACTCGCCGAGTCAGTCATGTCCACACTCTAAATCCTTGATTTCTAATGTACAACCTTTGATCAAAAGGTAGATCCAAGCTTCTATAATCCATCTATCACGTAAAGTTACACACTTTACGTGCTTGCATGGGACTTTGAGCTTAAAAAGGCATAAAACAAGCTCTTAAGATGCATAGGGCCTTTCATGGGTACAAAAGCCACTCAAATCTACCTAGTGACCCCTTAAATGATGTGATTCAGAAGCTTTAACCCCCAACCATGTTTGCAAACATGGTTGGCCACCAAAAATGGCTTATAAAAGCCCTAAATCTCCTCAAAGAGGGATCTAACAAATGAATGAGCAAGGTTATAGCTTTTTACCTTCAATGAGCTATAGAAGGTGCACAAACTCGGGTTCCCTTTGTCTCTACTTTCTTCCTCAAGTTTTTTTCCTTCCTTTTTAAGAAACAAGTACCAAAATCCACCAATAATGTCACACCCCGAAAACCAAAGGCGGAAACGTCTCTGGGGTTGACTACCATGTTGTGTATCAAATCCAATGTACATAGTAATCACAGTAAACAAACATTACATTACATATATATGAAAGTTTACATTTGTTTCAAAAGTAAAGTTATATAAGATATACATATGCATCATATTAACAAAAGTTGAGACGAGTCTTCTACGCACTCCGTCTTCACCAAAAGAGATCACCGGGTACCTGTCTAACTTGGACCTGAGAATACAAGCGGTTTGAAAATCAGCATAAGGCTGGTGAGTTCATAAGCGGTTTTGTTTTATGAAAATGTATCAGTTTCCTTTAGTTTCCGAAAAGATTTGTTATCCAAGAAAATCCCATATTTTCTTATGTGAAGTTTGTTGAGTTATCATTTGTTACACATTCGGTTATGTATTGTAATTTACCCCAGGAAAATCCCATATTTTCCTAATTGTAAGATCGGTTGTATAACACAAGTATAGTTTAACACACAAAACTATATAATGAAAATCTTGGGATCACTATCCCGAAAGACATATAAGTTAGTTTGACACATTTGAAAGTACAAATTCAAGATCATGGGACTATCATCCCGGACTAACACGAGATAAGTTAATGTATATATGTAAATATAGATTGAAACCATGGGATCACTCTCCCGAATAAGTTACATATTTAGAAACCATGGGATCACTATCTCGTATAAGATATAGATTTAGAAAACCATGGGATCACTATCCCGTATAAGATATAGTTTTAGAAAACCATGGGATCACTATCCCGTATAAGATATAGTTAAAACACGAAACCTTAGGATCATTATCCTGTATAAGATATGGATTTAGAAAACCATGGGATCACTATCCCGTATAAGTTATAGTTACAAACCATGGGATCATTATCCCGTATAAGATATAGTTTAAGACCATGGGGAAAGACATCTCGTACAAGTTGTAAATACAAACCATGGGATCACTATCCCGAACTAGATTCAAAATAGTTTGATTAATACCATGGGATCACTATCCCGAAAGAGATATAGAAGTAAACCATGGGATCACTATCCCGTATAGGACATGGATATAAAGTAGTTTGATAATACCATGGGATCATTATCCTGAAAGAGATATAGAAACAACACCATGGGATCACAATCCCGAAAGAGATATAAAATAGAGATATAAAACCATGGGATCACTATCCCGAACGAGACGTAGTTTCTGAACCCAAACTGTGAATAAGCTGGTATTAATACATATTGTGAGTCGGGTAACCATACTAATACGACAACGTGTCCTCCTTGACGTTTGTCAGACTTCGAACGATATCCAGAAATTTGTCACCCTAGGCGTGCCCACCTAACTGTAGCTAGCAGTTAAGGTGTGGGATTGTCAGTCCCGAATAGATCTATTCACAAATTCCGCGCTCTCCCTCCAGGAGACTCTGGTTACACTTCCGGGGAAGATTTACTGATCATCCATAAAGGGTAGTGACTATCTCACAAGCTAGTACTAAACTATTCACAAGGTTCTTGTAAGATATCGACATACAGAAGGTTATGAAACATAGTACAGTAAAGTATAGATACATACATGAAATTATCTGACAATACATTCAAATGATACGGAGATAAACTGAATCAGACATAGTTTATCTAATAACTTGGTACAAATATCAGTATACGATAGAAAGAACAGTAAAGACCCCCAAATTATTCCCATAATAATTTGATTAGTTTGGTTGTTTCCTTAACTAAAATCCATTTAGTTGAAATCGAATAGTCATTCCTTATGCTCAACATAATACATAAGGAGTAAAAGAGTTTATAGGTTTGTCAAAGATTGTTTGAAACACATCAATGTTGTGATTGGAAAACAGTTATGGTTTGTTTGTATTCCCCCCCCCCCCCTGAAAACATTGAAAACAGTGAAAAAGCTGTAGGGGTATGAACTCACCGGACGACGTATGAGACGGTTTGGATGCTAAGAGTTGATCCGGAACTTGTAAACGCATGAGGTTCCTAATTATGATGTAAAGATACACATATGTATCTAATTAGGACTTAGATTGATTGTTGGATAGGGACCATTGTTTCAAGTCGCGATAACACTCCGATACAAGTGTTTGGTGGGACCCGGGTGGCGTTTAGGGACATGAATGACACAAGGGACTTGGAAAATGAGTTGGGACATCAAAGAAACACTCCCCTTAAGGGAGTTTATGGCCAAAACACCCTTCCCCATGAGTTTACGGCCGTAAACTCATGATGGGTGGTTTATGGTGCCATTTGGACTTCCAACACTTAGGGGATAATTTCTAGACTTGGTTTAAGGACTTGGAATGATTCAAAACATCAATTTGACCCCCTTTAAGGGAGTTTACGGCCTAACATGGCTCCAAGGCCGTAAACCCTTATTTACCCAAGAAAATGATGTCAAATGGTGCTAGAACAAATCAAATGTGATTGGTAGAATTTATCCAAGGCCTAACATGAGTTTGCATGAGATTTTTGAGGTGTTTGTGGAGTTTACAGCCCATGAAACCCCCTTCATGGTCGTAAACTCTAATGTGTGGTGTTCCAAGGTGTTTCAAAGTCCAAAACTTGCATGAAAGGACTTCTAAAATTCACCTAAGGGCCTTAGGGGTGTGTAGTTTGCATCTTATCACCAAAAATTTTGGAGTTTACGGCCCAAGAATAAGTCTTGGCCGTAAACCCTTAGAAACCCCACAAATGATGTGTTTTTGGCCCTTAAAGTATTTTTGGTTGGTCCCTTGATTTATTCCAAGGCTTTTGGTGGTGTTGGATGGCTTTCTAACACCTTAGAATGGGATTTATGCCAAGTTTTGGGGAGTTTACGGCCCAAGAACTCTCCTTGGCCGTAAACTCATCTAAGTCCCCCAAAAATCATGTTTCAAGTGTTCAAATGCAAGAATCAAGGTCCTATAATTCATATCTAAGCCATAGGAGTGATTAAGGGCATGAAAACCCTCATTATATGAGTTTACGGCCCAAGAATGATCCTTGGCCGTAAACTCCTCCAAACATCACAAAACTCAAGTTTTACATGTTTAGATTCCATATTTTAAAGTCCCGTAGCTATATCCAAGGTCCAAACTAGTCAAGGAAGGGTTTAAAGGCTCAAAACCCACCATCTTGGGTGTTTACGGCCTAAACACCTTCTTAGGCCGTAAACTCATGCATTTTGTCCAATTTCATGTTTAAATCTCGAATTTGGAAGCTAAAGATGCTATAGATTAAGGCTAGGAAGGTACCTTAAGGATTTGAAGCCTTAAAATTGAGTTTTGGACACTAAATCTTTGGATTTTGGAGAGAGGTTAGAGAGAGAGTAGTGAGAGAAGGAAAAAGCTTCAAATGAAAGCTGAAACACCTTTATATAGTCCCTAAAATTTGCACGCGGTGGAATTCTACCCGATACCGACGCTAAACGCGGCTTTTGGTCGCACCCGATTGAGTTTCCGTCACCCGACGGGAACATTTTTAAAACTTATGAAATAATTGTTTTTGGGCAACTAACATAAGTTCCTGAGTGATTTAGACACTCATTAGGATAAAATAAACATATAAGTTTATCAATTTATTCCAAAGAGAGAACGGAACGAATCCGGTAACGGCGACTTTTCGGGTAAAGCGGGTTTTGGCGACGGACAAATTTTGGGTTGTTACAAATAAGGCTTAGATTACTTCAATAATGGCTAGGGTTTCAATGAGAGGTGTTTTGGGAGCATAAGGGACGTTTTGGATGACATAACTTTGTTAAAATAGGGTGCAAACCCTTGGATTAGGGTTTTTTTCCAGAAACAACTTACTCGTCGAGTCTACGACTTAAAATCCGCGTCCCATCCCGCTTCTACTTGGCGAGTTGGTCCTTCAACTCGCCGAGTCGAAGGCCCAAAATGCAAAATAGCTACATAAAACATAAAAGAAGAGCTTACCAAAAACCAGGTGCTACAAATCCCCCCCTCCCCCACTTAATTTAGACTTCATCCTCGAAGTCTATTGCTCGTTCCTGAAACAGCTCCGGGTAGTGCTCCATTATCTCGTCCACTGGCTCCCAAGTCCATTCCGAGCCCTTCTGGTGCTGGCATTGCACCTTCAGGACTTCCACTCTGTTGTTCCTCTGATCCATCGACTTCCGATCGAGGATCACCACAGGTCGCTCAATGTAGTTCTGGCTGCCATCAACCTGAATGTCCTCCAAGGGCACCACTGCTGAGTCGTGCACCAGGAACTTTTGCAGCTGGGAAACGCGGAAAGTGTTGTGGATCTGATTAAGTTCGGCTAGCAGATCCAGCCTATACGCCACCTTTCCCACCCGGGCTATAACCCTTAACGATCCAATGTACCTGGGTCCCAACTTGCCCTGTTTCCTTGATCGGATAACGCCCTTCCATGACGACACCTTTAGGAGAACCATATCCCCGACCTGGAATTCCAGGTCAGATCAACGCTTATCGGCATAACTTTTCTGTTGACTCTGAGTAGTCTGAAGCCTGATCCGGACCTGTTGAATCCTCTCTGTTGTCTTGAGCACTACTTCGGTGCTCCCCATTACCCTCTGGCCAACCTCGCCCCAACATATCGGGGTCCTGCACTTCCTCCCGTAAAACATCTCGAAGGGAGGATGATCGATACTCGCGTGATAACTATTGTTATAGGAGAACTCCACCAAAGGCAGGTAGGTATCCCAACTACCTCCAAAGTGTAACACGCATGATCGTAGCATATCTGTCACACCCCGAAAACCGAAGGCGGAAACATTTCTGGGGCGGACTCCACATTAAGTATCAAATCCAATGCACATAGTAAGTAAAGTAAACAACCATTACATTACATATAGAATTTACATTTGTTTCAAAAGTAAAGTTATACATATGCATCATATTAACAAAAGTAAAGACGAGGTCTTCAGTATGCTCTGTCTTCTCCAAAAGGATTGCTGGGTACCTGTCTATCGCTGACGTGAGAATACAAGCGGTTTGAAAATTAGTATAAAGCTGGTGAGTTCATAAGATGTTTGTTTTCTGAAAATGTACCAGTTTCCTTTAGTTTACCAAAGAGGTTGTTATCCAAGAAAATCCTATATTTTCTTATGTAAAGTTGGTTTACCAAAGAGGTTGTTATCCAAGAAAATCCCATATTTTCTTATGTAAAGTTGGTTTAGTTATCACTTGTTACCAATTCGTTTATGTGTTGTATTTTACCCCAGGAAAATCCCATATTTTCCTAAATGTAAGACCAGTTGAATATTACAGAGTATAGTTTAATACGTAAAACTATATATATTGAGGATCATGGGATTTCTATCCCGAACTAGATATGAATTAGTTTGAGATGTGCGATCTATAGATAGAGAATAGTTTGAAAACCATGGGACTCACATCCTGTACTAACTACAAGACAGTTTGATATACATGAAAATATAATTTGAAAACCATGGGACTACCGTCCCGTACTAGATACGATATAGTTTGATATTCATGGAAACATGGATTGAAAACCATGGGACTACCGTCCCGTATTAGATACAGTATAGTTTAATATTCATGGAAATATAGATTTGGAAACCATGGGACTATCGTCCCGTACTAGATATAGGCTCAAAATCATAGGATTATCATCCCGTATTAGATATAGTTTCAAAACCATGGGACTACCATCCCGTACAAGATATAGGTTGAAATCATAGGATTACTATCCCGTACTAGATATAAGTTAAAGACCATGGGACTACCATCCCGCAGAATATATATATAATCGATAGACTGGAAACCATGGGACTATCATCCCGTACCGGACATGGAAACTATAGATAGAAAGTAGATATGGAATCGAAACAAAGTCAAATCAAACCCAAAGCGATATCGTGAATAAACTTCTATTAATATGTATTGTGAGTCAGGTAACCATGCTGATACAACAAAGAGACCTCCTTGATGCTTGTCAGACGTCGAATGATATCCAAAATTTGTCACCCCAGGCGTGCCCGCCTAACTGTAGCTAGCAGTTAAGGTGTGGGATTGTCAGTCCCGAATAGATCTATTCACAAATTCCTCAGTCCCGAATAGATCTATTACACTTCCGGGGAGGATTTACTGATCATCCATAAAGGGTAGTGACAAACTCACAAGCTAGTACTATACTATTCACAGGGTTCTCATACGATATCAAACATATAAAAGATTATGAACCATAATACAATGAATACAAATACATACAATGAAACTATCTGGAAATACATTCAAATGGTACGGAGATAAACTGAATCAGACATAGTTTATCTAATAATTTTATATACATATCAGTAGCTGATAAAATGAGAACTAAAGAACCCCAAATTATTCCCATAATAATTTGATTAGTTTGGTTGCTTCCTTAACAAAAATTCATTTAGTTGTAGTTGATAAATCATCCCTTATGCTCGGCATAATACATAAGGGGTAAAGGTATTTATAAATTTGCAAGATATCATTTGAAACACATCAATGTTATGTTTTGAAAACAGTTATAGTTTTCTTGTATTCCGCCACCCCCCCCCCCCTGAAAACATTGAAAAACATGGAAAAAGCGTAGGGGTATGAACTCACTGGACGAAAAATGTGATGATTTCGGATGCTAAACGTTGGTTCGGGGCTTGCAAACGTACGAGATTCCTATGTATAATGAAAAGATACACATTTGTATCTAATTAGGACTTAGATTGTTTAATTCTTAGGGACAAACACTTTTAGTCGCGAAAACACCCCATTGCAAGTGTTTGGAAGGACCCGGGTGGTATTTAAGGACATATGAAGCTTGGATATAGAGTTTACTCCTTAAGAGTAAACTTACAAGAGGGTTTACAGCCCTAATGACCATCCCCCATGAGTTTACGGCCGTAAACTCATGGGTGGGGTGTTCCATGATGCTAAATGGCCTTACATTACTTGGGAAGATTAGCTAGGATCAAAACTAGGGCATCGGAATGGATTAAACTCACATATGGACCATATAATGGAGTTTACGGCCTAAGAAGATGCTCTTGGAAGGTTTATGGCCATAAACATCCATGGGGTAGTGTTGGCATGATTTCAGGTCCTTTACTTGATTGAGGTTGTTTCTAGACTCATTTCTAAGGCTCATGGCGTGTTTAAGTAGCATCTTAACACACAAAAGTGAGTTTAAGGTCTAAGGAGGTGAGTTCACTGTCGAAGAATGTTCTTGGGCTATAAACTCAAGCATGCCCCCTTGAAACAAGTTTTGATGCATTTCTTGAAGGATTTTAGGGTTCTATACACTCATGGAAGCTTGTTGGGGGTGTTTAGGGACAAACTAACACCAAAAATTAAGTTTACTCCCTAAGAATAGGTGTTTACGGTCCAAGCATGTGCTTGGGCCGTAAAATCATGTTCATGCCCTAAATCATGAGTTTAAGGTATTATAATTCAATGCATGCAAGTCCTTTAGGCATATCTAGGCTCCAAATGAAGTTTGAAAGGGTTTTAAGGCCAAAAACCCCACATTTTATGTGTTTACGGCCTAAGGAGGTCCTAGGGCCGTGAACACATGTTCATGGTTCCAAACCCCCATAATTTTCATGAATTTGAATGCCAAAAAGGTTAAACTAAAAGCTAGGATAGATACCTTAGAGATTTGGAGCTTAATTTGGATGATTTGGCTTGATTTCGATTTCTAGAGAGAGAAAGTTAGAGAGAGAGTGGAAAAGCTTCAAATGAGGCTCTCTCTCAACTTTATATATGCTCCAAGTTTAGGACACGGAGGAATTCTACCCGATACTGATGCTATACGATGCTTTTGGCCGCACCCAATAAAGTTGCTATAATTACGATTTAGACGAAACTAAATATTTTCTAAATGAAAATAGAAAATATTGTAATGAATTAAAATATATCCCAACACTCATGAGATTTAAATGGAAGTCGCAATTGATTAAATTAATCCAAAGTTAACGGAAAAATTTAGGACGACACGGTTTTACTAACGGAACCGGTTTAAAGCGACGAAATAAATTACGGGGTGTTACAATATCTTCCAGAGTCTGGATGGTCCGCTCTCTCTAACCATCCATCTGAGGGAGAAAGGCAGTGCTAAAATGCAGACGAGTACCCAGCTCATCATGAAACTTCTTCCAAAACGTGGAAGTGAACCGCACATCTCTGTCCGAAATCACTGACACTGGCACCCTGTGTCGTGCCACCACCTCCCTAATATAGATGTCGGCCAGCTTCTCGACCGAGATGCTCTTTTGAATCGGAATAAAATTAGCACTCTTGGTCAATCAGTCGACGATGACCGAAATCAAATCCACCCCTCGCGTGGTCCTGGGAAGCTTTGTGATAAAATCCATCGTAATGTCTTCCCGTTTCCACAGTTGAATGTCCAACAACTGCATCTTGCCGTATGGCCTCTGGTGCTCGGTCTTGACCTTCCTGCAGGTCAAGCAACGCTCCACGTACCATGCTACATCCTGTTTCATGCATCGCTATACATCTTCGTTGCCCCGGGATGAATGGAGAATTGAGATTTATGCGCCTCCTCCATCAGAACCTGGCGCACACCCTCGAGGTATGGCACCCACACCCTACAGTGTAGTGTCAATAACCCTCGGCTATCATAGTCGAAGGAGGAAACCTGCCCCACAATCTGCTCTGTCTTCCGATGTTCCTCATTCATGGCCTCTTTCTGGGCCTCCCGAATCCGCTCCAAAAGCGGAGTCACCACTATCATCCTAAAAAAGATATCCTTGATCGGTGCTGCCTTGTGGTTAAGCGCATCGGCCACCACATTGGCCTTTCTCGGATGGTGGGAGCATTAGTTTTATGTTTTATATTCAGATTTGGCTGGTCCATGAGATACCTCAGGCTCTTGTGGTCCGTGTAAATCGTACAACGAACCCCATAGAGGTAATGACGCCAAATCTTAAGGGCGAACACAACATCCCCCATATCCAAATCATGTGTCGGGTAGTTTACCTTGTGAGGCCTCGGCTACCTCAAAGCGTAAGCAATGACATGCCCTCTTTGCATCAATACTACGCCCAAACTAGAGATGGACGCATCACAGTACACAAGAAAATCCTCCATGCCCTCTGGCAGGGCTAAGATTGGCGCCTCCTACAATCGTTGCCTCAAAGTCTTAAATGCAGCCTGCTGCTTAGGCCCCCAATGGAAAACCACGGCCTTCCTTGTCAGTCTGGTCAGGGGCATGGCTAACTTGGAGAAATCCCGGATGAATTTTCGATAGTAGCCGGCTAATCCTAGGAAACTCCGAATCTCAGATGGAGACTTCGGAACCTCCCACCTCATCACGGCCTCCACCTTTGTCGGATCTACTGAAATCCCATTCTGGTTGACAAGGTTCCCAAGAAACTACACCTCGTGCAACCAAAACTCACACTTGGAGAACTTAGCATACAAGTTCTCCCTCCTATAGGTCTCCAGAACCTCTCACAGATGCTCCTCGTGCTCCCTCTACATCTTGAAATAAACCAATATATCATTAATAAACAGTATCGCCGACCGGTCTACACACGTGGTTCATGAGGTCCATGAACACGGAAGGAGCATTCGTGAGCCCGAAGGGCATCACCACAAACTCGTAATGGCTAATGCGCGTCGGGAACGCAGTCTTCTGTACATCCTCCTCTCTGACCCTCATTTGATGGTATCCAGAATGCAAATCGATCTTGGAGAACCAAGATGCTCCCTGAAGGTGGCCAAAGAGATCATTAATCCTCGGGAGTGGATAACGGTTCTTCACCGTCACCTTATTCAGCTCCCGATAATCTATACACATTCGATGCGACCCGTCCTTCTTCTTCACAAACAGAATCAGAGCTCCCCAGAGTGAACTGCTCGGTCTAATGAACCCCTTGTCTAACAGCTCCTGCAGCTGTGTAAACAGCTCCTGCATCTCAGGAGGAGCCTGTTGGATTAATGTCTAAGTCCATAACTATAATTGGTAAGACTTGACCCGACCCGGCATGGTCCATTTGGGTTGCATGGCATCATGCACTTGGATAGACTAAAATGAGATAAATAACACTTAAGGTTTGTTAATATATTATAAGTTCTAATATATTAATAAGGTTATTTAATTAGTATTGATCAAGAATTAATTTGGAATTAATTAAGTGATCAAAAGGAGACTAATTAAATATATGGGTTGATTGTGTAAATCATTCATTCTTATATATGTGGGCTTGTGATCCAAGATTCCTTATGTTGGACTAAGTCCATGGGGTGACCCATGGATACTCCATGGAGGTTAAAATCCATGGAGCATAAGGAATGGGTAAAGTCATGAGTTACTTGGTGTAACCCTAATAGCCACCATATAAAAGAAACCCATGGCTTAAGAAATCGTGACTATGTATGTGTATGAGGGCTAGACGATTTCATGAAGTGTTCTAATTTCTCTCTAAGTTATTCCAAGTGCTTATGGTGTTGTGTGAACCATTTGAGGTGTCACACTTGGGGCACTAGGCACTCAAGCTTCATGAAGACAAGCACTATCAAAGAGGTATGTATTCTATCTTGTTATATCCATTATTTTGTATGCTAGATTAGGATGATACCTTAAATGTTCATATTTGCATGTATAATAGAGAAAACATAGATCCAAGGTATTTAGGGTTGCATGTACACTTAGGAGTGTTAGAATGCTCATAACCCAACAGTGGTATCAGATCCTAGGCTTGTTTTCTTGTTATACCTGCAATAGAAGCTGAAAAATCGAGTATTGATGCTGTCAGCCCAGCTGACTCGCCGAGTCCATGAAGGGACTCGACGAGTCCAAGGCAAAATGCGTCCAACTCGCCGAGTTGTGTTCATGCACTCGACGAGTTGGACCCCAGACAGCATATCTTCGAGGTTTTTGGCTAGAAATGGACTAGGAACATTACCCTAAGTTGTTTTGAACTTATAAACTTGTTTTTAATGTGGTAATGTTCATGCTAATCCATTTTCAAAGATAATTGTCAATAGATTCATGTTTTGTATTAGTTTAAAGGTTAGACTAATTACATGAAAAAGTTTGATTTGAATTATCTTGTTCATATGAGTTCCTTAGATTAATATAAAAGTTGAGTGAAAAAGTTGTTTTCAATCCAAATTAATCTAAGAGTTGATTCTAAAATGTGTTTTTGTAACTTGTCCTCAAGTTATATGAAAAGTCACATTTAAGTTTCATAAAAACTCATAAAAGTTGGCAATGGTTACAAAAGATGAAGAGTCTTGTCCTTAAGTTATGGAGGTTCAAGAGTCACTTCATTAATAAATAAATAAATAAAATATGTAACCTTAATTAATTCCATAAGTTATAAAATAAAGAAAAGATTAATTCTTTATTAGTTTAAAGTCTTCCATAATTTGTCCACAAGTTATGGAACTTGAAGAGTTTTTGGATTAAAACTACTTTAAATACATAAGTTATGGAATTAATTAGTTTTGAATAGTTTCAAAACTTGCCCTCAAGTTTTGGAATTTGTAAAGTTTTCTCTTATGAATACTTTAATTCCAAGTTAGCCCTTAGAATTTTAAAAGTTAAAATTCAACCCTTATACTTTATAATATTATAAGTTAATAATATATATATATATATATATATATATATATATATATATATATATATATATATATATATATATATATATATATATATATATATATATGTATAAGAGTAAAGTCGGTCTTACCGCTAGTACGCCTCATTCACGAAGCCGGTGTATAAGGTGGGTATAAGGTTGTTGCCTATAAAATGGCAACTTAATGGGTGTCCACTCTCACCCACCGCTTGCTTGACTGGTGGAGGGTCGTTAGCCGAACGGGTTTTACATGACTATAATTCTCCCTTCATTAAAAGTATTAATGATAAATACTAAGTAACTAAACTCTAAATAATACCCAATCTTAGTTACTTAGGAAAATGTGAATAAGGTGCTAATCCATGAAATTACACTTTGCACTTTGTTTAAGTCGGTTAGTGGAGCGTGTGTGGTTAACCGGCACACTAACTCATATTTAACAAGGTAGGCAAAGGGTAACTTAATGTTTATCATAGTATCGATGGAGCGTGTGTGGTTAACCGGCACATCGATTGAGGGGTAAACACTTAAGGGTACCAAGTAATTTGCATGGTTACTTCACACCTTGTTTTGTGATCCTCGGCATCCCAGTCACAAAACGTGAAGGGCACACTCGAGATTGAAACATGCCATTGAACAGTTCAATGAATCTCAAAAGATCTAGGAGTTTCAAAACCAATTAAAACCTAATAATACATTTCGTTTATCTTGGTGGAAATTGGTGAATCGTCATTCACCTACCTTCAAATTGTTTTATAGCTTGGATTACGGCATACCTCTTCTAAGTTATAAAAATAGTTTGTTGGGTCCTAGCCTTAATATTTTCATATTGGGTGTCATATTAAGGACTTTAAGATCAACTATCTTGAATATCTCCCAAAAGATGTCTGGTTTAGACATTTATGATCTTCCCAAATCTCTTGAAACAAGCTTTCCTAATGAAGATGATGTCCCATGGATATCATACTTCTTTCTCCTCCTCCAATTATTCTCCCTACCCCACAAGTTCTTAAAAAGTTTAAGGTCACTCAAGCCCTAATGGCAAGTCAAGGTCTAGGTGTGATCACATCTTGGAGATGTAGTCACATATTGACAAGCCGGGAGAGTTGGGTGTCAAAGTCTTGAGAAAGTTAGTGGCTCAACTACTTTCTAAGTCACATAGTGAGTTCCTTTGGGACATCTATGAAACAGACTATGACAAGACCCTTAATGATCTTATCTATTTGTTAAGATCAACTTCCTCAAAACTTGATGGACATTGACAATAGTGACACAGGAAATCCAGAAAAGCATTCTCTTCCCAATGGAAAGGGATCGGCCATAGTCAACTCGGTTGAACAAATGGTAAAGAGAAAAGCTAAAGTCTGTGATAGTCCTGTGTACCATTATCAAGGGGTCCATATGTTTATATTGCCAAAGGAAGGGGCATTGGTTGCGAAGCTGCCTGATTTACCTAAGGATGTTAAAGTCAATAAGATTGACTCTACTTCAGGTAAAAGTCCACTAATCTAACTCTGTTAAGTTTCTATTCTGAGATTCCTGATACATGATGTGACTGGGTCACATGGTAATGTTTTAAGAATCAAAGAAAAGTAAAGGAACTTAAAGAAAGAATATGCTGAATCTGATCGCATAGATGGATTTCTATCGCGTAGTTTGAAAATCGGATTCTTGAGCTACTTCTTAGGAGTTATGAGATATTGCTAAGGAATAGATAACAACAAGTTTTTATATGGATTGTAAGGATAAGTTTTTCCGCATAGTTTTTAAAATAAAAGAAAATTTTGATTTTATTTATTTTAAAAATATCCTTAAAATGGCATTTGAGGAAAAAATTGTTGCTTATATGATTCCATTAATAGCAAGAGTGGAAATATGAAATTGATTCCTTCATTTGTGGTAATGTCTAAATTTACCAAATAAGGAAAGATTCTCATCATCCAAAGTCTCAATTGGACCGGGACTTGGAACCATGCAAGTTGTATAGCATGATGAATGAGAACTTTCAAGTATTGGAAAAATTAAGATTAATTACTTGTTCACATGGATGTGTGAGTCAAGTAATGGACTAAGGGATCGAGTACATAGTCATGTGCACTGATTAAGTCCACCACAAAAGATTAATAAGACTATTCGTCATAGTTTACTAAAGCTCAGTAAATATGATTATACTTACAGGCTTAAGTGTAACTCTGAGACATTGGAAAAGGTTCCAATGTAAGGCAGAGCGAATAAGAAGAATCAAATTAGGCAGAAGTATAAAAGTTTCTCAAATCTGAAAAGATGGGAGAGTACTTTAGTATCAGCTTTGTGATCATCTTAATGATTAAGAAACCATAGCACAATTAGTTCTCTAAGGAAATCTTAGTGCATTCTTATGACTAAGAAGAGGAACTTGAATTTTTGAAATGGTTAAATCAAGAAGATGAGTCATACTTCGTTCCACAACAATTTTTAGAGTTATACTCTAAGATTGTAACATGAGTGACATGTCTCAAAGAAGGTTTAAAACACTTGTCAAATGTAAGAGTAAAAGTTTTCTACTCTTGTAGATTTGAAATTGGTAAGTTGTGATGTTTTGGATAAAACAAAGACCAACTTAGGCCAATTGTGTGAAGTGTTTGTCTTGATTAGAATCCACACTATCTCTTAGATGTTTGACAAGGGAGTCTTATAGGTCAAGAGGACAGTGGGAGTCTTAAAGGTCTTGAAAGTCTCAAGAACTAATCAAGAATGAAACCTGAAGTTCTTCACTAGCACACGACTTGAGGTTTATAACCTATCGTGTTGACATATTCTGTGCCCATTCTAGTTAAAGTTGGCTTTGCATATGAGTTCTTAGAGTTCTCAATGTGTTGCACAACAACTTGGAAGCAATGGTAGGCCCTTGTGCTGCCAGGTGGCAAGAAATTAAGATTGAGTTCAATCCATATGGTTTTGGATTTGTCATTATCCTTGTCTTGTGATTATGGTTTTGACAAATTCATATGGTTAGGAACTCATACACCAATAAATCTAAGTGTCATAAGGTTTCTCTCTGATTCATGAAAATGATGGTGAGGAAACACTTCCACTAAGTAGATTTTAGCTAGATAGCAATTGGGATATTTGCATTCTCAAAGTCGTTAGTGGAGCGTGTGTGGTTTACCGGCACACTAACTTGGACTTGAAGTGGCAAAAAGGTCTAACCATTATGATTACGGCATCCCTCTTCATAATTGTTTAGACACACAAATGTGCTATCTAAGGGTACGTGTATGTTTTTTGATAAAGTCTTATCAAAACAATCTAGTATCAGAAATCTGAACTTTGATCAGAAAGTCAATAAAGTATTGATTTCTAGAAGTCGAGCTTTCTGAGTACATGTCAAAGCTAGTGGGAGCATAAGTGTTATGCTAATAATCATCATGTTAGTGGGAGCATGATAATTACGATAAGTATTGCAAGCTAGCAATGTTAATTATAGAAAACAAAATGTTTCAATTGGGAAAAGTTGTTTTGCTATAATTAAGGGAGAGGAAATTATACTTCATCTCAAATCTATAAGCTTAGATCGTGAGGTTTTAATCATTTAGTCAAGGATATATATGAATTTCATGTTGGAATGGCTCAACATAAGGAAATTCTGTATATGGGTCCATTATTTGCGTTCTTAAAATCGATTATGATTACGGCATCCCTTTTCATAATCTGAATTATGAGAACTTGGCAAATTGAAATGGAAATGTTATAGAAAAAGACGGGTTTAGTCTTTATGTGAGACATCATGAATCGTGTCCCATATGCTTCGGATATAGGATCGATTCCATGTGCTATATTCATCATTTCTAAAATTTTCTAAATGCCTAGGGCATTAAGAAGGGAAAAGGTTTAGAACTGGATATGACTAAAATGATTAAACAATTGTCGAGGACAATCTAAGGTTTACTAAGGATTGGTTGCTCAAGGATAGTTGGAAGTGTAGTGATAATTCTGGAAGGACCATATTGACATAATCTGTAAAGGAGGCAACTCTTGTTCAGAAGTGATAGTCAAATGGAATCTGGAAATGTTTCAAAGTTAGAATTTTTCCAATCTGTTTAAGATTAGGAAACTTAATGCAAGAAGGATGTTTCTAAGGAGTTGATCCCCCTTTGGAATACTCTGTAATGATTGTTGCCAAATCTTTCTGACTTTGCGCATAATCATTACAAGAGGATCAATGCATATAAGTTTAGAATCTAACAGATTTCAGTAAATGACATGAATTTGGAATTCTTGCATTTGCAGTAAGGATTTGGGAGTGTGAAAAAAGAATCGTTGAAGTTATGTTCAATTGATCTAGTTCACAAAGTAAAGATCGTAGACAAACATAGTATGCATACTTGGTGTATGGCATGACTAGTGTTTAGAAAACATAGTGTACATGCTTGGAGCATTGGACAACTATTGTTTTAAATTCAAGAATAAAAGTTGATAGCTGAAGCAGTATACAATGAATAATGTGTAATCATATGGTGATAAATAAAAGGTGTTTTATTTATATTCATAAGTTCTGAGACCATATTGGATTCAATTATTATTGTGTTTCACTTTGCATGTTTTGACTTCCCGAATAAACTAGGTTATTCTTTCGGAATGACTAAGTTATTCAAACCATCCACAGTCGGTCATATGTTGGAAGTAGATATGAATTAAGACTGTCATGGGTTGGCTTGTAGAGGTCTAAGATGTCGGACAAAGGGCTACAACACTCATGAGTGCTCATAAGTTCTGAGTATTGGATTCAACCCGCGCTCATTGGAATCACTTCATGGGTTTTATCACGAGTGATCATGAGACGATAATATCTTATATTCTTCAAACCTAGAGATATGAGTTGTTACTATGAGTTGATAGTACATTGATTGCACGAAACGCATTGGTAACTCGATGTTATAAAACGTGTCTTTGTGTATGATTCAACAAGTAGTAGAACAAGCCATATGAGTCGAAGTTTATCCATTCCTTTTACCTTCGGGATAAAAGCGATATCTGTGGGCCCCTCAATGATTTGATGATGACAAATGGAAGTGCTCGGCCGGGCTAGGACTGATTTGATTTGTTCAATTAGTCAGTCGTCATAAATCGGAAATCGGGAAACAACAAATGGACAGAGAGAATGATTATAATCCATGTCTCAGTCCATATGATATCTAGAATGGAGGAATATATGATCCCTTATCTAATTGACAAGTCATTGACAAGATCAGAGTTCATCTACAAGGTCAGAGTTCGACAAAAGCTTTTGAGAGCTACGATTGCCAGTTGGTTCCTGAAGTCATACGCAATAATAGTTTTAGACTTATCCAAGTGGGAGACTATTGGATTAATGTCTAAGTCCATAACTATAATTGGTAAGACTTGACCCGACCCGACATGGTCCATTTGGGTTGCATGGCATCATGCACTTGGATAGACTAAAATGAGAGAAATAACACTTAAGGTTTGTTAATATATTATAAGTTCTAATATGTTAATAAGGTTATTTAATTAGTATTGATCAAGAATTAATTTGGAATTAATTAAGTGATCAAAAGGAGACTAATTAAATATATGGGTTGATTGTGTAAATCATTCATTCTTATATATGTGGGCTTGTGATCCAAGATTCCTTATGTTGGACTAAGTCCATGGGGTGACCCATGGATACTCCATGGAGGTTAAAATCCATGGAGCATAAGGAATGGGTAAAGTCATGAGTTACTTGGTGTAACCCTAATAGCCACCATATAAAAGAAACCCATGGCTTAAGAAATCGTGACTATGTATGTGTATGAGGGCTAGACGATTTCATGAAGTGTTCTAATTTCTCTCTAAGTTATTCCAAGTGCTTATGGTGTTGTGTGAACCATTTGAGGTGTCACACTTGGGGCACTAGGCACTCAAGCTTCATGAAGACAAGCACTATCAAAGAGGTATGTATTCTATCTTGTTATATCCATTATTTTGTATGCTAGATTAGTATGATACCTTGGATGTTCATATTTGCATGTATAATAGAGAAAACATAGATCCAAGGTATTTAGGGTTGCATGTACACTTAGGAGTGTTAGAATGCTCATAACCCAATAGAGCCAACCGATACGGTGCCTTGGCTATCGGAGTCGCACTAGGGACTACGTCGATCTGGAACTCTACCTGCCTCTCCGGAGGTATCCCAAGCAACTCTTCGGGGAATACATCCGTAAACTCTTCCACCACAGTGACATCACCCACCATCGCCCTTCCCATTTCCCGGGTATCCATAACATAGGCAACATAACCTGCGCAACCCTACTCGAGGTAGCGCCTAGCCCTCGCTGCCGAACATAAGGCTGGTCCTTGATGTGGCCTTTCGCCTTGAACCAACAGCTCTCCCCCACTAAGGGTCCTGATCCGCACTAACTGTTGCGTGCAGTCGATCACTACCCCATTAGGGCTCAGCCAGTCCATACCAATAATGACCTTATTCCCCCGCAAAGGTATGGGAACCAAGTCCACCAGATAACGTTCCTCGAACAGCCTCAAAACACAATCCCGGTAGACCTCCGACGCTCGTACCAACTGGTCGTCCGCAATCTCAACCTCTAGAGGGCAATCCAACATGCCTGAAGACTCCATAAATTTCTTGCTAAGCGCAAGAGGAACAAATGATCAAGTGGCACCTGAATCAAACAACACCTGAACTGGGATACCGTTCACATGGAACGATCCTAAGCAAGGCACATAATATATCAAAATCACGGCGACATAACATAAAATCATAAAATAAGAAATCATACCCATCACCAGTGTTGTAAAACTCGATGAGTTCGCCGAGTACTCGTCCGAGTACTCGCTACTCGACCCCTTACTGATGTGACTTACAAAATCCAAGTACTCCCCGATCGGACCCTTGTTGAAGCGAACACTATTGTAAAACTCGTCAACTCGATGATTAATATGTATAGTATACTTAATGATTTATTATTTAACACACACATATGTGATTATTACTACATATATATCTTAAATTTTTAATAATTATTCATGAAGTGGGACCATTGTGTGTTTTTTTAGTTTTTGTGTATTCACATGTATCTAATTTTGTTATATATTTCATTTAACTTATGGTTTTAACTTATGATTTTAACATATATAATTTCCCTAAAAATATTTATATATGAATTACCGAATCCGAGTACTCCCAAGTACTCGCTACTCCGTAGCCGGCCGAGTAGGTACCGAGTAGCGAGTTCTACAACCATGTCCGTCACCACATCAGGTGCAGCGTGTGCCTCCTCGGCGGTCAGCTGAAATGCTCGGCTTCGAACCACAGGACCCTCCACATTGGCCTTTCGGCCATCCACAACCCGTGTTGTCGCTGAATTTGGTGCCACTACCGGCGCTGCTGCTGCTGTCAATCTAGGGCAATTGGCCTTCTTTTGGCCCTTCTGATTGCAATGAAGGCAAATCAGTTCAGATATCTGAATCGCAAGAGTAGAGGCAGTACAATCTCTACCAAAATGTCCAACCTTGCCTCACTTATAGCAGCCTGAACTCGGCCCAGTGCGACAAGCTCCCTCGTCTGACCGACCGCATTTCCCACAATGGTCCTGCGCTGACTGGCCTTTCGGCCTACCATCGAATCCCTTAGGCTTATTCCGTGAAGCCCCCATCGCCAGCCCCTCCACTTCCTTCCTCTTCTGGATATGCTCCAGATCAATCTCCCTTTCCCTAGCCCTGGCAATCATGGAATCCAGGGTAGGGCAGGCTGAGAAACTGACATGCTCCCAGATGTCAGCTCGTAGCATGTCATGGTAGCAGGTCCTCTTCATGTCCTCATCACCCACATATTGGGGCACCAGCAATGCCCTCTCCTGGAACTTGGCGGTGATCTCCTCCACAGTCTCCGTAGTCTGTCTCATATCCAAAAACTCCCACGCTAGCTGCTGAATCTCCACAGCTGGTGCAAACTCCGCCCTGAATCTGGCCACAAAGTCTGCCCAGGTCATATCCTTAACAGCCGAGGCTACCAGAGAGTCACCAACTGACTCCTACCAATCTCTGGCCCTATCTCTCAAACATCCTGCAGGGAAACGGATCTTTGACCCTTCTGGGCAGAAACTCGTCAACTGTGCAGACTCGATGTCTATGAGCCATCTCCTAGCAGCAATGGGATCCTTCACCCCATTGAAATATGGTGCACCACTCCCTCTGAAGTCCTTAAAGGACAGTGTGCGTGGCCCTGACTGGCTGGTCGCCATTTCACTCCTGAACGCCCTAAGGCGTTCCTCCATCAGCTCAATGATCCCTTCCTTGATTGACCCGAAACCGGTGTCGCATCAAGGATACCCCTCGTGATCTCGGATGCGATGAACTCATGTAACCCATCATCCACATGCTCGGATCTTGCGCCCGAGCCCGATCCTGACCTGGATCCTGAAACTCCTGCTCCATGTCACGTGACCACCATTCTGAAAATAAACATACGACTGTCAGGGTCACATATACCTTTTAGAGGTCTCACACACTTTCCAAGTTTCCGAGTTCAATCTAGGCCCTCCTTGATTCGAGTATGGCTCCTCTACTTTCAATAGTACGGGCCCATACTACCTTCCACATCTACCCGTACTTTCCTCAAGGATTGCTTCGACTTCACCAAGTCCCTTTTTCCGATACCCTTTTCACTGATCTCATCCTAGGCTTCCCTAGGGCACTCTCCAACCTACTCTCCACCATCAGCTGCACTAGGAGTCCCCACCTCTTCCCCCTAACCAGTGTGCGGATCCTGTTACATATCCGTTCCTTAGTTAGTTGAAGTTGGTCAGAACCCTCATAGCAAGAAGCAAGCAACATTCGTGCATTGAGTAACCAAACCAGGCATAACTTACACAGGCCATTGTACTGCTGACTAATCAGTCCTAGCATACGGCTCATACAACAGGCACATCCTTCCTAGATCCTTAGTCCTAACTAGCATGCAATTCTCAGAATCATATATCAGGCACACATGGCATCTTCCTAGATCCTTAGTCCTATTCTAGCAAGCAGTTCTATGAATCAAACCATATAATATAACATAACAAGTATTGGTATCTTGGGGAAAACTTACTTGAGCCCGGCCGGTCGCATGCATCACACACTTCGTCTTTTAAATTTCTCAATTTAGATTTTAGAAAACCATTTTCCTTGTAAAAATCTTTTAGACCTTCAATTTGAGTCCAGACACCTCCGAGGGTGCGACCGAATCTACACAAATTTCAAGCCGAAAATTTCATTTTTAAATTAACAATTCCATAAACATTTTTACCAAATATTGTCGAATAAACAACACGTCACAAAATCATATTTTTGTGTCCCAAATCATAATGTGAAAGTGATAACAATAAGAGTATAGTCCCAAAAACTCCTAGTGGAAAACCATGTGTGTGTGTGTGATGTGCTGCTACACCGTCGGCTCCTTCCCCTTCGACGAAGAGCTACCTTAAACCAAAACCAAAACTGTAAGCACAAAGCTTAGTGAGTTCCCCCATCATACCACATACCATACAATATCATCGGTACATTTCAACCAGTAACCCACATCAGTATCTTTTAACCGGTAACCAACATCGGTATCTTTCAACCGGTAACAAACATCGGTATCTTTCAACCGGTAACCATCATCGATATCTTTCAACCGATAACAAACATCGGTATCTTTCAACCGGTAACAATCATCGGTATCTTTCAACTGGTAATAAACATCGGTATCTTTCAACTGGTAATTAGGGACTATTTCACCCCCTACCACTAGCATATAATCTACAGATATAAACATACAGTCAGGCATATTCGGGTACTGACCTACCCTTGGGTCCTAGGGACCACTGTTAAGGAAACTAATCCCTACTATACACATAACATATCATCCAGATACATCTCATAACCAACACATAACCAAACCAAGATAATTATCACAAAGATCATTATCTTCTAAATACCCCTTTTTGGTGGGCCGGCATTGTGGCCTTAGACCCACCCTACTGGAAGGTAACTCACCTCAATGTCGTGCAGTGTTTGAATTATCATCGACGTACAAGTTGACTCCCTTCGACTCCTCGATCCCTACACGACGACCTTCAGGTCGACACACATCAAGTACAACCCTAGAATGGTTCAGTCCAAGTCTAGTCAAAGTCAACTTTAAGTTGACCCGACTTGCCGAGTTGGGCTGTCGACTCGCCGAATCCCTCACCATTTACTCGTCCTCATCCATGACATGACTCGTCGAGTTGGGCCGTCAACTTGACGAGTTTCTCTCTCATATGAACATCACATGAAACTCATCCGACTCGCCGAGTTGATGAACAACTCGTCGAGTTCATCTTCATCTGATGAACAAGTTCTATCCTCGACTCACCGAGTTAATGAACAACTCTTCAAGTTCATCTTCATCCTTATGAAGATTGTCTTGGACTCGCCGAGTTTGTTCTAGCACTCGTTGAGTCCCACGAACTCCAGGTCTAAAATCACGTCCAATATATTGGGTAACTCTTGATGTCCGATTACAACCCTTCTAACACTCACTGGGTTCCTTTGACCCTCAACAGATATGGGGCTCAAAGCCTCGGACTCATCGAGTCCCAAGAACGGACTCGCCGAGTCAGTCATGTCCACACTCTAAATCCTTGATATCTGATGTACATTTGATCAAAAGGTAGATCCAAGCTTCTATAATCGATCTAGCATGTAAAGTTACAAACTTTATGTGCTTGCATGGGACTTTGAGCTCAAAAAGGCATAAAACAAGCTCTTAAGATGCATGGAACCTTTCATGGGTACAAAAGCCACTCAAATCTACCTAGTAACCCCTTAAATGATGTGATTCAGAAGCTTTAACCCCCAACCATGTTTGCAAACATGGTTGGCCACCAAAAATGGCTTGTAAAAGCCCTAAATCTCCTCAAAGAGGGATCTAACAAATGAATGAGCAAGGTTACAAGTTTTTACCTTCAATGAGCTGTAGAAGGTGCACAAACTCAGGTTCCCTTTGTCTCTACTTGCTTCCTCAAGTTTTTCTCCTTCCTTCTTAAGACAACAAGCACCAAAATCCACCAACAAGGCTTAGATTGTTTCAATAACGATTAGTGTTTCAATGAGAGGTGTTTTTGGAGCATAAGGGACGTTTTGGACGACATAACTTTGTTAAAATAGGGTGCAAACCCTTGGATTAGGGTTTTGTTCCAGAAAGAACTTACTCGTCGAGTCTACGGCTTAAAATCCGCATCCCATCCCGCTTCTACTTGGCGAGTTGGTCCTTCAACTCTCCGAGTCCAAGGCCAAAATGCAAAATACATAGATAAAATAATAAAAGAAGAGCGTACCAAGAACCAGATTCTACAAATATGATTACTTAATTTTTTTTAAATTTGATCTATAAGATGTTTTGAAAATTTTCAAAACTTGCCCTCAAGTTTTGGAATTTAAATTTTTGATTAATGGTTTTAATTTTGAATTATTTAAATTCTAAACCCTACAATTTTACAAGTTTAAAATTAAACCCTTATACTATTGTAATTTTATAAGATTAATAATTATATATATGTATAAGATAAGCTAGTCTTACCGTTAGTAGGCATCATTCACAAAGCCGATCTATAAGGGGTATAAAGTTACTGCCTATAAAATAGTGGTTTACTGGGTGTCCACTCTCACCCACCGCTTCCTTGATTGGTGGAGGTTCGTTAGCCTAACGGGTAGGATGTGGCAACTAATTCCACAATAATAAGTATAATGATCTATAAAATAACTAAATGTTTTTATAAATTCCCAATCTTAGTTACTTTAGGAAAAACGTGAAAATGATGTTATTCCATGAAATTACACTTTGCACACTGGCAAGTCATTAGTGGAGTGTTTGTGGATAACCGGCACACTAAATTGGGATTAGCAATGGTTACAAAAGGTAGCTCGATGTTTATCATAGATCAATGGAGCGTGTGTGGTTAACCGGCACATTGATTAAGTGGTAAATGACATCGGGAGTACCAAGTACATTTGCATGATTATTCACACCTTGTTTGTGATCCTCGGTATCCCAATCACAAACTTGAAGGGCATATCGAGACTTCAACATGCCATTGAAAAGTTCAATGAATCTTAAAAGAATCCAGGAATTTCAATTCATTCAAAACTTAACTGTCTTTTTTCGTTTTTCATGGTTGAAATTGGTAAATCGTCATTTACCTACCTTCAAATTAGTTGCAATTACATTACGGAATCACTCTTATGAATTGTAAATAATTGTGTTGGGTCCTAGCCCTAATTTCTCATTTGGGTGTTAAATTGGGGATTCTTGTCTAATCTAAACTTTGTCTCTTTTCTTTTTTCAGATGTCTACTCAAAACAATGCTTCTGGCTCAACTCCTTATGGCTCATTCTCACTCATGAACTTGTGTAGGAGGGTGATATTTGATGGGTCCAATTTTAACGATTGGTTTAACAACATCCGCATGGTCACCCGCTACGACGATAAAGAGTATGTTCTTGACAAGGAGCTGAAGGAGATTAACCACACCACTGCTACTCCCGAGGAAATTGTTGCATATGAAACTCATGAGCGAGATTCTACGAAGGTTCATTGCATCATGCTCGCAACAATGACTGTTGAACTCCAATATTCCCATGAGTACTACTATCCATACGAGATGCACCAATATTTAATGGAAAGGTACCGTAAAAGTGCTAGGTAGGAAAGGTAGAAGATCATCGTTGCGATGATCACTACCAAAATGAAGGATGAAGAGTCCATCACGGCCCACTCGCAGAAAATGAAAAGATTTGTGGATGGCTTATTGAAGTTGACTGTCAACTTCAACAATGAGCTGACCATAGATATCATTCTACACTCATTGCCTCCTTTCTACAACCAGTTTCGTATGACCTATCACATGAACAAGGAGGAGGTCACTCTAAGCAAGCTTCCAGGCCTGCTAAGGACTGTTGAGAGTAGTTTAAAAGGAAAATCTTTTGCTTCTACTCCTACTATTGTTGCCTCTGTTTTGGCTATTGGGAAAGGAAAAGGAAAGAAGAGGAAGACTCTTTCTAAGAGCCACAAGGGAAAGTATCACAATGGTACCTCTTCTAGTGGAATCAAAGTTGGTCCTGCTGCTCGCTCTTCCACCCCGAAGGATGCTGAGTGCTTCTACTACCACGATAAAGGTCATTGGAAATGAAGTTGCCCAAAGTACCTGCAGGACATCAAGGATGGGAAGATAAAGCCCACCTTCATAGGTATTTATACTATTCATTCTAATAACTCATCACATGCTATGTCCTGGGTCCTCAATATAGGATGTGGTTTTCACATTTATTTTGATTTTCAGGGTATAAGAAGAAGTAGGGATGTGGATCATGGGAAGATAAACTTGATTATTGGGAATAGGAAAGTGTCGTCTGTCACTAAGATTGGAGTCTACTCTTTAGTTCTTAGTAGTGCGTCATGTTTATATTTGAATAATTGTTTCTATTCATCAGAAATGACAAGAAACATTATTTCTTTTCATGGTTTGTATACACAAGATTTTAGATTTTCATTTAATAATGAAAATGGTTCTATTAATGCTTTATTTAATGGTACATTCTATTTTGAAGTATTGTCTTGTAATGGAATATATGAAACTGTGATAGTTTTAGACAACATAGGAAATGATGTGTTGCATATCGATTCTTCCAATGGTTTGGACAAAGCATGCTTGTGGCATTGTCTTCTTGGAAATTTCAACAAGAAGCGCATGGTCCAAATCCAAAAGGATGGAGTGTTGGAGTCATTCGACCTTAGGGATGATGACACATGTGAGTCTTGTTTACTTGGAAAGATGACCAAATCACCCTTCACTGGAACTTCTGATAGGGGGGAAGGTTTATTGGATCTCATACATACCAATGTGTGTGGGCAATTTAGATCCACCACAAGTTATGCGAACGCTTCTATGTGACTTTTACCGATGATTATAGCAGATATGGGTATATCTACTTAATCAAGCATAAGTCAAAAACCTTTGAAAAGTTCAATGAGTTTAAGCAAGAAGTGGATAATCATATGGGTAGGAAAATTAAGATGCTTTGATCTGATCGAGGAGGTGAGTACCATAGTATTGAATTCCACGACTACCTCAAGGAATGCAGAATTGTTTCGTAATTAACATCACGTAGGACACTGTAGTTGAATGGTATGGCTGAGAGGTGCAATTGAACCTTGATGGAAATGGTTCGTTCCATGATTAATGGAGCTCTGTTACCTATCTCATTTCACGGGTACGCCTTAGATGATGCTGCCCATATCCACAATCTTGTCCCGACTAAGAAGGTTGCTAAAACAACTCATGAGATGTGGACAGGGAAAGCTCTCTCATTGGCACATGTCAAAGTTTGGGGTTACGAGGCTTTCGTAAGACGAGAGACTCATGACAAGGTTAAACCTCGTAGTGAGTGGTGTATTTTCATTGGCTATCTGCATAAGTCCTTTGGATATCTCTTCTATAGACCATGTGACAATGTTTTCTTTGTTGCGAGGAGAGGGGTTTTCCGAGAGCGAGAACTCATATGCCAAGAGGACAATGGGAGACAAATTGATCTTGAAGAGCTTCAAGAATCAAACGATCAAGGAACCTCTAATACTGACGCTCAATCCGAGGAGGAAGCTCCTATTGAACCAATTAATGAGTCCTTACCTCTTAGACGTTCCGGTAGAGTGAGTGCTCCACCCGTATTATATGGTTTCCATATAACTATTGAGGGTGATACGTTCACTAGTGATAGTACACTAATAAATTTGGATGGACCTCACAACTACAAGGAAGCCATGGTAGGTCCGGAGTCTACAAAATGGAAAGAGGTTATGGAAAACGAGATTCAGTTCATGTATGACAATCAAGTATGGAACTTGGTTGACAATGTTCCAGGTAGTAAAACAGTCGGGTGCAAATGGATCGTCAAGAAGAAGACCGACATGGATGGGAAAGTACACACATATAAGGCTCGATTGGTTGCGAAGGACTTTACTCAAACTCCTAGAGTTGACTATGATGAGACCTTCTCACCAGTAGCGAAGATTAAATATATAAGGGTTATGCTAGCCATAGCTGTGTTTCATGATTTTGAAATATGGCATATGGATGTCAAAACCATTTTCCCTAAATAGGAAGTTGGCTAAAGATGTTTACATGAGTCAGCCAGAGAGTTTTCACAATGCACTGCATCCTAATAGAGTGTGTAAGCTTGAGAAATCCATCTATGGGTTGAAACAAGTATCTCGCAGATGGAATCTTTGTTTAAATGAGAAAGTCAAAGAGTTTGGTTTCTCAAGAAGCAAGGATGAGTCATGTGTATATGTCAAAGTCAGTGGGAGTGTAGTTAGCTTTCTCGTATTGTACGTGGATGACATACTACTCATAGGAAACGACGTCCCTGAAGTGTTTTGAGCATTCTAACACTTCTATGGTGTACATGCAACCCTATAAACCTTGGATCTATTTTTTCTCTAATATACATGCAAATTTGATTTTCCAAGGCTTACTTCCTAACTAGCATGGCATGCGGAACATGTTATATAAAAACTAGTTGAAGTACATACCTTTCTTGTTGCTTGGATTCCTTGTTGACTTTGTGAGCCTAGCACCCCAAATGGTGTGCCTTAAATGCTTTACACAACACCAAAAGACTTGGAATAACTTGAGAGAATGTCACTTAACATACAAAATCGACTATGCCCTCTGAGAACTTATTAGTTGCCGATTTGCTAGCCATAGGGTCCCTTTTATAGTTTTGTCACAATTAGGTTTTACACATGTATGCCCTTAATTATCATGACTCTTCATTTCCAATGATCCATGGGTTTTTAACCCCCATGGATTATCCATGGAGCTCCTAATGGCTTATAGCCCAACTCTATAAACCATGGATCATTAGCCTACTATAAATGAATAGATGATTGACATAATCAACCCTATATATTTAATAAGTCTCATATTGATCACCAAATTAATTCTTGATCAACACTAAATAAATGATAATATTGTTAATATATTAGAACTTATAATATATTAATAACCATAAGTGTCCTTTCTCTCATTTTGTCTATCCAAGTATTACAATGCCACACAACCCAAATGGACCATGACAGGTCGGGTGAACTACATACCAAATACAGTTTTAGACTTGGACACTATATCCAACAGTCTCCCACTTGGATAAGTCTAATAACTATATTTGCAGATATAACTTCAGAATCCGACTTGCAATCATATGTCTTTCAAAATCTCTCGGAACTAAGATGATAATGATACACCATTTAAGATAAGTGAACATATAATCCTCTGCTCTCAAGATATCAGCCGGACAAACACATGGAACATGGTCTTACTTATTGTCCAACATTTGATTCTCGATCTCTAATTTGTTTCGACATAGAAGTAAATTGAACACATCAATTAGGTTCTGACCGGGCCCGATACATAAGTCAAAACCAAATCATCGAGGGGCCCAGATATCGCTTCTATTTCTAGAAGGAACAGATAAACTTTGACTCATATGCTTATACTGACTACTTGTTGAATTTTGCACAAAAGCATGTTTTATAACATCGATTTACCAATGCGTTTTCGTATAATCAATGGATAACGAACTCATAGTCAACAACACATATCTCTAGGTTTGAAGATTTATATGATATTACCGTCTCACGATCACTCGAGATAAATTCCATGAAGTGATTTAAGTGAGCGTGGGTTGAATCAAATACTCAGAACTTATAAGTACTCATGAATGTTGTACCAACCATTGCTATGCCAAATGCACATTACACAAGTCACACAGGCCAAATTCATGACAGTCCTAAATCAATACCTACTTCCAACGTATGACTGACAGTGGAGAGTTCGAATAATATGATATATACCCGAACATAATTATTCTGGAAGTCGAAACACGCGAAGTGAAACACAAGAATAATACTAATCGTATATGGCCCCAACACTTTAAGTGTAAATAAAAACACCTTTTATTTAAGCACCATATTGATTACTCATTATTTATGTTTCGATTAATCAACTTTATACTTGAATTAAAACACTAGTTGTCCCATGCTCCAAGCATGTACACTATGTTTTCTAAACAATAGATATGCCATACTTCTAGTATGCATGCTAATATAGACCAATTTGAACATAATTTCAATGATTCTCATTTCACAATCCCAAATCCATATTGTAAATACCAAACTCTTGCCATTTACAATAATATGTTAGATTTTAAACCTATATGCAATAATCCTCTTGTAGTGAATGTACACACAAGTCACCAAGATTTAGCAATAGACATTACAAAGTATTCCAATGGAGATCAATTCCATGGAAATGAAGTCTCAAATTCAAAGTACATTCCTTTGAATATCCTTCTTTGCATTAAGTTTTCTAATCTTCAAAGAATAACTTCCACCTATGGAAACAATTCCATATTGCATCTTGACCATCACTTCTGAACAAAGTTGCCTCTTTTCAAAATATGTTAATATGGTCCTAACTATATACTTCCAATTGTCCATGAGCAACCAATCTTTGGTAAACCTCAGATTGTCCTCAACAATTGCGTAATCAATTTGGTCATATCTAGTTCTATTCTCTTTTTCCCTCTTAATGCCTTATGCATTTGGAAAAAATTTAGAATGGATAAATATTATAGCACATGTAATCAATCCTATACCCAAAGCATATGGGGTACGATTCATGCTATAAAATTTTTGTTTTCCATCTTCCCACAATTCAAACTATGAAGAGGTATGTCGTAATCATAAACGAACTTTGAGAACGCAACATATATAGAATTTCCTCATGTTGAACCATTCCAACATAACATTCATATATATCCTTAACTAAAATTGATTAAAATCTCAGTCTATGTTTGTAGAATTGGACTGAAGTATAAAATTCTCTCCCTTAATTAGAGCAAAACAACTTTTCCAAAGCGAATTGAAACTTTTTGTTTTCTACAATTAACATTGCTATCTTGCAACATTTAACACAATAATCATTCTCCCACTAGCATAATGACTATTATCTTACTAGCATAACACTTATGCTTCCACTAGCTCTAACATGTACCCAGAATTCAATTCGACTTCTAGAAATCAAAACTTTATTGACTTTCTTACCAAAGTTCAGATTTTTTATACGAGATTGCTTTGATAAGACTTT
Source organism: Lactuca saligna (assembly GCF_052625555.1). Taxonomy (NCBI): domain Eukaryota; kingdom Viridiplantae; phylum Streptophyta; class Magnoliopsida; order Asterales; family Asteraceae; genus Lactuca; species Lactuca saligna. The sequence goes on from NC_136417.1 coordinate 153,468,397, forward strand.
ATCAAAATCATACACCCTTTTGTAGATAGCTCAAATGTGTGTATAAACAATTATGAAGAGGGATATTGTAATAATAATGTTTAGACCTTTTGTCATTCTCACAATTGCTATCTACTTAAAATCTGCTAAGTGAAATTGTTTCCTCACCATCATTTTCATGAATCGAAGAGAAACCTTATGACAATTTAGATTTTATGGTGTAACTGTTCTTATCCATGTGAATTTGACATAACCATAATCACAAGACAAGGTTAGTGGCAAATTCAAACACATATGGACTGAACTTGTTCAATCTTAATTTCTTGCCACCTGGCAGCACAAGGGCCTACCATTGCTTCTAGGTTGTTATGCAAACAATTGAGGACTCATAGAACTCATAGGTTACAAACCTCAAGTCACGGGCTAGTGATTAACAAAACCTTGATTAGTTCCTGAAACTTTTCCAAGATCTTTAAGACTCCCACTGTCCTCTTGACATATAAGATTCTCTTGTCAAGAACCATTCCTTGGAAAAACAAATATTCAAGAGTTAGTATGGATCTTTGTCAAGTTAAACACTTCACACAATTGGTCTTAGTTGGTCTTTGTTTTATTCAAAACATCAGAACTTATCAATTTTCAATGTAAAAGAGTAGAAATCATCTTACTCTACATTTTACAAGTGTTACAAACTTTTCTTAAGATTATGTCACTCAAGGCTCAATCTTGGAATATGACTCTAAGATTTGTTTTTGGAACGAAGTGTGATTTATGTTTTGATTTAACCATTTCAAAAATTCATGATTCCTCTCCTTACCCAAACAAATGTACTAAGGTGTCCTTAGAGGATCAATTGTTATATGGTTTTATAATCACGAAGACAATCATAAAACAAGATGCTCAAGTACTCTCCCATCTCTTCAGATTGGAGAAACTTTTATCTTTCTGTCTAATTTATTCTTCTTATTCGTTCTGCCAATCATTGAAACCTTTTCAATTGTCTCAGAATTACACATAAACTTGTAAGCATAACCATATTTCCTAAACTTTTGTAAATCATAATGAATAACCTTATTATCCTTTGTGGCGGACCTAACTAGTGCACAACCTACTATACCCGATCCTTTAGTCCTTCACTCAACTCACACATACATGTGAGCAAGGAATCAGTCTTAATTTCCCAAAGATGAAAATCTCATTCATCACACAACACAACTTGCATGATTCCAAGTTTCGGTCCAATTGAAACTTGGGTGATGAGAATCTTTCCTTATTTAGTAAATTTAGACACTACCACAAATGAAAGAACCAAATTTACCTTTCCATTATTGCTAGAAACATACAAACATCATTTTCATAAATATCATTGCAAGGAAATATAAAATAAAACAACATTTTATTTATAAATTCGGAATAAACCTTTCCCTTACAATGCAAATTTTAATGAAACTATGCTACTACATATTTTCTAGAAATCTATCATAACTCTAAACAGTAGCTCAAGAATCTGATCATCAACCATGCGGTAGAAATCCATCTTGTCACACCCCGAAAACCGAAGGCGGAAAACATTTCCGGGGTTGACTACCACGTTGAATATCAAATCCAATGCACATAGTAAGTAAAGTAAAACAACCATTACATTACATAATAAAAGATTCACAGTTGTTTCAAAAGTAAAGTTGGTACAGTTGTGACACATAGTATATATATATACAAAATGAAACGGATCTTCATGTACTCCGTCTTCGAGCAAAAGGATCTTCGGGTACCTGTTCTAACGCTGACCTGAGAACACAAGCGGTTTGAAAATCAGCATAAAGCTGGTGAGTTCATAAGCGGTTTTTGTTTGTGAAAATGTTTCGAGTTTCCTTTCTGTTTCTGAAATGTTACGTACACCAAGAAAATCCCGTATTTTCTTAAAAGTTGATTATTGTTTCACGAATGTAAAGTATAATGAGCTTGTACACTGAAAACATGTTTATTCTTGTGAAAATGTATAGTTGGTTATCTGGCTGGTTAAACTGTTCTGTTACTTATCATGTGTTACCAGGAAAGTCCCATACTTTCCTTATTGTATGTTACAAATTGTAAAAGATGTAATCGTGATTAGGTTCCATGTTTTCCCCAGGAAAGTCTCGTACTTTCCTGAATGTTAGTTACAATAAGTGAAAGATGTAAAAGATGTAAATGATGTATAAAGTAGTTCATTATTACTGTAAGTATATCTCTGTTATCCTAATTGCGAGTTCCATAACCATACAATAGACTGAAACCTGTGGCAATAAGTAGTCCACATGTGGCAATAAGTCGTCCACATACTTATGACTTTCATCACCCTTGAACCATTTCGGTTCGGCTGTAGCTAGCAGCCAGGTGTGGGGTAGTCAGCCCCGTATAGATCTATACACTCAAGTCACACTCTCTAAATACCAGAGATTCTGGTTATGGGTGTAGTCCTCCACTCGCGTAGAGCGTTCTCCGAGGACGTGTCTCCAATCATACAGGAATAACAAATTGACTAGTAATAATATGTTAGTCCTCCACTCGCGTATGTGTGTGGAGTGTTACCGAGGACAAAACAGTGTACAGGTAATATGTTCAAATGTTTTGATATCATACTTTTAACTGATAAAGTGTGGAAAACCATTTGTGAAATATATGTAAAACATACTAGTTTAAAGACCTATTTCACAAATGTATGTTATGTGATCTGTATGTTCAATCTGTTATCAGTTGTAATAATCAGTTATAAAAGCATAAGAATATGAAACACACATTTGAAAACATGTTTTGAGTACAAGAATTCCCTTGTACTTTGCTTGTGTTCCCCCCTGAAAACAGTGAAAACAGTGAAAAAGGGTAGGGGTATGAACTCACCGGACTCGGAAATGTGTCGGTTTTGAATGCTATACGTCGGTTCGGGGTTTGATTACTCGCGATGACCCTATGTAAAATGATATAATGTCCATATATATACAATTAGAGATACATTCACTAATCATATGGAACATTACACTCCAATGAGGTTAAACACCTCAAAACGAGCGTTTGGAGTGACCCGGGTGACATCTTCGGACTTGTAATGGCACTAGGGACTTGGGACTTGAGTTTACTCCCCAAGAGTAAACATTTTAAAGAGTTTACAACGATGAAACACACACATACATGAGTTTACGGCCGTAAACTCATGTGGGTGTGGTTTTTGATGGTTTAAGGGCTCAAATGGACATAGGGGTTGCTAGAATGGATTATCTAAATTGTCTTGGAACACTTGGAATGAATTTAAATCATCAAAATGATTATTTTATGGGAGTTTACGGCCCAGTATAGGCTCCTGGCCGTAAACTCCTTAATCTTCATGAAATTGGTGTCAAATGTTGTTAAAACAAATCACATGTGATTAATAAGATTATTCCAAGACCTAGCATGAGTTTTATGTGACATTTGAGGGGTGTTATAGAGTTTATGGCCCATGAGACCCTCCTCATGGCCGTAAACTCGTATATAGAGTCATACAAAGTGTTTCAAGGTCTAAAACTTGCATAGAAGTACTTCTAAAATTAATCTAAGGGCCTTAGGGGTGTTTAGTTTGCATTCTAACACCAAAAGTTTTGGAGTTTACGGCCCAAGAACAATCCTTGGCCGTAAAATCTTAGAAATACCACAAATGATGTGTTTTAGGCCCTTAAAGTATTTTTGGTTGGTCCCTTGATTTATTCCAAGGGTTTTGGTGGTGTTGGATGGCTTTCTAACACCTTAGAATTGGATTTATGTCAAGTTTTGGGGAGTTTACGGCCCAAGTACTCTCCTTGGCCGTAAACTCACCTAAGTCCCTCAAAAGTTATGTTTCAAGTGTCCAAATGCTAAAACCAAGGTCCTACAATTCATATCTAAGTCATAGAAGTGATTTGGAAGGGTTTTAGGGCATAAAAACCCCTTTTACATGAGTTTACGGCCTAAGCTTATGCCTTGGCCATAAACTCCTTCAAATGGCTCAAAATCAAAGTTTCAAATGTTCTAAGTCCATATCTTGAAGTCCCATAGCCATATCTAAAGTCCAATTGAGTTTAGGAGGGAGTTTAAGGGCTTAAAACCCCATTTAATGGAGTTTACGGCCCAAGCTTGTTCCTTGGCCGTAAACTCATGTTCTTGATCCTAAAACTCAATTAATTCATCAATTTGAAGGCTAAAGGTGTTGAATAACATGTTAGGGAGGTTACCTTAAAGATTTGAAGCCTTAAACTTGAGATTTGGACCTTAATTCTAGCTTGAGGAGAGAGGTTGTAAGAGTTTAGTGGTAAATTGACCAAAGGCTTCAAATGAAGTCTTAAACACGTTTATATAGTGTTTAAGTTTTGGACACAGTGGAATTCTACCCGATACCGGCGTTAGACGGGGTTTTTGGTCGTACCCGATTAAGTTACCGTAAACCGATACGGTAATTTCTAGAAATAATCCGATCACTAAAGTTGCGTGTTAAAATGATTTAAAAATGCATTAAGACACCCATTAAGTCATTTTAAATGTGTACCAGATAATGACTTAATTAAACGGAAGATCGGAAATCGAGATCGGAACGAAAATCGGTTACGCGAATTGTACTACGAAAGAGTTACAATAAATGATATGGAAATTTCGGGTTGTTACATTACCCCCCCCCCCCCCCCCCACGTTAAAGGGAATTTCGTCCCAAAATTCAAGTTTAGAACGTAAGACAAGGTAAAAATCATGGATAAGAAAAGAGTTGTGGATACTTCTGTTTCATTGAATCTTCCCGTTCCCAAGTGAATTACGGTCCCCGCTTGGCATTCCAACGAACCTTCACTAACGGGATGCGACTTTGTTTTGTACGTTTGACTTCTCGATCCATGATTTCAATCGGTTCCTCCACAAAGTTGAGGTTTTCATTGATCTCGATATCGTCTAAAGGAATTGTTAGGGTTTCATCGGATATGCACTTTTTGAGATTTGAAACATGGAAGACAGGATGAATGTTACTGAGTTCGTGAGGTAAATGGAGTTTATAGGCAACTGGACCGATCCTGGAGAGGATCTCAAAGGGTCCAATGTACCTTGGATTAAGTTTCCCACGCTTACCAAAGCGTATAGTGCCTTTCCAGGGCGAGACTTTTAACAGGACACGGTCTCCAACCTGGAATTCTAGTGGTTTCCGACGGTTATCGGTGTAACTCTTTTGACGATCACGTGAGGCTTTCAGTCGGTTACGGATTTGAATGATATTTTCGGTGGTTTCACAGATGATTTCAGGACCAGTGAGAGCACTGTTGGGGACTCGACTCCTGGCTAACTGTGTATCCCCCACCTCGGCCCAGCACAAAGGGGATCTGCACTTACGACCGTATAGGGCTTCGAACGGAGCAGCCCTAATGCTGGTGTGGTAACTGTTGTTGTACAAGAACTCGATCAAGGATAGATGTGTATCCCACGACTTTCCAAAGTCAATGACACATGCCCGAAGCATGTCCTCCAGGGTTTGGATTGTTCTCTCACTCTGTCCATCGGTTTGAGGATGATATGCCGTGCTCATATCTAGTTTGGTTCCAAGGGCTTTTTGAAGGGATTGCCAGAATCTGGAGGTAAACCTACTATCTCAATCAGAGATAATGGATACAGGTACACCGTGTAGACGTACTACCTCCTGGATGTAGATTCGCGCGAGTCTCTCCATCTTGTATGATTCTTTGATCGGAATGAAGTTAGCGGATTTTGTCAAACGATTGACAATTACCCAAATGGTATCGTACCCACTAGAACACTTGGGTAGTTTGGTGATGAAGTCCATGGTAATCATCTCCCATTTCCACTCGGGAATCTCGGGTTGTTGGAGTAGACCTGAAGGTTTCTGATGTTCGACTTTGACTTTGGCGCAAGTCAGACACTTGCCCACGAATGTAGCTATCTCAGCTTTCATGTTTGGCCACCAGTACTGTTTCTTGAGATCCAGGTACATCTTGTCTGAACCTGGGTGAACAGAGTATTTAGTTCTGTGTGCTTCCTCCATGACTATTTCCCTGAATCCACCGGATTTGGGAATCCAGATTCGATTCATGAAACAGTGAACTCCGTCACCTCTAATCTCAAGTTTCTTTTCCATCCCTCTCAAGGCTTCATCAGACATGTTCTCGGGTTTGAGGGCTGTTAACTGGGCTTCTCGGATTTGCATAGGTAGATTGGAATGGATGGTCATCGTCTGGTTCCTCACTTTGTCGCTTGTACTATCCTTTCGGCTAAGGGCATCTGCTACCACATTGGCCTTGCCGGGGTGGTAACGGATTTCACACTCATAATCACTGAGTAATTCTACCCATCACCGTTGCCTCATGTTTAAGTCTTTTTTATTAAAGATGTGTTGCAAACTCTTGTGATCGGTGAAGATTGTGCACTTGGTTCCGTAGAGATAATGTCTCCAAATCTTCAATGCGAAGACTACTACTACTAGTTCCAAGTCATGTGTGGTATAGTTGACTTCGTGTGTTTTCAGCTGTCTAGAGGCATAGGAAATTACCTTTCCTCTTTGCATAAGCACACAGCCTAAACCTTGATTAGACGCATCACAGAAGACAACGAAATCCTCTGTCCCTTCGGGAAGAGACAGAACAGGTGCGCTGCATAAGGCTTTCTTCAATGTTTGGAATGCGGTTTCTTGTTTATCACGACAACAAAAGGGTACACCTTTCTATGTTAGAGTGGTTAAAGGTTTGGCGATTTTGGAAAAGTTCTGAATGAATCGTCGATAGTAGCCGGCGAGACCCAAGAATTGACGAATTTCTGTGGGTGTTTTCGGTGCCGACCAATTCTCTATCGCTTTAATCTTGGAAGGATCTACATGAATACCCTCCTCGCTTACTACGTGACCGAGGAAAGTTACCTTCCGTATCCAGAATTCACATTTGGAAAATTTCGTGTATAGCTTTTCGGATCTAAGGGTTTCCAACACTAGCCTCAAGTGTTGCTTGTGGTCTTCTTCGCTTTTGGAGTATACGAGGATGTCGTCAATGAACACGATGACGAATTTGTCTAAGAAAGGACGGCACACCCGGTTCATCAGGTCCATGAACATAGCCGGTGCATTGGTTAGACCGAAGGGCATCACTACGAACTCGTAGTGTCCATACCGAGTCCTAAAAGCTGTCTTGGGAACATCATTCTCCTGGACTCGTAACTGATGGTACCCTGACCGAAGGTCTATCTTAGAAAAGTAGCTGGCACCTTGGAGTTGATCGAAGAGGTCGTCTATTCTTGGAAGAGGATATCGGTTCTTAACGGTTAACTTGTTCAGTTCACGATAATCGATACACATCCGAAAGGATCCATCTTTCTTTTTGACAAACAGAATCGGAGCTCCCCAGGGTGAGGAACTCGGTCTAATGAATCCTTTATTGAGCAACTCATTGAGTTGACTGGATAACTCCTGCATTTCTGCCGGAGCTAAGCGATACAGAGATTTTGCTACGGGAGTAGCTCCAGCAATTAGGTCAATACGGAACTCGACCTGACGTTTGGGAGGAATTCCTAGAAGTTCTTCGGGAAACACATCAGGAAAGTTACAGACTTCGGGGATGCTCGCGAGGTCTCTAACTTCTTGTTTCTCGTTGATCACATGAGCTAAGAATGCAACACACTCCTTTCGAAGGAGCTTTTGAGCTTTGATGCAAGAAATGATATGAAGGTTGGAACTGGGTTTATCGTCATAGATTACGAGAGTTTGATCCGAAGGAAGATTGAGACGGATAGCTTTTTCATAACAAAGAATGTCAGCATGATTGGGACTGAACCAAACCATGCCAATGATAACATCAAAGCTCTTAATGGAGACGGGCATGAGATCTATAGGAAATGAGTTATCATTTAAGATAAGCGTACAACCTATGAATACATCGTTAGTGCTTTCTTTCTCACCGTTAGCCATCTCGACGGTAAACGTTTCAGTTAATGGTTGAGGATTTGGTTTTAGATTATGTTTGAATGAATGACTAACAAAACTCCTTTCAACACCCGAATCGAAAAGAATACTAGCATATGAGTTGTCGAGAAGGAACGTACCCGAAACAACAGTGGGATCAGCAACTGCTTCCTCCCGTCCCATGGTTAGTACCCTTCCAGTGTTACCAGCAGTTGACTTCTTGGGACAGTTCCTTTTAAAATGCCCAACTTCTCCACAGTTGTAGCAGGCTTGACTAACGCCTGCTCCTGACGATTGGTTGGCTGATTGGGTAGGAGTTCTGCAGTATCGAACTGTGTGCCCTTTCTTACCACAGTTGGTGCAAGACAATTCTCGACAGGGACCAGGATGATGATGGTATTTACACTTGTCACACTGAGGGACGTTACCAGCATATTTACTGGTAGGAGTTGAGGCTGTGGATCCCATGACAGAAACAGTAGCAACAGGGGTAGTAGTAGAAGCATGGACCGCTACAGTCTGCTGTTTCTTGGAAGATCCTTAAGAAGATTAACCCTTCTTCTTCTTCTAGAATTTCCTCTTTTCACCACTCCTTTGAGTCGGCTCAGAAGTGGTAGTGATTTCCTTAACATCGTCGTTGTGATCAATCAGAATTTGAGCTAAGGTCTTGGCACTATCATAGGTATCTGGACGAGCAGCCAAAACGTGACTCTTTATTGGTTGAGATAACCCCCAAACGAACCTTTCAATCTTTTTATTTTCAGGAGTGACTAATCCCGAGCAGAGAAGTGCGAGATCATCAAATCAGTAAGTATATGCAGCAATGTCGGAACCTTTCATCTTCAGGTTCCAGAGCTCGTGCTCTAATTTCTGCATTTCACCACGGGGGCAGTACTCGGCAATGAGAAGTTCTTTCATGGCCTCCCAGCCCATGGTATTGGCTACGGGTAAAGTCAGGGATTTGACTCGGCCATTCCACCAAGTCAAAGCTTTATCAACGAAGGTACAGGCTGCGAACTTGACTTTATCGGACTCCGCACAAGCACAGATTTCAAAGATGGACTCGATTTTCTCGAACCATCGAGATAAGGAAATGACACCTCCAGCGCCATTAAAGGATGTTGGTTTTGCGTTCATGAAATCCTTGTAGGAACCCCCTCTTTGGTGTCCCTGGCTACCTTCAGGGTTTTGAGATTGAGGACCACCACTTGAACCACTAGGGTTCATTTGTGACATAGTTGCTACCATTGCAGCTGTCATCATCGTCTGGAGTGATGCTAGATCAAACTGGGGAGGAGGTGGCGGTGAAGAAGGATTTTCGTTGTTCTTTGAGCTAGGTCTCTTTTGAGAAGGCATCTTGATCTAATAAGATCAAGGAAAATGGGATGGTAAGTCCTCTACATTGAATCGAAAGATATGACAGTTATATGATTCGAGTAAGCGATAAAGCAGGAAAGAGTTATCGAACAGATAATTTATCACTAAGAACAATCACAGAAAGTCACTCGAATAAGGATTACTACAGAGGATCGGGGTCGAGAAATACTCCCATAGTATTTCATAAATTGTTTACGACAATGATTCGATGTTTGGGATATTAGGGTAAGTTTTAGGCATGCCGCATACCACAGTCACTCCCAAGCACATGTTGGCCGTGTCTCGAATGAATAAAGTTGGCCAGGCTATATTGACCCTAGACACGACTACATAACTGCCCAGGCTTAACCGTAGTACACAACACCCATTTACTTTTGTTCTGTTCTACTTGTGGTTACGGATGTTGATGGTTCGGTATACTTGTATACTTTTGAAAATACTTGTAGTTTGAAGATACTTTTAATTCAGAGCACTTAGGCCCTTTAGTGTTTATAGTTTTATACCATGTAAGGTTTGGTATACTTCATTCACTATAAACAAGGGCTCTGATACCAATCTGTCACACCCCGAAAACCGAAGGCGGAAAACATTTCCGGGTTGACTACCACGTTGAATATCAAATCCAATGCACATAGTAAGTAAAGTAAAACAACCATTACATTACATAATAAAAGATTGACAGTTGTTTCAAAAGTAAAGTTGGTACAGTTGTGATACATAGTATATATATACAAAATGAAACGGATCTTCATGTACTCCGTCTTCGAGCAAAAGGATCTTCGGGTACCTGTTCTAACGCTGACCTGAGAACAGAAGCGGTTTGAAAATCAGCATAAAGCTGGTGAGTTCATAAGCGGTTTTTGTTTGTGAAAATGTTTCAAGTTTCCTTTCTGTTTCTGAAATGTTATGTACACCAAGAAAATCCCGTATTTTCTTAAAAGTTAATTATTGTTTCACAAATGTAAAGTATAATGAGCTTGTACACTGAAAACATGTTTATTCTTGTGAAAATGTATAGTTGGTTATCTGGCTGGTTAAACTGTAAAAGATGTAATCGTGATTAGGTTCCATGTTTTCCCCAGGAAAGTCCCATAATTTCCTTATTGTATGTTACAAATTGTAAAAGATGTAATCGTGATTAGGTTCCATGTTTTCCCCAGGAAAGTCCCGTACTTTCATGAATGTTAGTTACAATAAGTGAAAGATGTAAAAGATGTAAACGATGTATAAAGTACTTCATTATTACTGTAAGTAAATCTCTGTTATCCTAATTGCGAGTTCCATAACCATACAATAGACTGAAACCTGTGGCAATAAGTAGTCCACATGTGGCAATAAGTCATCCACATACTTATGACTTTCGTCACCCTTGAACCATTTCGGTTCGGTTGTAGCTAGCAGCCACGTGTGGGGAAGTCAGCCCCGTATAGATCTATACACTCAAGTCACGCTCTCTAAATACCAGAGATTCTGGTTATGGGTGTAGTCCTCCACTCGCGTAACCTGGGTGGAGTGTTCTCCGAGGACATGTCTCCAATCATACAGGAATAACAAATTTACTAGTAATAATATGTTAGTCCTCCACTCGCGTATGTGTGTGGAGTGTTACCGAGGACAAAACAGTGTACAGGTAATATGTTCAAATGTTTTGATATCATACTTTTAACTGATAAAGTGTGGAAAACCATTTGTGAAATATATGTAAAACATACTAGTTTAAAGACCTATTTCACAAATGTATGTTATGTGATCTGTATGTTCAATCTGTTATCAGTTGTAGTAATCAGTTATAAAAGCATAAGAATATGAAACACACATTTGAAAACATGTTCTGAGTACAAGAATTCCCTTGTACTTTGCTTGTGTTCCCCCCCTGAAAACAGTGAAAACAGTGAAAAAGGGTAGGGGTATGAACTCACCGGACTCGGAAACGTATCGGTTTTGAATGCTATACGTCGGTTCGGGGTTTTATTACTCGCGATGACCCTATGTAAAATGATATAATGTCCATATATATACAATTAGAGATACATTCACTAATCATATGGAACATTACACTCCAATGAGGTTAAACACCTCAAAACGAGCGTTTCGAGTGACCCGGGTGACATCTTCGGACTTGTAATGGAACTAGGGACTTGGGACTTGAGTTTACTCCCCAAGAGTAAACATTTTAAAGATTTTACAACTATGAAACACACACATACATGAGTTTACGGCCGTAAACTCATGTGGGTGTCGTTTTTGATGGTTTAAGGGCTCAAATGGACATAGGGGTTGCTAGAATGGATTATCTAAATTGTCTTGGAACACTTGGAATGAATTTAAATCATCAAAATGATTATTTTATGGGAGTTTACGGCCCAGTATAGGCTCCTGGCCGTAAACTCCTTAATCTTCATGAAATTGGTGTCAAATGTTGTTAAAACAAATCACATGTGATTAATAAGATTATTCCAAGACCTAGCATGAGTTTTATGTGACATTTGAGGGGTGTTATAGAGTTTACGGCCCATGAGACCCTCCTCATGGCCGTAAACTCGTATATAGAGTCATACAAAGTGTTTCAAGGTCTAAAACTTGCATAGAAGGACTTCTAAAATTCCTCTAAGGGCCTTAGGGGTGTTTAGTTTGCATTCTAACACCAAAAGTTTTGGAGTTTACGGCCCAAGAACAAGCCTTGGCCGTAAACTCTTAGAAATCCCACAAATGATGTGTTTTAGGCCCTTAAAGTATTTTTGGTTGGTCCCTTGATTTATTCCAAGGCTTTTGGTGGTGTTGGATGGCTTTCTAACACCTTAGAATTGGATTTATGTCATGTTTTGGGGATTTTACGGCCCAAGTACTCTCCTTGGCCGTAAACTCACCTAAGTCCCTCAAAAGTTATGTTTCAAGTGTCCAAATGCTAAAACCAAGGTCCTACAATTCATATCTAAGTCATAGAAGTGATTTGGAAGGGTTTTAGGGCATAAAAACCCCTTTTACATGAGTTTACGGCCTAAGCTTATGCCGTGTCCGTGAACTCCTTCAAATGGCTCAAAATAAAAGTTTCAAATGTTCTAAGTCCATATCTTGAAGTCCCATAGCCATATCTAAAGTCCAATTGAGTTTAGGAGGGAGTTTAAGGGCTTAAAACCCTATTTAATGGAGTTTACGGCCCAAGCTTGTTCCTTGGCCGTAAACTCATGTTCTTGATCCTAAAACTCAATTAATTCATCAATTTGAAGGCTAAAGGTGTTGAATAACATGTTAGGGAGGTTACCTTAAAGATTTGAAGCCTTAAACTTCAGATTTGGACCTTAATTCTAGCTTGAGGAGAGAGGTTGTAAGAGTTTAGTGGTAAATTGACCAAAGGCTTCAAATGAAGTCTTAAACACGTTTATATAGTGTTTAAGTTTTGGACACGGTGGAATTCTACCTGATACCGGCGTTACACGGGGTTTTTGGTCGTACCCGATTAAGTTACCGTAAACCGATATGGTAATTTCTAGAAATAATCCGATCACTAAAGTTGGGTGTTAAAATGATTTTAAAATGCATTAAGACACCCATTAAGTCATTTTAAATGTGTACCAGATAATGACTTGATTAAACGGAAGATCGGAAATCGAGATCGGAACGACAATCGGTTACGCGAATTGTACTACGAAAGAGTTACAATTTATGATATGGAAATTTCGGGTTGTTACACATCTTCGCAATCAGATTCAGAATATTCTTTCTTTAAGTTCCCTTCCATTTGCTTGATCATGCCAAACATGAAAATGTATTAAGAATCTTCAAATATGAACTTCAGAGAGTTAGATAGTGGACTTACCTGAAGCAGAGTCAAACTTTTTGATTCCTGTCTCCTTCATATCCTTCAGGTAGCTAGGGCAACTTCGCATCTAATGCCCGTTTTCTTTGAAATGAAAACATATAGGGCTCGATTGGTTGCGAAGGACTTTACTTAAACTCCTGGAGTTGACTATGATGAGACCTTCTCACCAGTAGCGAAGATTAAATATATAAGGGTTATGCTAGCCATAGCTGCATTTCATGATTTTGAAATATGGCATATGGATGTCAAAACCATTTTCCCTAAATAGGAAGTTGGCTGAAGATGTTTACATGAGTCAGCCAGAGAGTTTTGACAATGCAGAGCATCCTAATAGAGTGTGTAAGCTTGAGAAATCCATCTACGGGTAGAAACAAGTATCTTGTAGATGGAATCTTTGTTTCAATGAGAAAGTCAAAGAGTTTGGTTTCTCAAGAAGCGAGGATGAGTCATGTGTATATGTCAAAGTCAATGGGAGTGTAGTTAGCTTTCTCGTATTGTACGTGGATGACATACTACTCATAGGAAACAACGTCCCTGAAGGGTTTTGAGCATTCTAACACTTCTATGGTGTACATGCAACCCTATAAACCTTGGATCTATGTTTTCTCTAATATACATGCAAATTTGATTTTCCAAGGCTTACTTCCTAACTAACATGGCATGCAGAACATGTAATATAAAAACTAGTTGAAGTACATACCTTTCTTGTTGCTTGGATTCCTTGTTGACTTTGTGAGCCTAGCACCACAAATGGTGAGCCTCAAATGCTTCACACAACACCAAAAGACTTGGAATAACTTGAGAGAATGTCACTTAACATACAAAATCAGCTATGCCCTCTTAGAACTTATTAGTTGCCGATTTGCTAGCCATAGGGTCCCTTTTATAGTTTTGTCACAACTAGGTTTTACACATGTATGCCCTTAATTATCATGACTCTTCATTTCCAATGATCCATGGGTTTGTAACCCCTATGGATTATCCATGGAGCTCCTAATGGCTTATAGCCCAACTCTATAAACCACGGATCATTAGCCCACTATAAATGAATACTTGATTGACATAATCAACCCTATATATTTAATAAGTCTCATATTGATCACCAAATTAATTCTTGATCAACACTAAATAAATAATACTATTGTTAATATATTAGAACTTATAATATATTAATAACCATAAGTGTCCTTTATCTCATTTTGTCTATCCAAGTATTACAATGCCATTCAACCCAAATGGACCATGTCGGGTCCGGTCAAGTACATACCAAACACAGTTTTAGACTTAGACACTATATCCTACAGTCTACCACTTGGATAAGTCTAATAACTATATTTGCAGATATAACTTCAGAATCCAACGAGCAATCGTAGCTATTTCAAAGTCTCTCAGAACTGAGATGATAATGTTACGTCGTTTAAGATAAGTGATCGTATAATCCTCTGCTCTCAAGATATCAGTCGGACAAACACATGGAACATGGTCTTACTTATTGTCCAACATTTGTTTCTCGATCTCTAATTTGTTTCGAAATAGAACTAAATTGAACACATCAATTAGGTTCTGACCGGGCCCGGTACATAAGTCAAAACCAAATCATCGAGGGGCCCAGATATCGCTTCTATTTCTAGAAGGAACAGATAAACTTTGACTCATATGCTTGTACTAACTACTTGTTGAATTATGCACAAAAGCATTTTTTATAACATCGATTTACCAATGCGTTTTCATATAATCAATGTATAACCAACCCATAGTCAACAATTCATATCTCTAGGTTTGAAGATTTATATGATATTACCGTCTCACGATCACTCGAGATAAATTCCATGAAGTGATGCAAGTGAGCGTGGGTTGAATCAAATACTCAGACCTTATATGTAATCATGAATGTTGTAGCAACCATTTCTATGTCTGATGCACATTAGACAAATCATACAGGCCAAATTCATGACAATATTAAATCAATACCTACTTCCAAAGTATGACTGACAGTGGAGAGTTCGAATAATATGATATATACCGGAACATAATTATTCTGGAAGTCAAAACATGCAAAGTGAAACATAAGAATAATACTAATCTTATATGGCCCCAACACTTTAAGTGTAAATAAAAACACCTTTTATTTAAGCGCCATATTGATTACTCATTATTTATGTTTCGATTAATCAACTTTATACTTGAATTAAAACACTAGTTGTCCCATGCTCCAACCATGTACACTATGTTTTCTAAACAATAGTTATGCCATACTTCTAGTATGCATGCTAAAATAGACCAATTTAAACATAATTTCAATGATTCTCATTTCACAATCCCGAATCCATATTGTAAATGTAAGAATACCAAACTCTTGCCATTTACAGGAATCTGTTAGATTCTAAACTTATATGCAACGATCCTCTTGTAAATGTAAGAATACCAAACAATTCCATATTCCATCTTGACCATCACTTATGAACAAAAGTTGCCTCTTTTCAAAATATGTCAATATGGTCCTAACTATATACTTCCAATTGTCCTTGAGCAACCAATCTTTGGTAAACCTCAGATTGTCCTCGAAAATTGCTTAATCAATTTAGTCATATCCAGTTCTATTCTCTTTTTCCCTCTTAATGCCTTATGCATTTGGAAAAATTTAGAATGAATAAATATTATAGCACATGTAATCAATCCTATACCCGAAGCATATAGGGTATGATTCATGCTATAAAATTTTTGTTTGCCATCTTCCCACAATTCGAACTATGAAGAGGTATGCCGTAATCATAAACGAACTTTGAGAACGCAACATATATAGAATTTCCTCATGTTGAACCATTCCAACATAACATTCATATATATCCTTGACTAAAATTGAATAAAATATCAATCTAAGCTTGTAGAATTGGGTTGAAGTATAAAATTATCTCCCTTAATTATAGCAAAACAACTTTTCCAAAGTGAATTGAAACTTTTTGTTTTCTACAATTAACATTGCTATCTTGCAACATTTAACACAATAATCATTCTCCCACTAGCATAATGAGTATTATCTTACTAGCATAACACTTATGCTTCCACTAGCTCTGACATGTACCCATAAATCAACTGGACTTCTAGAAATCAATACTTTATTGACTTTCTTACCAAAGTTCAGATTTTTGATACGAGATTGCTTTGATAAGACTTTATCAAAATCATACACCCTTTTGTAGATAGCTCAAATGTGTGTATAAACAATTATGAAGAGGGGTGTCGTAATCATAATGTTTAGACCTTTTGTCATTCTCATAATTACTATCTACTTAAAATCCGCTAAGTGAAAGTGTTTCCTCACCATCATTTTCATGAATCGAAGAGAAACCTTATGACACTTTAGATTTTATGGTGTAAGTGTTCCTATCCATGTGAATTTGACATAACCATAATCACAAGAAAAGGTTAGGGGCAAATACAAACACATATGGACTGAACTTGTTCAATCTTAATTTCTTGCCACCCGGAAGCACAAGGGCCTACCATTGCTTCTAGGTTGTTATGCAAACAATTAAGGACTCATAGAACTCATAGGTTACAAAATTCAAGTCGTAGGCTAGTGATTAACAAAACCTTGATTAGTTCCTAAAACTTTTTCAAGATCTTTGAGACTCCCACTGTCCCCTTGACATATAAGATTCTCTTGTCAAGAACCATTCCTTGGCAAAACAAATATTCAAGAGTTAGTATGGATCTTTATCAAGTTAAACACATCACACAATTGGTCTTAGTCTGTCTTTGTTTTATGCAAAACATCAGAACTTATCAATTTGAAATCTAAAAGAGTAGAAATCATCTTACTCTACATTTTACATGTCACATCCCGCTAAAGCGGAAATGCAAGGTATGACAGCGATAACGGTTTCATTGCAAAAGATAAAGATACATCATCATAGTAGTATTTAAATTTTACAACCCATAGCTTCAAAAGAAACAAAACACAAGTTTTTCAAAATAACATTGTTCAAAATATAACTTCATAATAGCTTTAACACGATGCAGCATGCTCTATGATGATGAATCTCTACAACCACTTACTAATTATTTCCTGAAAAAGCATGTAAAATGAGCGTCAACTATGAAAATAGTTGGTGAATTCACAAGTTTATAAAATCGAGCGTACAATAAGGCTTTTCGTAAATACAAGTACATTGCTTCAATGATAAACAAGTTGATTGCTATTAATGAATACAAGTTTATTGCTATAACGAGAAACGAGTTTGTATGTGTATGAGAAAACAACGAGTCTCAACCAAACCTATGACAGAAGCCCTATCGAGATCTATGCTTATCGTTCCATAGATGAATATGGTAGCATGCACTCCAGCGATTCGGGCGAGTGAGGACTTGTCAATTCCTAGTAGCGCTATCCATAATGACCGTTGGCTCAAAGAGTTAATGGTTAGAGATAAGGGAAGGGCCTTAGTACGATAAGTTCTCATGTTCCATGTTGCATAAACATACATAAAGAAACATAACAATACAATAGCAATCATGTTTGATAATAATCAATTTAAATACAATATGCAAACAGGAGTTTTTCTAGACATGCTTTTCCACCCCAAAACATAAAACCGAAAATAGGGGAGTGCGTGAATACTCACGGTATTTTGTGTAGGCACAAGCGGTTCTTTCGGGATGCACCAACGTCTTACTACCGGGATCCTACGACATCAAACACACACACTAGTGAGTTTCCATGTCGAAATCTAATGTTAATATACTAATCTCTACATATAGGGAAATGCCAATTTATGTTTTAGAATTCGATTTTATATCAATTGGTTACACTTTTTCTGAAGTATTGAAATTTTACAAGTCGTGCGATTAATTACAACCTTAGAAGGTTAATTTTCCAAATTTTAAGTCTTAATAAAAACATAAATTCACGAAAAATAGCATTCGAGGGATAAAAATTCTCAAACTTTTTATTTAACTGTTATTACACAATACTAAGCTGGAAAAAATATAAAATTGGATTTCCAAGCTGTTTAATTATATTTTATGATTTATGGGCATTTATTCCAATAAAAATTGAAATAAATAGAAACCAGTTTCCAAAATTACCCAAACTTTTTATTTAACTGTTATTATACATAACTAGGCTGGGAAAAATATAAAAGGTATTTTTCAAGGGGTTTTTCTATTTTTCCTTGTTTTATTCCTTTAAATAGTCATTAATTAAAGAAATAATATTAAACAGTTAAAATAAATCACCATAAATTTTGTAACATCATTTACAGTATAAATATCCTGGGAAAAATATCAAAAGTGGTTTTCGTAATATATAAACTGGTTTTGGGTATTTATGTGTATTTAAGTGTATTTTAACGCAATTAACTTTAGAAAATAAGAGAAAAATAGTTTACAGTAGAGAAAAATCCTCAAAATTTTTATGTGACCTCCTACTATACAATATGATATCGTGGTAAACTTTCATGAATTTTGGATAATCAGAACTATTTTTCTTATTTTTAGACCATTATATACCAAAAATTGGAAAAAATAGTAAGACATGATGAAAAATCTTGAAATTATTGTCTGGGGTCACCCATCATAGGTCAGAAATGAGAAAATTGTTAGATACAATTTTCACATCTTCTAAAGTGGTTTTGTAATTTATCATGCCCTAAACAAAAGAAAATTAGAAATCGTATTAAACAGTAACCAAAATTGTTGAAATTTGGTGAGGAGTCATTATTCCCCGTAAGGATCATCCATGAATTTATTTAGAATTTATTGACCTCTGCAAGTAGTTTATAAGATTTATGCCCTTGGTTTTAGCAATAATTCTAATAAATCAAAGAAATAACAAAAGCTCTTGAAATTTTCCAGATTATCTCATGCATGCAAGGGCTTTCAAAAGGAAAAATATTAAAAATGTATCTAGAAGAGAAATGAGGGTAATGATTCCAAACAATTTAAGAAAAGTTGCATGCAATAATGCATGAAGTGTAGATGTAGCTGAAGTTCATGAATTTGTGTAGCCCATTCAGTGAGGATTTAAGCCACGAAATTTCAACCATCAATCACTAGATATGCTAAGTTTCGAAGGTATTTTTCCTCAGATTTATGGTTGGGTTTAAGGCCATTGATCATGCAAAACAAAAATAGTGATCACAGAAAAAGAGCTGTATGCGCAACCATTTTGTAAAAATTGCCAAAAATCGTATATTAAATATTTTACAGTGAGACCAGTTGGGTTTGAAATTGAACTCGTGGAACTAACCAATACAAAAAGAATATCATGATTTGGTTACGAAATGACTGAGTTATGGCCGTTCAAAGTCGAACAAAGTAATCTGGCAGACTGCATGTTTGCTTGTGTGCATTATTAGGGTATTTCAACAAGAACATCATGCATGCCTTTGGTAAGGTCCGATTTCTAACACATGCATAGAATGAATGAGCATCCAAGATGTACCAGAAATGGTTTAAATGCTTTTGGTCATGCATGAACACAAAAGAAATGGAGAAGAACATGAAATATTAGGTTTTGATGTCACATGATCATATGTGCACCTTTTTCACTCCTTGCATGGGTTTGATCCCGGATTTTCACCATCTCTAACACATGCATTGTGTTATGGTGAGAATCTACAAACCACAAGGGAAAAATAAAGATTTCTAGCCATGGAATGGAATAGAATCCAAAAAGAAGAGAAAACTAAGAAAGAAAAGAAGTAAAATCATGTAACTATGGAAGAAGATGATGTTGTTTACCTTTGTTATGATCTTGAGGGAAGTAAGAACACTTCAAGGGCTTCACAATCTCGAAATTTTGCAGAGGAATGAGAGGATTTTCGTGAGTTTAGAGAGAGGGAAGAAGAGAGTGAAGTGTGTGAAGAGTGGAGTGTAAGAGAGTGAAGAAAGAAGAGGTGGAGTAAGGGTTTTGACTTAATGATTGTGTTTTGGAAAGAGAGAATGTATGGGGAGGGGAGATGGCCAGTTCTTACATGCATTTAGGCCTCCTCTCTCCAAAATTTTAAACTTTATAAACTTCACCTCCATCATTTATATAAAAACATTCATTTTTATAAAAATGCTTATTAAGCAATTTGATTTAGTTAAAAATCTTGTTTTCAACAAATAAATTATGATTAATACTTGGTAATTGAATTTCTATTTCATTGACTATAATTCATAATTTGATTAATAACAATTTGATATTAGGAAGTTTATAGCCAAATTTTATAAAGTTTTTAAGCTTTATAATTTATAACATTGGATTTTTGGCTCTTTAGGGTTTTTGTAATATTGTTTGATATTCAACAACATGTTGAAGTATAATTAGAATGTTTTAATTTATTTTTAGGGTTTTATACCCTATTTCAATTATAACAAAGCTTGAAGATTTATTCTAATTATGGTATTGGCATTTCCTATCATAGTATATTAGTCCTAGACCTTAGTTGGATCCTAGTTTATGCAAGATTTTGACCTAATTTATACTACTAGGCCATGGCATGTTATGAATGAATGGTTTTATAAAGATGCATGTGTCCGAGAATGACCTGAATTGGCAGTTGTCACAGTATCCCCCACTTAAAAAGAATTTCGTCCCGAAATTCATTCTATGTCATCGCTTCTCGTCGCAAGGGAAAAGTTGTGGATACTTTTCCTTCATGAAGTCCTCGCACTCCCAGGTGTACTCTGGCCCGCATTTTGAGTTCCATCGAACTTTCACAATCGGGATCATACTCCGCTTAAGTTGTTTTACCTCCCTGTCAAGGATTTCTATCGGTTCCTCAATGAAGTTCAGCTTATCATTGATCTTAATTTCTGTTGGATAAGGTGTCTAAGTCCATAACTTATTTGGTATATACTTGACCCGACCGGCATGGTCCATTTGGATTGCAACTCATCCAAACTATTATGGATAATTTTATGAGAGTTATACACATATGTTTATTCATATATTATGAGTTATAATATATTAATATGAAGTTACGTTATTTAATTAGTTTTAGTCTTAAATTAATTATGGATTAATTTAGAGATTAAAACGAATAATAATTAAATTATGGGCTATTTGTTTTATATAGTGTGGGCTAATACTCATTTGTTAATGGGCTAGGCTTATGTGGAAGTCCATGGATGATCCATGGAGCTTTTAACCCATGGATCCTTGGAAAAGGAAAAGACATGGGTTATTAGGGTTTCACCCTAACCATGCATACTATATAAGCATGCTTATGGAGCATGAAATGGAGCCTAAGAGAAAACTAGTGAACTAGTGTGTGTGTGCATGTGTGTGGCCGATTTCTATACAAGGTGTATACTCTCATCAAAGTTTTCCAAGAGTTTGTGGTGTTTGTGATTCCATTTGAGGCATTCACACTATTGGTGCTTGGCCCTCAAACTCCTAAGAACCCAACTCATCAAAAGGTATGTAATCTCTTTTAACTCTTTTATGTTGAAATGTTCCCCATGCCATGTTAGATAGGTTATAAACCTTGGAAAATTATTATTTTGCATGTATTTAGACAAACATAGATCCAAGGTTTATTAGGGTTGCATGCACACTTAGGAAGTGTTAGATTGCTCAAAACCCAACAGTGGTATCAGAGCCTAGGCTTGCTTGTTTGATACTTGATGCAAAATAGTGAAAAAAGTCGAAATCGTTGCTGTCTGCATGGTAGACTCGCCGAGTCCATTGGGGGGACTCGCCGAGTCCAAGGCAAACTTCAACCTACTCGACGAGTCAGTTCGTGCACTCGACGAGTAGGATCGAAAGAATGCAGAATCTCGACTTTTGCTGCTGGAAATGGACTAGAAACATTACCCTAAATTGTTTTGGTGTTATAAAACTTATTTTAGTTGGTGTAATGGTTGTTCTAATCCATTTACAATAGCATATATCAAAATTCCATGATTTTATGTGTTCATATAATTCTTGAATTTTTGATGATCATGTTCATGTTCTTATGAATTTAGAAAATGATAGGAATTATTTGCTGAATTGTTTAGGATTAATTCTTTATCATTTATGTGTTTTAATGGAGTCCATAATTTGTCCTCAAGTTATGGATTACCAAAGGTCACTTTCATTTAACACACACTTAAAACACATAAGTTACATGAAAATGAAGAGTCTTCATTTTTATGAACCTTTAATTCATAAGTTATGAAATGAAGAGTTTTGCAAAGTTACAAAACTTGCCCTCAAGTTTTGGAATTTGTAAAGTTTCACACACTTTAATAAACTTTAATTCCAAACCTTAGAGTTTTAATAGTTAAAATTCAACCCTTATACTATTTATAACATTAATGGTTAATTATTATATATATGTATAAGAATAAGTCGTTTTACCGTTAGTAGGCCTCATTCACGAAGCCGGTCTATAAGGTGGGTATAAGGTTGTTGCCTATAAAATGGCGACTAAATGGGTGTATACTCTCACTCACCGCTTGCTTGATCGGTGGAGGGTCGTTAGCCGAACGGGTAGGACAATGACTTTAAATCCTCATTAAAAGTATAATGAATATTATAAAATAACTAAACTCTTTTAATTCCCAATCTTAGTTATTTTAGGAAAATGTGAACATGGTGCTAATCCATGGAATTCACACTTTGTACCTTACCAAGTCGTTGGTGGAGCGTGTGTGGTTAACCGGCACACTAACTAGGACTAGTAAGGATCACGAAGGGTGACTTAATGTTTGTCATAGATCAATGGAGCGTGTGTGGTTAACCGGCACATTGATTAGGTGATAATATTAAGAGTACCAAGTGAGTTAGCATGGTTATTCACACCTTGTTTTGTGATCCTCGGCATCCCAGTCACAAAACTTGAAGGGCACAATCGAGATTGAAACATGCCATTGAAAAGTTCAATGAATCTCAAAAGAATCTAGGAATTTCAAATCCAATTAAACCTAATAAATCATTTCGTTTTCATGGTGGAAATTGGTGAATCGTCATTCACCTACCTTTCAAATATATTATTACTTAGATTACGGCATCCCTCTTCTAAGTGTAATATATTGTGATTGGATCCTAGTCTTAATATTACATTTGGGTGTCTTATTAAGGATCCTAAATATCTAATCTAAACTTACTTTCTTCTTTCAGATGTCTTCCAACACTAATGCTTCAGGCTTTAACCCAACTGGTTCTTTCTCTCTCATGAATCTTTGTGGGAGGGTCATCTTTGATGGTTCCAACTTCATGGATTGGATTAGGAACATCAGGATGGTTACTCGTTACGAGGACAAGGAATATGTCCTCGATAAGGAGTTAAAAGAACTTAATGAGTCTACTGCTACTCCTGAGGAGATCGCTGAATTCAGGACTCATGAGAGAGATGCTACTAAGGTGGCATGTATCATGATGGCCACGATGACAGCCGAGCTCCAAAAGTCGTATGAAGATTTCTACCCTTTTGAGATGCACCAAGACTTGATGGAAAGGTACCATCAGAGTGCTCGTCAAGAGCGGTATGAAATAATCTCCTCCATAATAACTACCCGCATGAAGGACGGTGAATCCGTCACGGGCCACATGCAAAAGATGCAAAGGTATGTGGACCGTTTGCTGAAGCTGAATGTTAACATCCCCGAGGAGTTGGCAATTGACATCATTTTGCACTCCTTGCCTTCTTGTTATGATCATTTTCGAATGACATATCATATGAACAAGGAGGAAGTTACCCTCAGCAAGCTTCAAGGACTCTTGAAGACCGCTGAAACCGGTCTTAAGGGTAAAGCGGTTGTTACCTCTACTACTCCTACTCCAACTTCTACCCCTGTTTTAGCTATTGGGCAAGGCAAAGGGAAAAAGAGGAAGCACCCTTCGAAGGGTACCAAGGGAAAGTCTCTTGAAGGCTCCTCATCAAAGACTAAGAACGGTTCTGTCACTCCTTCTGCCATTCCAAAGGATGCTGAATGCTTTTATTGCCATGAAAAGGCACACTGGAAGCGAAACTGCCCTAAGTATTTGCAGGATCTAAAGGATGGGAATGTGAAACCCACCTATGCAGGTATTTACACTATATTGTCTAATTACTCAACATATTCTAACTCTTGGGTGCTTGATACAGGATGTGGTATTCACATATGTTCTGATTTGCAGGGCCTAAGAAGAAGTGAGGATGTGGAGCACGGGAAGATAAACTTAATCATGGGGAATAGGAAGGCTTCACCTGTTTCCAAGATTGGAGTTTATACTTTGTTGCTTAATAATGGGTTAAAATTAGATTTGAATAAATGTGTGTACTCATCTGAAATGGCGAGGAATATTATTTCTTTTCATGCTTTGTACAAACAAGGTTTTACCTTTTCGTTTGATAATGAATGTGGTGGTATTAATGCTTTCTTTAATAATGTGTTTTATTTTAAAGCATTACCTTGTGATGGTGTGTATGAAACTGTGTCGATTGTAGACAACTTAGGAAATAATGTGTTGTATATTGATTCTTCTACTAGCCTAGATAAAGCATCATTGTGGCATTGTCGTCTTGGACATGTAAACAAGAAATGCATAGGCCAACTCCAAAAGAGTGGAGTCTTGGAATCATTTGACCTTAAATCAGATGATAGTTGTGAATCTTGTCTACTTGGAAAAATGACAAAATCACCCTTCACTGGAACTTGTGAGAGGGGTGAAGGTTTATTGGACCTAATACATACTGATGTATGTGGGCCATTTAAAACCGCCACAAGGGATGCTAATCGGTATTATGTGACTTTTATTGATGATTTTAGTAGATATGGATATGTCTACTTAATCAAACACAAGTCCGAAACCTTTGAAAGGTTTAAGGAATTCAAGCAGGAAGTAGAAAATCAATTGGGCAGGAACATTAAGATGCTTCGATCCGATCGAGGTGGTGAGTATCTTAGTACCGAGTTCCTTGACTACCTTAAGGAGTGTGGGATTGTCTCACAATTGACTCCTCCCAGGACACCACAGCTGAATGGTGTAGCTGAGAGGCGTAATCGAACCTTGTTGGACATGGTTCGCTCTATGATGAGTCGAGTTTCGTTACCAATCTCTTTTTGGGGGTATGCCTTAGAGAATGCCTCCCATATCCTTAATCTAGTCCCTACAAAGAAGGTTACCAAAACACCTCATGAGATGTGGACTGGGAAGGTTCCTAATTTGGACCACATCAAAATTTGGGGTTGCGAAGCTTTCGTGAGACGTGAAACTCATGATAAGCTTGAACCCCGAAGTGAAAGGTGTATTTTCATCGGCTACCCACAGAAATCCTTCGGTTACCTTTTCTACAGACCCAGTGAGAATGTGGTCTTTGTAGCACGAAGAGGGATCTTTCGCGAGAAAGAATTTATAAGCCAAGGAGACAGTGGGAGGCAGATTGATCTTGAAGAAATTCAAGAATCAATTGGTGAAGGAACCTCAGACACTAGCAATCAACCTGAGGAAGAAACTCCTGTTGATCCAGCTGACGAGTCTGTACCTCCGAGACGTTCCACACGGATTAGGAACACACCTTCGTTTTATTATGTTTTTCATATTACTACGGAAGGTGATACGTTTATTAGTGATAGTACACTAGTAAATTTGGATGAACCTAGCAGTGTTAAGGAAGCCATGGCAGGCCCGGAGTCTGCTAAATGGAAGGAGGCTATGGACAGCGAGATACAGTCCATGTATGACAATCAAGTTTGGAACTTGGTTGACAATGTACCGGGCTGTAAAACAGTCGGGTGCAAATGGATCTTCAAAAAGAAGACCGACATGGAAGGAAAAGTGCATACTTATAAGGCTCGACTGGTTGCGAAGGGTTTTACTCAAACTCAAGGTGTTGATTATGATGAAACCTTCTCGCCGGTGGCCAAGATTAAGTCTATTAGGGTTATGTTAGCCATTGCAGCATTTCATGATTATGAAATATGGCAAATGGATGTCAAAACTGCTTTCCTTAATGGAAAGTTGGCTGAGGATGTGTACATGAATCAGCCAGAGGGTTTTGTCAATGCAGAGTACCCTAATAGAGTATGCAAGCTTGAGAAATCCATTTATGGATTAAAACAAGCATCTCGTAGCTGGAATCTTTGTTTTGATGAGAAGGTAAAAGAGTTTGGCTTCTTGAGAAGCGAAGATGAGTCTTGCGTGTATGTCAGAGCTAGTGGGAGTATAGTTAGCTTCTTGGTACTGTATGTGGATGACATACTACTCATAGGAAATGACATCCCAACCTTGCAGGAGGTTAAGTCCTGGCTTGGGAAGTGCTTTGCTATGAAGGACCTAGGGGAGGCTACCTATATCCTAGGGATAAGGATATTAAGAGAAAGGAGTAGAAGACTAATTGGACTTAGTCAGAGTATCTACTTGGATAAGGTGTTGAAAAGGTTCAACATGGAGAATTCCAAGAAAGGAGATTTACCGATCCAAAGCAATACCAAACTGAGTAAGACTCAGAGTCCGAGTACAGAGGCAGAGATAGCTGAGATGAGCCAATTACCATATGCTTCCGCAGTTGGCTCGATCATGTATGCTATGACTTGTACCCGTCCTGATGTGGCATTTGCTTTGAGCATGGTCAGCAGGTATCAGGGGAACCCTGGCAAGGCTCATTGGACCGCGGTAAAGAACATTCTCAAGTACCTGCGGAGGACTAAGGATTGGGTCCTTACCCTTGGTGGCAGTGATGACTTGAGAATATTAGGGTATAGTGATGTTGGTTTTCAGACTGATAGGGATAATTTCCGCTCTCAGTCGGGCTGGATCTTTACCTTAAATGGAGGGGCAATTTCTTGGAAGAGTTCCAAGCAGGAGACGGTGGCTGATTCGACTTGTGAATCAGAGTATATAGCAGCGAGTGAAGCAGCGAAGGAGGCGATATGGCTAAAGAACTTCATCGGAGACCTTGGAGTTGTACCAGCTATTAAGGAACCTATAGAGATTTTCTGTGACAACAATGTTGCGGTTATCTTAGCCAAGGAACCAAGAGATCATGGCAGATCCCGACACATTGACAGAAAATATCACTTTATAAGGCACAAGATTGAAGAAGGACTCCTTGTGACAAGGAGGATATCGTCAGATGAGAATCCTGCAGATCCCCTTACGAAGGGACTGACGAGGGTTAAGCATTTTCAGCATGCGAGACGCATCGGGCTGAGGGACGATATTAGTTTTACAGATTAGATAGTTTTTCTGAAACTTGTAAAATGTAATAGACGTTTGATGATGAATAAAATTTGTGATTTATTTATGAGTAAAGTGTTACTATCATTGTCAATTATTTACTATTGTTTCAGTTTTGCATGTTTTGACTTCCAGAATAATTAATTTATTCAAACCTCCACAATCGATCATACGTAGGAAGTAGGTATGAATCAAGATTGTCATGAATTGGGTTTGTAGATGCCTTAAAGGTGTTTAGACATGGCAATGGTTGCTGCAACATTCATGAGTACTCATAAGTTATGAGTATTGGTATAAACCCACGCTCACTTGTATCACTTCATGGAATTTATCTCGAGTGATCGTGAGACGATAACATCATATAAATCTTTAAACCTAGAGATATGAGTTGTTACCTATGAGTTGGTTGTGCATTGATTGCACGTAAACGCATCAGTAACTTGATGTTATAAAACGTGCCTTTGTGTACAATTCAATAAGTAGTAGAACAAGCATATCAGTCGAAGTTTATCTGTTCCTTCTAGAAATAGAAGCGATATCCGGGCCCCTCGATGATTTTGTGTTGACCCATGTACCAGGCCTGGTCAGAACTAAACCGATGTGTTCAGTGAAGTTCTTCGTCAAACAAATCGGAAAATCGAGAAACAACTGCTAGACAATAAGCAAGACATAGTTCCATGTGTTTGTCCGGCTGATATCATGAGAACAGAGGATTATGTGATCACTTATCTAAAATGGCGCTTCATAGTTCGACAGAGTCTTCATTGTTCGAGGGAGTTTTCGAGAGCTACGATTGTTGGTTGGTTCCTGAAGTTATAGGCAAATATAGTTATTAGACTTATCCAAGTGGGAGTCTGTTGGATAAGGTGTCTAAGTCCATAACTTATTTGGTATATACTTGACCCAACCGGCATGGTCCATTTGGGTTGCATCTCATCCAAACTATTATGGATAATTTTATGAGAGTTATACACATATGTTTATTAATATATTATGAGTTATAATATATTAATATGAAGTTACGTTATTTAATTAGTTTTAGTCTTAAATTAATTATGGATTAATTTAGAGATTAAAAGGAATACTAATTAAATTATGGGCTATTTGTTTTATATAGTGTGGGCTAATACTCATTTGTTAATGGGCTAGGCTTATGTGGAAGTCCATGGATGATCCATGGAGCTTTTAACCCATGGATCCTTGGAAAAGGAAAAGATATGGGTTATTAGGGTTTCACCCTAACCATGCATACTATATAAGCATGCTTATGGAGCATGAAATGGAGCCTAAGAGAAAACTAGTGAACTAGTGTGTGTGTGTGCATGTGTGTGGCCGATTTCTATACAAGATGTATACTCTCATCAAAGTTTTCCAAGAGTTTGTGGTGTTTGTGATTCCATTTGAGGCATTCACACTATTGGTGCTTGGCCCTCAAACTCCTAAGAACCCAACTCATCAAAAGGTATGTAATCTCTTCTAACTCTTTTATGTTGAAATGTTCCCCATGCCATGTTAGATAGGTTATAAACCTTGGAAAATTATTATTTTGCATGTATTTAGACAAACATAGATCCAAGGTTTATTAGGGTTGCATGCACACTTAGGAAGTGTTAGATTGCTCAAAACCCAACAATTTCCTCCAGGGGTACTATCAATCCTTCGTCGGCTAGACATTTCTTAAGGTTGGAGACATGGAATCTATCATGAATGGCGCTTAACTCTTGGGGTAATTGAAGTTTATACACTACCGGACCAATCCTTTCAAGGATTTCAAAGGGTCCAACACATATCGGGCTTAGTTTTCCTTTCTTACCAAATTGTACAAGCCCTTTCCAAGGCGACACTTTTAAAAGTACCTTGTCTCCTACTTGGAATTCTAATGGTTTTCGACGATTATCCGCATAACTTTTCTGACGATCCCTGGTAGCTTTAAGCATGTCCTTGATGATAGCAATCTTGTCAACTGTCTGTCTCCAATTTCTGTCCAGTATAAGGGCGAACGACACTTGCGTCCATACAATGCTTCATATGGAGCACATTGGATACTCGTGTGATAACTGTTATTGTAGGAAAACTCAACTAGAGGCAAATGAGTATCCCAATTTCCTTTGAACTCAATGACACACGCTCGTAGCATGTCTTCCAATGTTTGTATTGTTCTCTCTGTCTGCCCATCTGTCTGAGGGTGGTAAGTTGTGCTCAAATCTATCATGGTTCCTAGTGCCCTCTGTAACATCCACCGAAATCGAGATGTAAAACGACTATCTCTATCAGAAATGATAGATAGGGGTACACCATGCAGAGAAACAATATTGTCGATGTAGATTTGGGCCAATTTTTCCATCTTGAAATCTTCTCGAATGGGGAGAAAGTGAGCAGATTTCGTCAGTCGGTCCACTATGACCCAAATTGAGTCATGACCTTTAGCAGTTCTAGGAAGTTTGGTAACGAAATCCATAGATATTTGCTCCCATTTCCATTGGGGAATTTCAGGTTGTTGCAACAACCCGGATGGTTTTTGATGTTCAGATTTGACTATTGAGCATGTCAGACACTTCCCAACATACAAGGCAATATCCTTTTTCATTCCAGGCCACCAATAGTACTCTTTAAGATCCTTGTACATCTTATCCGCTCCAGGGTGGATTGAGTATTTAGATCGATGAGACTCCTCTAGTACCATGTCTCTCAGGTTGTTAACCCTTGGAATCCAAACCCTGTCCTTGAAATAATGAACTCCATCAGGTTTGGTTTCAAATCTTTCTTCCAAACCATGTAAAGCCTCACCTGGAAGATTTTCCTTGCATAATGCTTTCTCCTAGGCATCAAGGATTTGAGATTTCAACATTGTCTGAATTACCATTCCCAAAGCTCTCACACGGGAAGGTTTCACTCTTTCTTTCCTACTAAGAGCGTCAGCTACTACGTTGGCCTTTCGTGGGTGATATCGTATCTCACAATCATAATCACTAAACAACTCTACCCATCTTCTCTGCCGCATGATTAACATTTTCTGATCTAGGATATGCTGAAGGCTTTTGTGATCGGTATAAATGGTGCACTTGGTTCCGTACAAATAATGCCTCCATATCTTAAGAGCGAAAAATATTGCTCCTAGTTCTAGATCATGGGAGGTATAATTCATCTCATGCGGTTTGAGTTGTCTGGAAGCATACGCAATCACATTATCTTTTTGCATTAACACACATCCTAACCCTTGATGAGACGCATCACAATACACCGCAGAGTTTTCTGATCCTTCTGGTAAAGCCAGAATTGGTGCATTGCACAGCTTGTTTTTCAGGATTTTAAACGCCTCTTCGTGTTTCTCTTCCCAGAGAAATTTTCTATCCTTTTGGGTCAAAGATGTTAATGGTTGAGCAATCCTAGAGAAATTCTCAATGAAGCGTCTGTAGTACCCAACTAATCCTAAGAACTGTCGTATTTCTGTCGGGGTTTTAGGGGCTTCCCATTTCTTGATTGCCTCAATCTTAGCTGGATCTACATGAATTCCTCTTTCGCCGATCACATGACCAAGAAAATGTACATCTCGAATCCAAAATTCACACTTAGTGAACTTGGCATACAATTTCTGCTCCTTCAACAGCTCCAACACTAGCTTCAAATGTCTATTGTGATCTTCTTTGGTCCACGAGTAAATAAGTATGTCATCGATAAATACAATTACAAACTTGTCTAGGTATGGCCTACAGACCCTATTCATCAAATCCATGAAAACAACGGGTGCGTTCATTAGTCCAAAAGGAATGACTAAGAACTCATAATGTGCATAACAGGTTCTAAATGTTGTTTTGTGAATGTCCTCTTCGTGAATTCTT
The DNA here is from genome assembly GCF_052625555.1 of Lactuca saligna. Lineage (NCBI taxonomy): Eukaryota > Viridiplantae > Streptophyta > Magnoliopsida > Asterales > Asteraceae > Lactuca > Lactuca saligna. The sequence continues at coordinate 153,499,476 of NC_136417.1, forward strand.
AGTTGATGATACCCTGACCGAAGGTCGATTTTTGAGAAGTAGGAAGCGCCCTGCAACTGATCGAATAAGTCATCTATTCTAGGGAGGGGATATCGATTCTTGATTGTCAACTTGTTCAGTTCTCTGTAATCAATGCACATTCGGAACGACCCATCCTTCTTTTTGATGAATAACACTGGGGCTCCCCACGGTGATGAACTTGGTCGAATAAACCCTTTGTCTAGAAGTTCTTGAAGTTGTCCGGATAGTTCTTGCATCTCGGATGGTGCACGGCGATATGGTGCTTTTGCTACCGGTGCCGCTCCGGGAATTAAGTCTATCCGAAATTCGACCTGTCTGTAAGGGGGTAGACCGGGCAATTCCTCCGGAAATACTTCGGGATAGTTTTGAACCACCGGAATCTCCTTGAGTTGCTTAGTTTCTGGTTCTCTTTCTAGAACGTGGGCCATGAATGCAATACAATTCTTCTTCGGGTACTTGTGAATCTTCATGCTTGATACTATGTTTAAACTTCTTCCTGGCTTCTCACCGTGTATGATAAGGGTTTCTCCATTAGGGAGAGGCACTCTAATGACTTTCTCGTAACAACCAATGTCCGCTCTATTTTTGGATAACCAATCCATCCCTACTATCACATCAAAACTACCTAGCTCTATAGGATTTAGGTCAATGCTAAAGAGTTTATCAGCTAAATTCAGAGTACAACCAGGAATTATATCACTAGCCCTAATTTCATACCCATCAGCAAGTTCAATAGCATAAGCATTCCTCATCTTTACCGATTTCAAGCCAATTAACGGTCTAAATGCTAAAGAAACAAAACTCCTATCTGCTCCCACATCGAATATTACTGATGCAAAATGGTTGTTCAGGAGAAACGTACCTATTATCACTTCAGGGTTCTAACGAGCTTCTTCTGCACCAATCACAAAGGCTACACCTCTTGGCCGTCCAACTTGATTTCCTTGAAAGTTTTGCCTGGCTTGGCCTTGTCCATTGTTACCAGGTCCATTGTTCAGTTTGGGACATGCTCTACGGAGATTATCAGTACTCCAGCACTCATAACATGCCCTTTTTCCCTCCTTATTCACCTTACAATACTTCGAGTAATGGCCTGTTTGCTTACAGTTTTGGCACACTGGGCAAGCTCCCTTGTGATGGAAGTTACACTTATTGCACTTCGAAAGCGGCCTTGAGTACTGCTTTCGCTCCTGCTCTTCCCGTTCTTGATTTTTCACTGGTTCTTGCTCCTGGGCTCTTACCATGAAGTTTCTTGAGACTTTTTGCTTCCTCCATGACTTGCCTCCATGCTTCTTCTCTCCCTGATCTGCTGGCTTCCTCTTGCTACTAGAGCGTTCCTTTGTCGATGCTCCCATCCTTATCACATCATTGGTTAGTCGATTTGCTAGACTTACTGCACTCTGAATAGTAGTTGGATTTGCTGAGGTAACCATTCCCCGAATCTCTGGTGCCAGACCCCAGATGTATCGATCTATCCGTTTCTCCTCAGGAGTAACCATGTGAGGTACCATCTTTGCTAGTTCATGAAATCGGACTGTGTACTTCTCTATTTGTGTTCCAACCATAGAGTGATTCCAGAATTCAGATTCAAGCTTCTGTAGTTCATCCTTGGGACAATACTACTCTATCAGCAGCTTCTTTAGGTCTTCCCAAGTTAGCTGGTATGCCGCTGTACAGCCTCGGGTTTGCACTAGGGTATTCCACCAGGTCAATGCCCTATCTTGGAGTAGGCAAGATGCATACTCAACTTTGTTGCGCTCGAGGCATTTGCTAATGTGAAGGACCGACTCCATGCTATCAATCCATTTCAACAACCCGACCGCACCTTCCTTTCCATGGAACTCCTTAGGTTTACAGGCCATAAAGGACTTGTAGTTGCATTCTCTTTCATTGTTTCCCCGGTTTCCTCCACTACTTCTTTGGTTAGCATTAAGTCCTGCAGTTACTTGAGTAACAATGTTTGGGATTGCTTGCATGAGTTGTTGTGCTACAACTTGAGCAACATTGGGTGTTTCGTTCTGTGGGCGCCCATGAATAGGCCTTCCTGCCATGGTTCTATGACACAGGAGAAGAAATACGTATAAATACATAAAATAATGTATAATATGTAGTTCACTACTATTTTGAAAACCGTAAGTGTTGTCAAATCATTGGTTTGCATTAATACTAGGAATATAGATTTTTGAAAGAAAAGAAAAGAAAATTCTTTTTTATTCAACCATTTACCAAATAAAGTTTAGGGTTTGACCTCATAGTAAAAGTTTTCAAACGTATAATAAAATTCTTCATTACCATTTGAAATAATCTTAAAACCAAACCAATACATCAATCCCAAAATAAAGCTTTAAATGTTTTTCCCAAAAGACACCCAACATGGGTTTTCATTTCATAACAAAATAAAATAAAATACTGAAATCAGAACCAAAAGCCAATCGCTATCCCAACAAGAAGCATCAACACCACAATCAGGAACAGCCCACCAAACACATAATATGCTGTCATCGCTTGATCTGCCTCTCGTCTAGCAGCACTAGCAGTGTTAGCAGTCTCCATCGAATGCTGCTACAAGATTTCCATCCCTGTCATCACTTCGTACAATACCTCCTGTTACCCGGCTATTACAGCGAGGTTGTGGTGCAGATCTACTGCCATCAAATACATCCTCAAGGACTCCTCCGGGGTCATATCTGGCTGCCTGATAGGTATTCCTATGACTCATTGTGGTGGCGGTGCTCTCGGTCCTGCAACGCTGGGTCCTTCTCCGCTAGGTCTTGCCATGCCATGTCCTGCTGTACTGGCGGGTATCCCTCCTGGAATGGGAACACTCTTCCTCGCCGTCCTCCGAATGCGAAGTCCATAAAGCGGTGGTTGTGGCAACACCGATGTAGGTGATGCCTTACGTCATTGACTCGGGACGTTGTCATTGCTGATCTCTACCATGTTCCCAGTATCTTCTGTATCCTCTGATGGGTCTTCTTCTACCAAGGCGGGGGGATTACGTCTAGGGATAACAGTTATGTAGCCGGATTCATCGGCTGAGCTGGTAGCACGGGAACATGACGATATTGACATAGTGGACTGTGACATAGTTTTAATGAGATATGAAATAAATGACAATGTATGCCTATAATATGCAATGCTTACACACACCAAAATTAACCATTTTGATTTTTTTTTTTTTGAAATAAAGTTTTCTCAAATATTTTTGTTGAACACATTCCCATTATAATTAGCTCAGGCTTTGTATAAATCTTTCCTTAATTAAACATAGGTGATCAGGCGATGTTTAATCGAGGTCCAATGATACAACTCTGGACCTAATTATACTAGTAATATGTTTGATGTAAAAAGAATTGCTTTGTATGTTTTAGTTATGGGTTGTGTTTTCTTAAAGAAAAACCGATGTTCTCTATAACTTTAGCTCTGATACCACTTCTGTCACACCCCGCTAAAGTGGAAACACAAGGTATGATAGCGATAACGATTTCATTGCAAAAGAAAATGTTGAAGATAATTGTGTTGCGTCTTGGGCCCTTTTGTTTTACAACCGGATTGGGCTTGTCAATCCGTGTTTAACTAGATTAGCCTTCTTTTTCTTAGAAAAACTATTAGGGTTTCATTATAAATAGATGCATGCTTGTATGCGTATAGTAACGGTCGTCACTCTCATTGAATATTGTAAACCCTAAAATCCTCTATAGTTGATGTTCTTTATCGAGCTCTTCTGAGGATTGTTTATTGAATCATTCGACACCTTTTGATTCATTAGCTTGTTCTTATTTGTTTATCTAGTCATTTATCTACCTGTTTCATAGATCTAATCGATCTTTAAGTTTATTTTAAACTCTTCAATTGGTATCAGAGCAGAGGCTGTGTAATCAATACACTTCTTTTCTGTGAAAAAGCTTCGATTAGGGTTATTCTGCATTCATTGATATTTATTGAGCCTAATCTCATAATTGACGTATCTCAATATTTATTATTTTTGCCCTAATTTGATATATTACAAGTCTGATCTTTGAACAGGTTATTCGATCAATTATGAACGAGTCACAATCAAATCCCATCAATATTTCAAACAGCATTGGATCGACAACAAAGATTCCCATCCTGTACACCCATGATTATGAAGTCTGGGCGAATCACTTTGAAGATTATGTCATAGGATCTGAGGATAATGGATACCTCATCTGGGAAGCAATTATCTCTGGACCGTTTTCTCATTCAGCAACTTCAAGGATTATTAAAACTCAAAAGGAGTATAATGCACTACTAGAAAAACAGCCTTTTACGACGCTCATTGCGCGTCGTAAAAGGCTCAGACGACGCGCAAATGCGCGTCAAGGAAGGCCCTATCATAAAGAGAGACGACGCACTTTTGCGCGTCGTCTATAGACTACACGCATTTACGACGCTCAATTACGACGCACGTTTAAGACGCGCAATTACGACGCACGTTTACGACACGCAATGCGTATCAAGGAAGTCCCTGTCATAAAGGAAGTCGACACGCATTCGTGTGTCGTAACCTTACGACACGCGTGTTAATGACATGCAATGCGTATCAAGAAAGCCCCTATCAAGAAAGGCCGTGTCATAAATGAAGATGACACACATTTTTGCGTATCATGATTTTAAATGTTTTAAAAAAATATTATTTATGGATTTACATATTTTCAAATTAAATTTCTATTTAATGTTTCATAATAGAAAATAAAATATCATATACAAAAACTAGAATCCATTGCATAAATTTAATGTCATACAAATAATCGTTCCATGAAAAGATAAAACAAATCAATAGTAGTAACAAAAAATTTACAAACGAATTAGATACAAAAAAATACAATCCATTGCCCCTTTGCTTATTCAAGATCAACCTGCAAGTAGCTAAATAATATGTACAAATTCACCCTTATTTCTAATCATTTTCTTAAATACTTTACAAACATCCATAGTACCTGAACTATAGTTATTGCAGCCTTGTTTCTTCTTCTTCTGAACTCATCCCTTGCAACCATTACTCTAAGCCTAGTCTGAATAGATACAACAGCTCCTTGTTCACCTCGTTTCCATCTTTATATGACACAACCAAATGCTCACCAGTAGCATCGCATGCTATCTTCTCGAAATTTTTGACAAATACTTAGACCAGGGAATCTACTTCTTCTATGAATGGTCATAATTTTATCCTGCAAACACAGTACCCTCTTTCCCATGGCTTTCAAGGTTACTCCGTGTTGGAGCAAGAAGATGCGGACCTTGCAATCCAGAAACATATAATCCAAACATCAACAAACTTGGGTAGCTCTTGGATTGTTAGATAACATGCCACAAAAAATCGAAACCAGAGTATTAAAAGTACGAAACAAAGTTTGGTTAGGATAAGTGAAAATTAATGAATATTCTAATGTTTGATGAATATTCTAATGTTCTAATATATTAATAACTCTAGGAAGAACAACCACTGTGCTTTTTGACATCCCTGATACGAATGTTCTAATGTTTTAACATATGAATATCTCTAGGCAGAACAACCACTGTGCTTTTTGACCTCACTAAACTCAGCATGATAAGAACTATAAAGTAACATAAATATATAGAACAAAAAGAGATACTTAATTGCTGATGATGAGCTTCTAGATATGTAAATGTAGATGTATTTTGTTATTAGAACCAACCAACAAAATCTATATGCATGTGGAATAGCAGGTCCAAAAAAATCTATATATATATTCAATAAGCAAATTAGGTTATAAAAGTGATAAAAATACCTAGGTAGTGTATGCATAGTTCATCAGTAGTTTCAGGGATCAACTGTTCACATAATCAATTTGAATTGCTTGATATATGGTCAATGGCTGGAAATAAAACCAAAATAGTCAAATTTTATGGCTTAAATGAGAAAAACACAAAAATATAAGTATGTAACCATATATACTAAATCTAATACAAATATTCTATGAAGTATATGAAACTACATTACCCAGTGAAGTCGTATAAAAAAGGAACCTGCTGCTGACGGCTATGGCTTGTCACCGATTGAGTCCCCTAAACTGAGTTTGGATAAACCTACAAGCTGATCCACATTGATGGGGGTCTTGGAGTGGACTGTTGTGGCTTTAAGAACCTGATGAGACTCTGTTTTAGCTGCTGGTGTGGGCCCACCCCAAAAGGGCACCACCAGCAGCAGCGTAACACTTGTATTGTGCCTCTTGCACCAAGTTCATACCTGGCTCCACAATGTTTGAGCTAGAAGAATCCGTTGATTCACATTCATCCTCTTCTTCTTCTTCTTCTTCTTCTTCTTCTTCTTCTTCTTCTCCTCCTTCTTCTTCTTCTTATTCTTCTTCTTCTTCCACTTCTTCTTTTTCCTCCACTGTAGGAACACACATTTTAGATTGGGTCTCTCCATCATGGGATTGGGAACCCATCATATTCATACCAGCATCAAGAGGTTGCGCAAATTCAATAAACCATATTACATCAATGCATTATACATGTAAATAATCTAATTGTATATTGTATAAGATACATACATCATCCGACACCAGAGAATGGAAGAGTAAACATGACTTTTTTTTCAAATCCCATGATAACTTTAATTAAGTCCATGACAATAAAAGATCCAAAAGGCTTATATTTATATTTATATAACATTACCTATGCTGAAAACTCTTTGAACTGCACAAGGAAATCTCGTATGTGGTTCTTAAATGTATAAAGGTCTGATCTTGACTCAAATAGTCCATTCACAAATTTCGCAACCTAGGAGAATTACATTACATCCCTCCATAAGATATCTAAATATAACATAAATAAACAAACATCATTTGCAATTGTAGTTTTTATCATACTCCTATACTAAATTACCAAAATAAATTGCCAAGCATTTCACTCATAGATTGAACCAACTGCATTCCATCTCACCTGTATTCCCCCCAAAAATGAAAAAGAACCACGTGCATGTCTACGCTTGCTGTTTGAAGGAGGACTCTTTTTCCCACTTCTGGAAGTCAACATAGATTGAACAGCTCCAGAAATGATGGAACCAAACCTAAGTGTCATCAACATCAGTATTCATTCATTCAACTGATGATAGATAGATAGATAGATAGTCTTGGAAGAAAATAAATAAATAAAAAGTTAAAAACCACTGTCTATTACCACAAAGATGAGAGAAGTAACCATGTAGGTTCTTTTTCAACCTTAGCAAACACAGTGTTTCGGCTAGCTTCTGATAGCATTTTTCTAGCTACATCAAGCATTGTTCTGAGAAATCTTTACTAAAATAAATAAAAAGTTAAAAACCATTGTCTATTACCACTTCAGCATCATAATTATGAGAAAGTTCAAACTGTTACCTGGCTGGATAACCAAGAGACAGTTTGGGGAGACAGATGCAAGTGCAGCCAAAATTGTAGCTTGTCCACTTAAGGACTAAAGCTCAACCTTGAGATTGTTTTCCTGTATTACAGTTTTAGAAAACAATATATATAAACAAGTGAAGTAACTGAATTTCAAATTCCTTTTAAAAGAAAACTAGGTCTTTGAAAAGAATCAAGAGTTTGCTGCTTCTATTAATAAGTCTAACAGTTTGGGCATGCAGGGGCATAATGGGAAAAGTAGTGTGATTCCGAGTGGAAAAGAGGAAAGAGAGGAAAAGGGCATGGGTAGCATGGATATACAAAAGCAAATTATTGCTGGTAATTCTAGGAATCGATTTGATGTATTAAGTGATATTACCAATGAGTTGGTAGACAATTAAGATGATAACACAATGATTCATCGGGTTACTTCTTCTAAGGATGGTACAGGTGGTCTGGATTCTTTATTACAATCTGACCCAGGACCTACTGCTGTTAATTCGTTTGGGGTTAATTTTGTTAATAATTCTAAAGGAGATTAAAGATTGAAGAAAGTGGCAGTATATGCTAGCAATAAGAATTTGGGGGATGAGAATATGGTTTGTTTGAACCAGGGTAGTGCTGAGAAATTGAATCAAAAATGAATCAAGGATATTACAAAATGAAGAAAGTGGCAGTATATTGCACAATATTGATAAAACATTCTCTTAGTTTCATAGAATCAAAACTGAATCAAGGACTAGTATAGTTAAGGAGACATGAAAAATGATAAATAGACAACTTATGTTTTGCTTATGAAATTGTACCTTTTTATCACCAAGTGGAAAATAGACAACTTATGTTTTGCTTATGGGTGTCAAGATCTAGGAAAATAAGAACCCATAAACAAACTCATAAAGATGAAGAGTAAGAGAACATAATTAGTTTAGCTATGACATCAACAAACTCTAAACCTTTCATCAAAAAACTCATAAAACTTACTCGATAAAAGCCAAGAATATGAGTTTCTGATGGCTCCTCTAGAATCTAAAACATGAATCAAATAAGAAAAACACCCAGTAACATAAAAGTAATGAGAGAACGTTTCTCATATCAAAATGCATAAATAACAACATACAAAATCCTTGATTTGAAGATTATCCGTGCCAATGAAGCTCATTTTCCCTGCCACCAAGATTAAACGAAACCGTTGATTCAACTATTCCATAGATATAAAATGTAAATAAGTATGGTATCAAGGTCTGAAGGAGGCAAGTCAGTTTGGTCCAGAATACAATCAAAAGACAGTAACTATTCCATAGATATAAACATATATAATTCGATTAAATATGCATGATACTCATCATCTTCAGATGCTCTTTTCAAATGTTCAGGTTGATTGCGTGGATTTTTGTGGTAGACAATCCAAAGCCCCTTGCAACCTGGTATAGCTTCCTACAAAATGAACATATTGACTTTTTGGAATTAGTCATTAGTGAGGTAAAATCACGTGAATGTGAGAGCATAGTAACAGTAAATTTATATTTTTTAATTTGTAAGGTTCTTCTAAATTCCAAACGAAGACTTCTCAGAACACTTGGAATGCAAAATTCAAAGACTTCATTTGAAGCTAGAACCATTACATTAGAAAGAGACATACAAGATTACTGATTTCGTCCCTCTATATGTTTTATATGTTCTAATGACCAAAAAAAACAAAAAAAAAATGGATTTTATATGTTCCATCATTTGAAGCCACCGTGGCAATGTTAAGCTCTATTCCTTCAATGTTTTATATGTTCTAATGACAAAAAAAAAGAAAAAAATAATAAATATAGTGAGAAACTGGAATGTGTTAGTCATTAGAAGGCAGTTTAAATGGAAAAAGAGCAAAGTGTATCCTTAAGGCTGGTGAGTCATGTTACTTGTTGTCAAACTTGTAACCTGCATTGGTCAACTTAATAGTCAACACGAAAATGTCAAATTGTGTGTTTGTTGAAATTTTTCAATAAAATCATGTAATTTGATGATTTTCATAGATAAGATGTTGAATGGAATGACAAAGGAATACAATGGAACGAGTTCACTTCGCATGAAGTGTTAATTCTACTATGTTCATTCCAGTGGAATTACCAATTCCATTCCTTTCATGATTCCATCAAAATTAACAAGTTGAAGATAGAGAAAAACCTTGAAGGGCTTCTAAAGTAGTTAAGGCACATTTGTCATCTTCAAACTCAACAAAGCACAAAACCATGGCCTTCTCATCCCTCTGTCATTCACATTTTAGGAAAAAATTATTTCCAAAATTATGTCTTTGCCCAGTAAAAGTATTATAGCTTAATAAGAAAAAAGTGTAAAATTTTGTAATAGAAAGAATAGAAAGTATGATGTTGCAATTTTTTGTAATTAGCCATAAACTAAAATGAAGCATATATCATTAACCATGGAACACTTAGACTTCTAAAATTTCATCTGGGCCAAAGAAAAAGGGTAGATAATTATGGTTTCTGTTGAGGGGCATAAGTGGAAAAATCATAAAACTTGGCTTTTTGGTTCTTTGCTTCATATTCTACATACATAACTTATACTAGATATCTAGAATAATAATTAAACCCAAAAGAAAGATAAACAAATGTCACAAAATCTTATGTTTTGTTTCATGTGATGTGGGTTTAAGACACCATTAAAAAAAAGATATGTTACTGATGATTTAAGAAGTAAAACAAAAAAAATGTCCCTATGCTTTAAAACCATTTTCAATTTTGGGCCTTATTTCTAGAATTCATTGCGATTTTGGTGCTTGAACCTAGCATGTGCCCTAGCTGCAAAGAAAAAAAAACAAAATATGAAAAATTGTTCTGATGAAACCAAAAGCTATCGAGATGTGAAAACTCACAAACCTTGTCGTGTTCGGTTCGTCTCTTCGAATGAAATGGGTCATTAGTCCATGTTGTTTGGTACGTAGGAAAAGATGAAACAATGGAATGAAACTGATTAAAAAAGACAAAAATACCCCTACAACAAAAAATACATGTAGCTCAACATTTATAACATTATCTATTTCTATTATATTGTACTTAATGGACATTAAATAAATAAATAATAGCTATCACATTAACGTAAATAAATTATATATGTAATTTTTTATAATAAAACACTTTAACGATTAAATTACATAAAATATATATCAAATTTCTAAACAAGACAAAGAAAAATAACGATCTTTTATATCATACTCTACTCGATAGTCAATCAAGTCTTTTGCTTATTTGGATATTTCTTCGTCTTAAACTGTAACAGTTGGAGTAAATATATATAAAACACAAAAACAAAGAAACAGAATTTTAAGTTAAACAAACATCAAGTGGCACAAAGTAGTGAATGATTGAAGCTAAAACACGAGGATTAAGGTTCACAAGATAAACTCAAATTCTATGCTTCACTCAATAAAAACTCCATTGACAAGTATCATTTTTAAAATTAAAAAATATTTCACTCTGGCATTTTGTCGAACACCTAATAGGTCCTAAAATAGGAACTGTGTTTCTGAAGATCAATGAACTAACCCCTCCAATCTATTGATGGTTTATTAACACATGTGTTCAGAAATTCTGATAAGAATCTTCAAATAATAATCTTCAAATTTTTTTTTTCTTGATGAGAATCTTCAACAAGGCCAGATGAAAGAAAAACTTAGGATACACGTACCAAGAATCCAAGATACTCGATGACGTTATTTAGAGCACAAACTGTTGTTGTTGATTTAGATGATTTAGTGGCTAATTTGATGCGATAATGGTGAAATCGATGGAAGAGTTTGATAAATGGAAAATTACATCTGTTGAAATTTGAGCGATACAGAACTTTCTGTCTGCATCTTGATGGAGACTTAGGGCAAAACTGGAAGTTATCATTACAGGAGGCAATGGAATAAAAAATCGGGCGAGACAGAACTTTCCTCCCTTCACGTCCTCTTCATTCTTCTCCGTATCCACCGCCATTGTTGAAATCTCGGGTCAAACAACTAATCAAGCCACTAAACCCCTGAACTCTCACAACGATACCAAAAATAGGATCTTTACTGGACAAAGCAAAGATCGTATTTGTTGAAATCCTACGTGGGTGGTTGATCGTGGTGGTGGCGGCTTAGGGTTTGTAGAGAGAATGGAGGCGAGGTGAACGGTGAGGTCGTCGATTTTTGTAGAGACCAGAGAGCACCGAGAGAGAGTTCTTGAAAAAAGCCCTAAGTAGAATGCTCCCTGCGATTTAGTGAAACGCACTTCTAAAAAAAATTAAAAAGCGACATCTCTTTCTACACGACGCTCATTTTTTAATAAGTGCCCTCCGTGTTTCTAATTTTTTTTTCTATTGGACACAAAGTTTAGGACGCGCGAAAATGCGTGTCCTTTATCCTTCAAATTTAAGAAGACTGACATTTTTTTTACGATACGCATGCAATGCGTATCGTAAATCACTGCGTGTCATTGTTTGCGTGTCATTAAAGGGTTGTTTTCTAGTAGTGATGATCTCCTGAAAGATGTTAAAGATGTAGCGCAAGATGAAAAAGTTAAATTTCAGTGCAATATCAAAGCGCTAAGATTGATTAGATTTGCTCTTCAATCCGATACCTTTAGGCTGGTAAGTTCATGCACGACTGCTAAAGAGATATGGGACAGGCTATGTGAATTGTACTCTACAGATGAAGATCTTGAACACTCCATTCAAACCTTACTCTTGTCTGAGTTTGGTGAGTTCAAGCAAGGAACAGAAGAAACGGTGACTCAAACATTCCATCGCTTCAATCATCTTCTTAGCAAGATGATCAAACATGACATCGAAAGGAAGCTTATTGAACAGAAGGTTACTTTTTTAAATGGACTCAGGTCTGAGTGGAGAGCAATCGTGTCCACAGTTAAAGCACACGAGCAATTCAAATCCTATTCTTTGGCGAAACTAGTGGGCATCCTAAAATCTCAAGAAAAGATCGTACTGCAGGAGAAGACCGTGGTTTCAAGTCTAGGTTCATTAGCCCTCCTGTCGAAAAGCAAAGTTGTGGTAGAGGACGAAGATCTCAACTTGGATGATTATGATCTCACGTCTGAAGACTATGCTATGATGGTGTCAAACCCTAAGAAATTCATCAAGAAGAGATTCCCCACCAATAGGAACCGAAACTGGAAAGGAAGCTATAGCACTGAAAAGATCAAAGATGAACCGAAAGCTGAAGAAGCAAAGAAGGAACAGAAGGCTGAAGGAGATTCTGGAGTGAGCTGCTATTATTGTGGAGGAAAGAACCACTATGCAAAAGATTGCATCCTCAAAAAGATGGCAGAAAAGGATGAAGAAAATGATGAAGAAGCTGTGTTGATGAAAAAGCTTGATGAGTTAAGGAAGAAGAAATCTGCTGCTAACCCTTCCATGAATGCTTTAATTGTGCAGGGTTCGGTAGCTGCTGATAAGTTCGATGGCGTGGAGGTTTGGTCAACCGACTCTGAAGATGATGAAGTGAGGAAGCCTTCACATGGAAAGGCCTATGTAGCGAAAGAAGAGAGCAGTGGAGGAAGATGCTTGATGGTGTCCGACGTTTCTCAGATGAGAGGATACAACACTGATAGTGGGAATGATGACAAAGAATAGCAGAATCTGTGCTTTACTGCCAAACCACTCAGCGAGCAGTTCAGCGAACTTGATGAATTGATCAAGAAGGTACAATCAGTTTTTGTCTCATTTAAAGTCCCACAATGCTCATATGAAAAGGAATTAAAAAGTGTTAATTCAAGAATCTCTCATCTAGATAGTAGTTTAACTCAAACTCGGGTCACCAACTCTAACCTGGCTGATCAATTAAGCAAGGTGTCTTCGAAGAGTGAGGAACGGCGGATGTGGATCGAACTGAAGGAGTCAGAGTTAATCAAAATAAAAGATGAAAACATTTATTTGCAAAGAGACAATTTAAAGCTTTTGAAACAGCGAAATGTTTTTTGTCTGATTGCCAAACGTCTTTACACTAATATTACTCAGCTTCATTTAAATTGTGAAATAGGGCAAAAGATTCATCGCATGATTTTACCCTTTCTTGAGTTTAAAGAAGATGAAATTGATGCTGACGCATATAATTGTGAGAGTATTATTTCGTCTGAGAATGTTAATCCAACATATTTGTATGGACTGGACAAAATTGAATCTTTCATAAAATCCAAGGACCACAAGAATATGCTCAAAAATCTTTTGGAGGAAAATGATAAACTGAAGCTTAGAACCGAAACTATACAAAAACTTGACTCACTGAATGTCAACTTAATCTCGGAAAATAAAATTGATGTTGAAAATGCATCTGAGCTTAATGAGGACGATAATATGAGTGAAATTTATGTAGAGGACACAGTTGATTGTTCAGAATTTGTCAAAAGTGAACCCGAGAACCAAAAAAATCTCATCTCAGAAAATTCTGTGGAATTCGCTCGGTTGTCCCAACAAAAGTCCCCGATTCTTGTAGAGAAGGCAGTTGTATACCAAAAAGTTAGGACCACTTCGAATCAGGTATACAAAGTCACAGGTGTAACCAAACATCAGACTGCTGAACTAACAGCTATTGTGAACGAAGACAATGCTGATGGCTGTGATGAGTTCTTCTGGTCGGCTCCCATTGACAATGCTGATGAAACGGTAGGTCTGTCTGAAAGAACTTCGTAGAAAAGCAAAGGCAGATATGTTCCAGAACCTTTAAATAAACCTGATTGCTTCAACGTGGCAAGTACCAGTGGAACAAAAGATGTCCCTCAAGAGAAAGAAATTCCTGCAAAAGAAGTCACATCTCCAAGCAAAACAACATCGGTTCAGAGTGGATCAACCAATGAAAATCAAAAACACAAAGCTAACATCCATCATCAACCACAGCAGATGAGAAGTCAAAAACGGGAAAGGAATCAGAGATACAGGAAAAATCTCTCAGAAAGAAAACAGTTTTGGCAATCGCAAAATGCCTATTTCTCACATCAAGACAGGAATTTAAAACCAGCGAAAAATCTTGTTGGATCGACGGAGAGAAACGACAACCGAACGCAGAGTCTCGGTTCTGAGCAGAACAACAACCGAAAGCAGAGGTTCGGTTCTGAGCAGAACAATAACCGAAAGCAGAAGTTCGGTTCAGAGTATAACAACAACCGAAAACAAAGGTTCGGTTATGAGCAGAACAATAACCGAAAGCAGAAGTTCGGTTCAGAGCATAATGACAACCAAAAGCAGAGGTTCGTCTCAGAGCACAACAACAACCGAACGTATAGATTCGGTTCAGAGAATGATTTCAACCAAAAGCACAGGTTCGATTCGGGAATTAAAGGAGGTCAAAACTCTAAAGTTGGTCCTACCGTTAATCAAAAGCAAAAGAGTCACCTAGAATCTTCAATCAAGAAGTCATACCATTCTGAGTCATCTCATTCTAACTCTTCTAACTCCTCAAAATCCTCTGTCTCTTCTCGTCCTAATGTCCACTCTGTTTCTTCTCAAAAATCTCAGTCATCAGCTGAACAAAAAGGAAAACAGAAGGTTTCAGATACTAAATCAAAATCAATACCAAAACCATTAAATCCAAATAAAATCAAAGTTTTCACCATCAAAAGAAAAGATGAAACAACACTAATAAAAAGAACATATGTTGTTGACATCTCTCTTACTATTCCTGTAAACAGCTCACGAGGACCCAAGAAGCTCTGGGTTCCTAAATCTGCTTAATTTTTGCAGGTTATCAGTGACGAGCAGTATGACGAAGAATGGTACATTGATAGTGGTTGCTCGCGTCACATGACAGGGAGGAAGGAAGAACTAAGGGAATTCAGATCTCTTTCAAATGGTGCAAATGTCAAATTTGGGAACAATTCCTTTGGAACCATCAAAGGCTACGGGATGATTACAAACGGTGATTTCTCAATCAGGAAAGTTGCATATGTAGAGGGACTACAACACAATCTCATCAGTGTATCTCAGCTTGTTGGAGGTACTGGTCTCAAAGTCTCATTCGATGATGAAGGTTCGGAAATTATTGAGAAGAAGACGAACAAATTTATTCTCCAATCAGAGCGCAAAGGTGAAATGTTTCCCCTAAATCTCAAACCAATCAAAGGAAACCCAGCCATCTGTCTGTTATCCAAAGCACCATCTGACGAAAGCTGGCTGTGGCACAGAAGACTCTCTCATCTCAACTTCAAAGATATCAACAAACTTGTCACTGGAGGTCATGTGAAGGGTCTCCCATTGCTCAAGTATGACAGAGATCATCTGTGTGCTGCATGTGAAATGGGGAAGCAGAGTCGTCAAAGTCATCCATCCATAATAAACACTAAAGTCGTTGAACCACTGGAATTACTTCATATTGATTTATGTGGTCCATCTTCTATAGAAAGCATCGGTGGTAGCAAATATATTCTTGTTATTGTTGATGACTTTTCACGTTTTACATGGGTGTTCTTTCTGAAGCTTAAATCTGAAGCGACTCACGAGCTAAAAGTGTTCATCAAGTAGATTGAAGTACAGCTGAAGAAGGTCGTTCGCAACATCAGAAGCGACAATGGGTTGGAGTTCAAAAATAAAGAATTTGAAGAATTCCTGGAAGAAAAGGGGATCAGTCACAACTTCTCAGCTCCCTACACACGTCAACAGAACGGAATTGTCGAAAGACGAAACCAATCCTTATGTGAAGCTGCCCGAACAATGCTAAGTTTTGCTTCCTTGCCTTTATATTTTTGGGCTGATGCTATTTCTGCTGCTTGTTTTACATAGAACAGGTCGTATCTTAACAAACGCTTCACTCTCACTCCTTATGAGATCATCAACAACAGGAAGCCAAATGTGAAGTTTTTCCATGTGTTCGGTTCCAGATGCTTTATTTTCAATTCCAAAGAACACCGCAACAAGTTTGATGTCAAAGCTGACGAAGGGATATTTCTGGGTTATTCTCTTACTTCCAAAGCATACAGAGTGTTAAACAAGCGTTCAAGGAAGATCGAAGAAACTTACTACGTGACTTTTGATGATAGCTATGTTAAAAAGCTAAAGGCCAACGAAGACACAGCTGGAGAAATCTTTCCTCAAACTGGCCAAGTCACAGCCTCGATCGCTAATCTATTCGAGAAATTCATGGAGCTTTTTGATGAACCAGAGAAGGCCACTCTTTCTGAAGCCAGTGCAGCAGACAACAGGGTAGATCACTTGAAGCAACTTATTGACGATGCTGCAAGAAGAATGAATGAAGAAGAATCGAGTTCACAAGACCCTCCCCAACACAATGCATCAGTAGAGGGGGAGGATCCACCTTCATCCCAGCCAAGTTCACAAGTTGAGGGGGAGCTAAGGTCTCAACCTTCAACCGAGAGTGTCTCACCAACTGAGAGTGTCTCACCAACCGAGAGTGTCTCACCAACCGAGAGTGCTTCACCAACCGAGAGTGTCTCACCAACCGAGAGTGCTTCACCAACCGAGAGTGTCTCACCAACCGAGAGTGCCTCACCAACCGAAAATGCCCCACCAACCGTAGGTACATCAACACCCGAAAGATCATCACCTCAAGAAACCACTATAGCTCAAGATTCACAAGACATTCCTGCAAGATCATATGTCGAGGGGGAGCATGCTAATATGTCATACGACTTCGACAGTCTGTCCGAACCAGAAGAAATTATAAATGCTGAATTAGATCCATCTTTTGATCCAAACTTCCCTCCTCTCACCAAATGGACCAGAAATCATCCTATCTCTCAAGTTGTCGGTAATATCTCAGAAACAGTTCTGACTCGATCACAACTCAAGGCAAAACAAGCATCCTTGTACTCAAAAGTCGAATTCTGCATGTTTAACTCATTCGTATCAAAAGTCGAACCAAAGACAGTTAAAACTGCTCTTCATCACTTCGATTGGGTTCAAGCAATGCAAGACGAACTGAATGAATTTGAAAGAAACAAGGTCTGGCGTCTTATTCCAACTCCTCCACATGCCTCGGTTGTTGGTCTCAAATGGGTCTTTAGGAACAAACTTGACAAGGAAGGGAACGTTATCAGAAACAAAGCACGTGTCGTCGTCAAAGGATACTGTCAGGAGGAAGGCATTGACTATGAAGAGACTTTCGCTCCGGTAGCTAGGCTGGAATCAGTGAGAATATTTCTTGCTTATGCTGCTCACAAAAACTTTGAGGTCTTTCAAATGGACGTCAAGTGTGCATTTCTCAATGGAGATCTCGAAGAGACTGTGTATGTGGAGCAACCTCCTGGATTCGTGAATGAAAAGTATCCCGATCACTGTTACATTTTGGATAAAGTCGTGTATGGTCTGAAACAAGCACCGAGGGCCTGGTATGAAACGCTAACTAAATTTTTAAAGATGTCCAAATTCAAACAAGGTTCGGTTGACCCAACCTTCTTTCGCAAAAAGGAAGGTAACCACCTTATTATTGGATAAGGTGTCTAAGTCCATAACTATTTCTGGTATGTACTTGACCCGACCCGGCATGGTCCATTTGGGTTGCATGGCACCATGCAATTGGATAAACTAAATGAGAGAAATAACGCTTGGAGATTATTAATATATTATAAGTTCTAATATATTAATAATATTATTTGATTAGTTTGATCAAGAATTAATTTAGAATTAATTAAGTGATCAAAAGATAACTAATTAAATATATGGGTTGATTAAGTAAATCATCCATATCTTGTATAGTGGGCTAAAAGGCTCCATGGATCATCAAGTTGGGTTCCACCCATAGGATGCTCCATGGATGCTCCATGGGAGTTACAAACCCATGGGTCATGGAAATGAAGAGTCATGACACATTAGGGTTTAACCCTAGATGTGTCAACACTATATAAGAAACATAATCTCCACCAAAATCGGTTGCAACAAAGAAACAAGAGGGCTTGGCCGATTTTGAAGAAGTGTGTATTCTCTCATAAGTTCTTCCAAGAGCATTTGGTGTTGTGTGAAGCATTTGAGGCATCACACTTGGGGTGCTAGGCTCACAAGGTTTCAAGGAACACAAGCAACAACAAGGTAAGTTATTCTATCTATACTTTATGTTAAAATTGTTCCCCATGTATGCTAGATAGGAATATAACCTTGGAAATCAACTTTTCATGACAAATTAGACAAACATAGATCCAAGGTTATTAGGGTTGCATGTACACTTAGGAAGTGTTAGAATGCTCAAAACCCATCAGTGGTATCAGAGCCTAGGCTTGTTTGTTCTTATTTGTGCTTAAAAGTTGAAAACAGAATCGAAAATTTGCTGTCTGCGAACGGACTCGTCGAGTCTATAGGGGGGACTCGTCGAGTCCATGTGTATCTTCAACCAACTCGGCGAGTCATGTTCATGCACTCGGCGAGTAGGGTCGAATGAGTGCAGAATTTCGATTCAGTTGCTGGAAAATGAATTAGAAACATTACCCTAAACTGTTTTAGTAAATGTAAACTTGTTTTTGGTGGTGTAATGTCTTGCTAATTCATTTACAACAACTAGTTATCAAAATTACAAAGTTTTATGTAATTTTTGATTGTGTTCATATTCATGTTCTTGTTCTTATGATGTTTTAGATGATCATAGGAATTATTTGTAACCTATTTGGTAGTTTAATTCTTGATCATAATGTGTTTTAATGGAGTTCATAACTTATCCTTAAGTTATGGAAAACCAAGAGTCACACTTGAGTTAAAACCATTAAGAAAACACAAGAGTTATAAAAATGAAGAGTCTTCATTTTATGACTCTATTAAACTCATAAGTTACAAGAAATGAAAAGTTTTGAAAGTTACAAAACTTGCCCTCAAGTTTTGGAACAAGTAAAGTTAAGATAAAACTTTAGTTCCAACCCCTAGAATTTTAAAAGTTAAAATTCAACCCTTATACTTATATTATGATGATTTAATAATTATATATATATGTATAAGAACAAGTCGTCTTACCGCTAGTACGCCTCATTCACGAAGCCGGTCTATAAGGTGGGTATAAGGTTGTTGCCTATAAAATGGTGACTTAATGGGTGAATATTCTCACCCACCGCTTGCTTGACTGGTGGAGGGTCGTTAGCCGAACGGGTAAGACAAGGACTTATAAATTCTCATTCAAAGTATGATGAATATATAAAGTAACTAAAAATTTATTAAATTCCCAATCTTAGTTACTTTAGGAAAAATGTGAATAAGGTGCTAATCCATGAAATTACACTTTACACTTTGTCTGAGTCGTTGGTGGAGCGTGTGTGGTTAACCGGCACACTAACTTGGACTTAACAAGGTAGGTAAAGGGTGACTTAAACTTTATTATAGTATCGGTGGAGCGTGTGTGGTTTACCGGCACATCGATTGAGTGATAAACTTTAAAGGTACCAAGTGATTTGCATGGTTACTTCACACCTCGTTTTGTGATCCTCGGCATCCCAGTCACAAAACCTGGAGGGCACTCCCGAGATCGAAACATGCCTTTGAAAAGTTCATTAGATCTCAAAGAATCTAGGAATTTCTAAAACCAATAAAAACTAAATATTTATTATTTCGGTTTTCGTGGTGGAAATTGGTGAATCGTCATTCACCTACCTTTCAAATATGGTATAGCTTAGATTACGGCATACCTCTTCTAAGTTATATTATATTGTGATTGGATCCTAGCCTTAATATTACATTTGGGTGTTTTATTAAGGACTCTCTTAAATCTAAACTAAACTTGTTCTTCTTTTTCAGATGTCTTCAACTAATGCTTCTGGCTCGAATCCTAATGGCTCCTTTACTCTTATGAGTCTGTGTGGGAAAGTCACCTTTGATGGATCCAACTTCAATAAGTGGATCAGAAACATCAGGATGATTACCCGCTACGAGGACAAAGAATATGTCCTTGACAAGGAGCTTAAGGAAATTGACGAGTCCACTGCAACTCCCCAGGAGATCGCTGACTTTCATACTCATGAAAGAGATGCAACCAAGGTGGCTTGCATCATGTTAGCCACCATGACAGCTGAACTCCAAAAGTCTTATGAAGACTTCTACCCTTATGAAATGCACCAAGATTTGATGGAAAGATACCATCAAAGTGCACGACAAGAGAGGTACGAAGTCATCTGCTCCATGATAACGACCATGATGAAGGACGGAGAGTCCGTCACGAGCCACATGCAGAAAATGCAAAGGTATGTGGATTGGTTGTTGAAGCTCAATGTGAACTTCCCTGAGGAGCTTGCAATAGATATCATTTTGCACTCCTTACCATCATGCTATGATCAATTCCGCATGACATATCACATGAACAAGGAAGAGGTCACCCTCAGCAAACTTCAGGGACTTCTCAAGACCGCAGAAACAGGTCTTAAGGGGAAGTCAGTTGCTATCACTCCTACTCCAGAAACAACTCCGGTCTTGGCAATCGGGCAAAGTCGAGGGAGGAAGAGAAAGAGATCTTCAAAGGGTACCAAGGCTCGGACCCTTGATGGCTCTTCTTCAAGTGGAACCAAGAAAGGTTTCATTACTCCTTCTTCTGACCCAAAAGAGGCTGAATGCTTCTATTGCCATGAAAAAGCTCATTGGAAGCGAAACTGCCCAAAGTACCAGCAAGATGTGAAGGATGGGAAAGTCAAACCCAACCATGCAGGTATTTACACTATCATTTCTAATAACTCACCCCATTCGAAATCTTGGGTCCTTGATACAGGTTGCGGTATTCATATTTGTTGTGACTTGCAGGGACTAGGAAGAAGTGAGAATGTGGAGCAAGGAAGAATAAACTTAATCATGGGGAATAGGAAAGTTACACCTGTCACCAAGATTGGAGTTTATACTTTATCGCTAAGTAGTGGGTTAAAATTAGATTTGAATAAATGTTGTTATTCGCCAGAAATGGCAAGAAATATTATTTCCTTTCATGCATTGTACAAACAAGGTTTCACCTTTTCGTTTGATAATGAAGTTGGTTCGATTAATGCTTTCTTTAATAATGTACTTTATTTTAAAGCATTACCTTGTGATGGTGTGTATGAAGCTGTATCTATTGTAGATAACTTAGGAAATAATGTTTTGTGTATTGATTCTACTAATAATAATAACTTGGATAAAGCATCATTATGGCATTGTCGTCTTGGACATATAAGCAAGAAACGCATAGGCCAACTCCAAAAGGATGGAGTCTTGGAGTCGTTTGACCTAAAGTCAAATGATAGTTGCGAATCATGCTTACTTGGAAAAATGACAAAGTCACCCTTCACAGGCTCGTGTGAAAGGGGTGAAGGTTTGTTGGACCTTATACACACGGATGTGTGTGGACCATTCAAACATGCCACAAGAGATGCTAATCGTTATTATTTGACTTTTACTGATGATTACAGTAGATATGGATATGTCTACTTAATCAAGCATAAGTCAGAGACTTTCGAGAAGTTTAAGGAATTTAAACAGGAAGTCGAGAATCAATTGGGCAGGAACATTAAGATGCTTCGATCCGATCGAGGTGGTGAGTATCTTAGTTCAGAGTTCCTCGACTATCTAAAGGAATGTGGGATTGTCTCACAATTGACACCTCCCAGGACACCGCAGTTGAATGGTGTGGCTGAGAGGCGTAATCGAACCTTGTTGGACATGGTTCGTTCCATGATGAGTCGAGCTTCGCTACCAATCTCATTCTGGGGGTATGCCTTAGAGACTGCCGCCCATATCCTTAATCTAGTCCCTACAAAGAAAGTTGCCAAAACTCCTCACGAGATGTGGACTGGTAAAGTACCTAAACTAGACCACATCAAGATTTGGGGATGCGAGGCTTTCGTGAGACGCGAGACTCATGACAAGCTCGAACCCCGAAGCGAGAGGTGTATTTTCATCGGCTACCCACAACAATCCTTTGGTTACCTCTTCTACAGACCTAGTGACAATGTGGTGTTTGTAGCAAGGAGAGGAGTCTTTCGAGAAAGAGAGTTTATAAGCCAAGGAGACAGTGGGAGGCAAGTTGATCTTGAAGAAATTCAAGAGTCAAGTGGTAAAGGAACTTCAAACTCTAGCCCTCAGCTTGAGGAGGAAACTCCTGTTGAGCCAATTGACGAATCTGTACCTCTGAGGCGTTCCACGAGAGTTAGGAGTGCACCTGAGCATTACTATGGATTCCATATTACTACAGAAGGTGAGACACTTATTAGTGATGAGACACTAGTAAGTCAAGATGACCCTAACAGCTACGAGGAAGCCATGGCAGGCCCCGAGTCTGCTAAATGGAAAGAGGCTATGGATAGCGAGATACAATCCATGTATGACAATCAAGTTTGGAACTTGGTTGAGAATGTACCAGGTCGAAAGACTGTAGGGTGCAAATGGGTCTTCAAGAAGAAGACCGACATGGATGGTAAAGTACACACTTATAAGGCTAGACTGGTTGCAAAGGGCTTCTCTCAAATTCCTGGAGTGGACTATGATGAGACCTTTTCTCCGGTAGCCAAGATTAAGTCTATTCGGGTTCTGTTAGCCATAGCCGCATTTCATGACTATGAAATTTGGCAAATGGATGTCAAAACCGCTTTCCTTAATGGAAAGTTGGCTGAAGATGTTTACATGAGTCAGCCAGAGGGTTTTGTCAGTAACGAGTACCCTAATAGAGTGTGTAAGCTTGAGAAATCCATTTATGGATTAAAGCAAGCACCTCGCAGATGGAATCTTTGCTTTGATGAAAAGGTCAAGGAATTTGGCTTTTCTAGGAGTGAAGATGAATCTTGTGTATATGTCAAGGCTAGTGGGAGTATAGTTAGCTTTTTGGTATTGTATGTGGATGACATACTACTCATAGGAAACAACATTCCAACCTTGCAGGAAGTAAAGTCCTGGCTTGGAAAGTGTTTCGCTATGAAGGACCTTGGTGAAGCTGCCTATATTTTGGGGATAAGGATTTTGAGAGATCGGAGTAAAAGACTAATTGGACTTAGTCAAAGTACCTACTTGGAGAAGGTTCTGAAGAGGTTCAGAATGCAAGACTCCAAGAAAGGAGAGTTACCCATCCAGAGTAGCGCCAAGCTGAGTAAGACACAAAGCCCTAGCACTGAGGCTGAGATAGCAGAAATGAGTCGAGTACCTTATGCTTCGGCTGTAGGTTCGATCATGTATGCTATGACGTGTACTCGACCTGATATAGCCTTTGCCTTGAGCATGGTTAGCAGGTTTCAGGGGAATCCTGGCAAGGCACACTGGACTGCGGTAAAGAATATTCTCAAGTACCTACGAAGGACTAAGGACTGGGTCCTTACCCTCGGTGGGAGTGATGACTTGAGAGTTGTAGGGTATAGTGATGCTAGCTTCCAGACTGATAGGGATAACTTCCGTTCTCAGTCGGGCTGGGTCTTTACCCTAAATGGAGGAGCAATTTCTTGGAAGAGTTCCAAGCAAGAGACAGTGGCAGATTCTACTTGTGAATCAGAGTATATTGCAGCTAGCGAAGCGGCAAAGGAGGCGTTATGGCTGAGGAACTTCATTGGAGACCTTGGAGTTGTACCAGCTATTAAAGAGCCGATGGAAATTTTCTGTGATAGTGAAAGTGCTGTTGCCTTAGCCAAGGAACCAAGGGATCACGGGAGATCCAGACACATCGACAGAAAATACCATTTCATCAGACATCGGATCGAAGAAGGACTCCTCGTGGCAAAGAGGGTATCATCAGATGAGAATCCGGCAGATCCCCTCACGAAGGGACTGACTCGGGTTAAGCATCTCCAGCATGCTCGGAGCATAGGGCTGAAGGATGATATTAGATTTAGTAGTTAGATAATCTCGAAATTTGTAAAGTGTAATTGACATTTGATGATGAATAAAAGTGTTTTATTTATGAGTAAAGTGTTGCTATCTCTTGTCGATTGTTTACTATATTTCTTTTGCATGTTTTGACTTCCAGAATAATTTTGTTTGGTATAACATATTATTCAAGACTGTCATGTTTGATTGTAGAGGTCTGGGACAAGGCTACAACAATCATGAGTGCTCATAAGTTCTGAGCATTGGACTCAACCCACGCTCACTGGAATCACTTCATGGAATTCTATCTCGAGTGATCGTGAGATGGTAATATCATATAAGTCTTTAAACCTAGAGATATGATTTGTTACTTACAAGTTGGTTATGCGTTGATTGTACGAAAAACGCATTGGTAACTCGATGTTATAAAATCGTGCTCTTATGTGTAATTCAATGAGTAGTAGAACAAACATATGAGTCGAAGTTTATCTGTTCCTTCTTGGATTAGAAGTTGATATCTGGGCCCCTCGATGATTTTGTTTTGACCTATGTACCGGGCCCGGTCAGAACTAAATTGATGTGTTCAATAAAGTTCTTTGTCAAACAAATCGGAAATCGGGAAACAAATGTTGGACAATAAGTAAGACATTGTTCCATGTATTTGTCCGACTGATATCTAGAACAGAGGATTATATGATCACTTATCTTAAATGGCGTACCATCATCTTCTCAAGTTTCGAGAAACCTTGTAAAGAGCTACGATTGCCGATCGGTTCCTGAAGTCATACTTGCAGTAATAGTTACTAGACTTATCCAAGTGGGAGACTGTTGGATAAGGTGTCTAAGTCCATAACTATTTCTGGTATGTACTTGACCCGACCCGGCATGGTCCATTTGGGTTGCATGGCACCATGCAATTGGATAAACTAAATGAGAGAAATAACGCTTGGAGATTATTAATATATTATAAGTTCTAATATATTAATAATATTATTTGATTAGTTTGATCAAGAATTAATTTAGAATTAATTAAGTGATCAAAAGATAACTAATTAAATATATGGGTTGATTAAGTAAATCATCCATATCTTGTATAGTGGGCTAAAAGGCTCCATGGATCATCAAGTTGGGTTCCACCCATAGGATGCTCCATGGATGCTCCATGGGAGTTACAAACCCATGGGTCATGGAAATGAAGAGTCATGACACATTAGGGTTTAACCCTAGATGTGTCAACACTATATAAGAAACATAATCTCCACCAAAATCGGTTGCAACAAAGAAACAAGAGGGCTTGGCCGATTTTGAAGAAGTGTGTATTCTCTCATAAGTTCTTCCAAGAGCATTTGGTGTTGTGTGAAGCATTTGAGGCATCACACTTGGGGTGCTAGGCTCACAAGGTTTCAAGGAACACAAGCAACAACAAGGTAAGTTATTCTATCTATACTTTATGTTAAAATTGTTCCCCATGTATGCTAGATAGGAATATAACCTTGGAAATCAACTTTGCATGACAAATTAGACAAACATAGATCCAAGGTTATTAGGGTTGCATGTACACTTAGGAAGTGTTAGAATGCTCAAAACCCATCACTTATGATCGTTCAAATTTACGTCGATGATATCATCTTTGGCTCCACTAATCCAAGCCTAACAGCTGAATTCAGAAAGCTGATGGAGACTAAATTTGAAATGAGCTCGATGGGTCCCATTAACTTTTTTCTTGGTTTAAATATCAGACAGGGACCTGAAGGCATCTTTATCAACCAGGAAGCTTACACAAAGAATCTCTTAGCAAAATTTGGCATGATGGGAGATTCAAAGGTCAAAGTCCCAATGGCATTCGGCACTAAGCTCACTCCATCCCTGGATAAACCGGCTGTTGATCTTACACTTTATCGTCAAATGATAGGCTCTCTAATGTATCTTACTGCTAGCAGACCTGACATAATGTTTTCTGTTTGTTACTGTGCTCGGTTTCAGGCAAATCCACGGGAACCTCATATGCTTGCAGTGAAAAACATATTATGTTATCTCAAGAGAACTACCTCTTTAGGTCTGTGGTACCCTTCTAACTCAGGCTTCTTCGTTCAAGCCTACTCAGATGCAGACCTTGGTGGTTGTGGTCTCGACAGGAAAAGCACCACTGGCGGTTGCCAATTCCTCGATGGGAAGTTGGTTAGCTGGCAGTCAAAGAAACAAACATGCGTGTCTCTGTCTACTGCTGAAGCAGAATACATTGCCGCTGCTTCCTGTACCTCTCAAGTGATTTGGATCCAGAGTCAACTCCGAGACTATGGACTCAATATGAAAAAGATCCCACTATATTGTGACTCTGAAAGTGCAATTAGGATCTGTCATAACCCAGTGCAACATTCCAAGACCAAGCACATCGCACTGAGTTATCACTTCATCAAAGATCACGTGGAAGATGGAAACGTTGAAATACACTTTGTTCGAACCACTGATCAATTGGCCGATGTCTTTACCAAAGCTCTTCCTGAAACGACCTTCAACAAAATTCTACAAGGCTTGGGTATGATGGTAGGAGAGTCGGTCCCAAATCCTCAAATCTCCAACTAAGAATCAAGAACCGAAGTAGACAGACCGCTCGGTCACTCTCTGCTCTGGAGATTTAAAGGAACCGAAGCAAACAGACCGCTCAGTCGCTCTCTGCTCTGGAGATTTAAAGGAACCGAAGCAAACAGACCGCTCAGTCACTCTCTGCTCTGAAGATTTAAAGGAACCGAAGCAAACAGACCGCTCGGTCTCTCTCTGCTCTGGTGATTTACTGGAACCGAACTAGACAGACCACTCGGTTCCTCTCTGTTCTGAAATTGTCACTGAAATACATAGATCGCTCGGTCTATCTCTGCTTCATCAGTTTTTTTATGTTGTACAATTTTATCTTTCTGTTTTTTTTTTATTTATTTTTCAGAAAAATCTCAAAATTACAAAAACATTTTATCTTTCTGTTTTTATTTATTTTTCAGAAAAATCTCAAAATTACAAAAACATTTTATCTTTCTATTTTTATTTATTTTTCAGAAAAATCTCAAAATTACAAAAACATTTTATCTTTCTGTTTTTATTTATTTTTCAGAAAAATCTCAAAATCACAAAAACATTTTATCTTTCTGTTTTATTCCGTTTTCTTACTTATTTCCACTACTCGCAAGTCCTGGTCGCTGTACGCTTTGCACAGGTAAATACAAGTATCACCTTTTGTAGTGTTTCCCCAGGTATGTTTTATCTTTCTCTCAGACTAGTTAGACGTCCCTAGAAGCATGCTGTTGTATGTTGTCGCAAGCCTCTATGACCTTGAGTACGCCTTAATGATTCGATCAATACCTATCGTTTCTTCCCAATCAGGCTATTCTCTCACACTCGGTCTAGAGATACCTTACTCTACTCATTTGATACATGAGTTGCTATGCTTTGTCCCACTTTTGTAGCAGAAGGTACGTTCGGTCTCTTAACCACCTCCTAAAATTCTACATTTACCTTCGATTCCCTAAAGTAACCCTTGATGCTTTCGGTCTTTACCACTGAAGCTTATGGTTACACAACCTCTGTGTTTATGATCTTGGATTCGATTACCACGTTCTAAGTGAAACCCAAAATCCAATACCTGAAATGAATTGACGGTGAGTGATATACTCAAGATATTACATGGAAATCTCATTTTCTTTTTGTGTGATCTTTTATGAAATCGTCTCCACCTAAGACATTTCTTCCCAAAGAGGTCCAGTTTATTTTTCTTTGAGATTTCTGTTTATCCCATGCTCGTCACACGATAATTCCCACCTACATGTTCAACAGATCACATCGGTCTCACAGGTATCTCTGCCAACACTCAGTTTTATGTTAAGACTTGATGTTCGGTTAGAGGTCAGCTACCCCTTAGCCCATGATCAAAAGATGCCTTTCATTGTTTCTTAATAGACAACTGATCGTATTTCCAGGGAAACCACACAAGCACTTCAAGTCTCTCTTGGCTTTGAAGGAAGTGATTCTTGCCCGGAATCTTCCGCTTTCTGTCTTCTTAATAGACAACACTCACCTCTCAAACACCTTTGATTTATTTCTTTATCTTTCACACTCTTATGCACGAAAATTAATTTTTTCCAACATTCTGATTGCTGTTTGGTATATGGTTTTAAGTTTCAGTTGTAACCAAACAAGGGCACAAGGAATTTCAAACGGTACAAAAATACGATTTGGGCGCGTGCAATTGATTCGTTTCACACCCACGTGCGCTGACGTATTCCTGGGATACACCATAACTTCCAATCGCGCTTTTTCAGGCGACGTTTTGGTTTCCTCATCATCACGATTTTCTCTCTCCAGTGAACGGTATAAATAAGGGGTGATCATGTTCTTTGGCATTTACCTCCCACGTAATCTCTCTCTCTGAAAAGTTTCCGCTGTTCATCTTCTTCTTCAATTCAACAATGCGCGACTTCTTCTTCTGCACAAGATCAAACTGCATCTTCATCTTTGCTCTCCATCAAACCTAATCAAAATATGATTATAGAGATGACCCCGTTCTTATATGATGCGTACATGGTCCACGTGGTGGAATGTCTAAAATATTCCCCATTGCTGCTGGCACTCACGCAGGTGGAAGCCGTTCCAATGTCCCTACTTTCTTAAGTCTACACAACAGCAAACTATGACAAAAACAAAGATCGCATCTACTTCACCATCCATGACAAGAAAACCTCTGTGTCCAAAACTAGGTTTTGCTCTCTTCTAGGGCTTGCAGTTGATTCTTCCGTCATCTCATCGGATTTTATCACCACTACTCAACTCTTCTCGATAATGTACGATATGGGTTATACGGATGTTCTTACAACTATCGCGAAGGTCAAGAAATCTTGTCTTCCGTCTCAGTGGAACGGATTGCTTACCCTTTTGATCAAGGGTTTAGCGGAGCGGTGTGGTGGTTCTGATACCACGAGTAAAGGATTTCTCACCATACTTTATGGTCTTTACAACGGCATCAACCTAGATTATGGCTCCATAATCTGGTCTCAAGTCGTTCAGAGTCTCAACACCTCTACACGGTACTCTGAGATCTCATGCGGCCGTTTCTGGACGCTTATCACAAAGAAGGCCATGGATTTCCTTGAAATCCCTGTGATGAAGGATGCTCTTATGGCTTCAATTGCCTCTTACCACACTAAGAAGATCATCGTTTCTGATCCAAGTAAGTTTCTCCATTATGGATTAATCCCTGAATCCATGTACAGGTGTGTCACGCCTCACAGCAAAATCATGGCTGACTATAGCACCAGAACACCCTTGCCTCCAAGGAATCTGTCCGAAGAACAGAAAGCTGCACTAGAAGCCCTTGATCAACCTGCCAACCGTGGCAAGAGGGCCGGAAAAAAGGAGAAACCAGAGAAGAAAGAAACTGAACCGAAAAATGAGAGAAAGCAAAGATCCTCCAAACGCAAATCCGATGCAGAGGAACCTTCTCAGTCCAAATCAAAGAAGGTCAAGAAGATGGCTAAAAGAGCCAAAGGATCCCCTTCTCCTGGCTCTGCTCCTAATGACCCATCCGACACAGAGGCTGCTGCTCCTCCAACAGAGACCACAAATGCTCAGTCTCCTCAACAACCATCTTCTCCTGCAGGCACTCATCTTCCCTCTCCACTAGCATCCCCCAAAATTACCAAATCACCCTCTCCACCAGCATCTCCCAAAATTACCAAATCACCCACTCCTCCAACTTCTCCTAAAATTCCTACCCTACCCCAATCACCAACACAGAAGGTCCCACTTTCTGTTCCTTTAACCATCCCTCCCACTACAACAGAACCAACCATTCCCTTCTCTGTTCCGCAACCTACATCTTCTATCCCCACACCAATTATCACCGAATTAGTTACTATCACCTCTTCCCAACCACCAGTAACAAGCAATGTATCTGATACAGGGGCTACTTGTGACATCCCCAAAATCACGGCCAGAAAAGACCGGTTTTTTTTATACTTTAATTCAAAATCAGAGTTATCTTTTAATAAAAGGTTTGCGGAATTTGTCCCAAAACAATAATATGATAAAGATTTATCAAAAGCATTTCCATAGAAATGTATTCATTAAAAGACTCGGGATGTCATGTTCGTACAGATCAAAAGTATAAACAGTACAATATAAGCCTTACTACATTATTTCATATCTACAGGCCTATATCCGTAATCCCTCGTCCAAAACATCACACCTATGCTCATGCGCCACTACCTGTAATACATAAAACTGAGTGGGTCAGGCTTGGGAGCCTGGTGAGCACATAGGGTTTTCAACCCACAATAAATATGTTTATTAATTTCATCAATCAACAATAACCCGATTACCCGTTCCCGTTATCCTCACTTTACGTCCCTAAACACCTACCATAAGGGACCTAGCCTAAGGATCATCATCGGGACGGACACTACTGCTAAGGGGATTCCTCAGCAATAAATGTCCTAATAGGCAACCATGTGGGGGATGGAGTACACCGGTGAACACATTGTTCAAAACACCTACAGGTTGCGAGCCTGCTAGTGTTCCATTGGACTGTCTAGAAGAGTCCGTGGTCGTCATCTATACTCCGCTAGATGACTGGATCAACAACAACAACATCGAGGCCTCTCATCATTTTATCACACATCACCTATTACATCTACCCATGTTTTACCCCAACATTTTCGTAGATATAAAATACATATACAGTTTAAATCATTGAAAACATGTATAACAACGTTCATCTAGTATAGATAACAAGTATTCAGATAATATGCACACATAGCACGTAATTTATATAAAATACTTCATATCTATGTGTAAGTTGAAGGTAACTATGCACTCACCTGATTAGGTGGTGACTCAGCACTCGGACAGCGCTTTGATACTCTCAAAATGATATTCCTTCGATAAAACCTAGTATCGATACCACTAGGGTTTAGTTTAATGATAACCGCGACAAATTAATTAGTCTGAGTATTATTAAGCATTAATAATACTCGATATATCTCATAATAATAGCCCAAATAATTATTTTAAGGACCTAATAACATTCCCATAAATATTTGAAAGCTATATTAAAAATTGCGTAAGTGTAGCATACTTACAGCGCTTTTATTGAAAACCGGGACTTAATTAGAGCAGCGTTTCGAAACCGAAAAACTCCTTTTTCTCGGGACTCCGGAAGCCTCGGAGCTTCCTTAAGGTGCTAGGGGTTCACCTAGACTTTAGGGAGGGTTCAAAACCCTAGAGAGAGAAAGATTTTAGAGAGAGAATGAGAAATGGTGTGAAAAATCCGGAGACCCTCGCCCCTTTTTATAGCCTGCGAGCCTCGGACTACGCGGGGCGTAATCCTCGGCTACGCGGCGCGTTCTCGCGGATGAGGATGCCAGCTCGCAGCCAGCTGTTTCGCACACTGGTCGGATGGGAAGCGAAGGTACGCGGGGCGTAATACGAGGGTGCGTGTCACTTATCCGAAGCGAGACCGTGGGCCGCAAGCGACGGCTGGGATTGTGCCACGTCATCAACTTCGCAACAGGTTTCGCATTTTCATGCTTCAACTTTAAAAATTCGTAACTTTCGCATACGAGCTCCATTTTCGATGTTCTTTATATCCACGCGAAGGTGGGAACCTACTCTACAACGTTCGTTTAGACTTCGTCGGCTAATTTTGGCTCGATTTTAAATTTTATATTATTAACGGGCCGGTACACGATTGGTCCGTTAAATCCTCATAACTTCTTCATCCGATATCCATTTTCGCCCATCTCTTTCTCGTTATGCTACTCTTAACGAGATCTTCGATTCTCGTTTAGGTTTTGTCGGCTAAAAACCGCTCGATCAAATATTTGAATTTCGGGCAGTACACTGCTAGTCCGAAACTTCGAAAAATCGTAACTTCTTCATACGAAGTCAGATTTGGGCGTTCTTTTTATCGATGTTCTTAGTTTAACATATTCTACGGATTTTGTTTATATTTCTAAGGCTAAAAAGTCTTCTATCATAAATTCACTATTTTATGTCTTCCGGTGCCGTGTCGGTTTTGCCGTAAAACTTCGGCGGGTCATAACTTCTTCGTTATAGCTCGGATTTCGGCATTCTTTATATGTAAGGAAACCTTGAGACATATTCTACAACTTTATGTAGAGATATCAGGATTATCTCACACTTTAATTTTGACGCTCATTTTTATTATACATTTATAATTAAATAATAAACACATAAACACACATAATTCACATAATACTCAAATATTTCATATTTATTACTTCAAAAAGAGTTACAATAGTGGACCTAGACTATTACATTGAGAAAAATGCTTAGCCCTGAAAACCCGGGCGTTACAATTCTCTCCCCCTTAGGATGATTCCGTCCCGGAATCATGCATCAGCAAACAGATGTGGATAACGAATCATCATGTCGTCCTCTGTTTCCCAAGTGAGATTCGGCCCATTCGAATGTTTCCATTGGACTAGCACTAAGTCGACCATCTTGCGTCGTAACTTCTTAGTCTTACGGTCAACAATTGCCTCGGGCTCTTCGATCAGCCTTTTATTTTCATCCATCCTTAACTATGAGATTGGAATTATGTCGTGAACATCTCCCACGAATTTCCTCAAATAACACACATGGAAGGTGTTATGAATACCATTGAGTTCTTCGGGCAATTCTAGCTTGTAAGCTTGGTTCCCAATCCTCTGAAGAACTTTGAATGGTCCAATAAACCTTGGGCTCAACTTTCCTCGTTTCCCAAATCGTATAAGTCCCTTCCACGGTGAGACTTTAAGTAAAACGGAATCCCCAACTTTGAAGGTTATCGGTCGTCTTTTCTTGTCAGCATAGCTCTTCTGACGATCCTGAGCTGCTAACATTCTTTCCCTAATCACCTTCAATTTCTCAGCAGTCTCATGGACTATCTCAGGGCCCATAAACTGCTTCTCTCCGGCTTCAAGCCAACAAGACAGTGTACGACACTTCTGTCCATACAAGGCTTTATAAGGTGCCATCTTGATGCTCGAGTGAAAACTATTGTTGTAGGAAAATTCTACTAGAGGTAAGTGCTCTCAGCATATCTTCCAACGTCTGAATTGTTCTTTCGCTCTGACCATCAGTTTGCGGATGGTAAGCAGTACTCAAACACAACTTTGTACCCAACTCCTCTTGTAGACTCCTCCAAAACCTCGACGTGAAACGACTATCACGATCTGACACAATCGTAAGAGGGACACCGTGAAGTCTTACAATTTCCTTCATGTAAGCATTTGCGAGCTTATCCATAGACCACTTCTCGTTGGCTGCTATGAAGTGTGCACTCTTGGTGAAACGATCCACGACTACCCAAATCATGTCGTGTCCGTTCTTCGTTCTGGGCAGTTTAGTCACAAAATCCATGGTGATGTCTTCCCATTTACCCATGGGTACAGGTAAAGGTTCTAAACTCCCATACGGTTTCTGATGTTGTGCCTTAACCCTTGCACATGTTACGCACTCAGCCACATACTTCGCGACATCGAGCTTCATCGTCGGCCACCAGTAGTAGGGTTTTAGGTCCCTATACATTTTAGTGCTACCGGGATGAATCGAGTACATGGTCTTATGTGCTTCTTCCATTAGAAGATCTCTTATCCCTCCCGTCTTAGGTACCCAAATTCGATCTTGGAATACCTTCAGTCCTCGACTGTTCGTACCGAACACTAACGTTTTTCCCAAACGTTCTTCCTTTCGGTCATTCTTTTCTAAGGCTTCTTCTTGAGCTTTCCTGATACTTTCCACAATCGTCGAGACGACTTCAATTCTTAACGCTCTTGGCCTTCTTCTTTCAAGATTGACTTTCCGACTGAGAGCATCAGCAACAATATTTGCTTTACCTGGGTGGTAAAGTATCTCACAGTCGTAGTCCTTGAGAAGTTCTAGCCAGCGTCGTTGCCTCATGTTCAACTCCTTCTGATTAAAGAGATACTGGAGACTCTTATGATCAGTGAAGAGCTTGCACTTCGTGCCGTAGAGGTAATGCCTCCATATCATTAAGGCAAATACTACCGCTGCCAACTCCAGATCATGAGTGGGGTAGTTCTTTTCGTGCTCTTTCAATTGTCGAGATGCGTATGCTATCACCTTTTCTCTTTGGGTCAGAACACAACCCAACCCGACTCCAGATGCATCACTATAAACTGCGAAATCTTCGACTCCATCGGGTAGAGAAAGTATCGGTGCTTCACATAACTTCTTCTTTAGGTTCTCGAACGCCTCATCGTGTTTCTCACTCCATGTATACGTAGCTCCTTTATGGGTCAAAGCTGTTAATGGAGCAGCTATCGAAGAAAAGCCTTGGATAAATCATCGGTAATATCCGGCTAATCCTAGAAAGCTTCGAATCTCCGTGGGATTCTTCGGACGTTCCCACTTCATTACAGCTTCGATCTTGGCGGGGTCAACCATTATTCCTTCTTGGTTAACAACATGACCCAAGAATTGGACTTCCCGTATCCAAAAGTCACATTTGGAGAACTTTGCAAAAAGCTTCTCCTTCTTTAACACCTCCAATACTTCTCGTAGATGCTTGCCATGCTCCTCCTGGCTTTTCGAGTAGACGAGAATGTCGTCGATGAACACTATCACAGATTTATTGAGGAATGGTTTACAAACCCTATTCATCAAATCCATGAATGTTGCGGGAGCATTGGTTAGTCCGAATGACATAACCAAGAACTCGTAGTGTCCATATCTTATTCTGAATGCAGTCTTCTCAATATCCTGCTCTCTCACCTTCAGCTGATGATATCCTGACCTAAGATCGATCTTTGAGAAGTAGCTTGAACCTTGCAGCTGATCGAATAGGTCATCAATCCTCGGCAATGGATACTTGTTCTTCACCATTGCCTTATTCAGCTCTCGGTAGTCTATGCACATCCTCATGCTTCCGTCCTTCTTCTTCATGAATAACACCGGAGCTCCCCAGGTTGATGAACTAGGTCGAATGAAACTGCTGTCCAATAGCTCCTGAAGTTGCGTCATGAGCTCCTTCATCTCCATCGGTGCTAATCGGTAAGGTGCCTTTGCTATCGGTGTTGTTCCTGGTAATAAGTCTATACGAAACTCTACTTGCCTATCAGGTGGTAATCCGGGAAGATCTTCGGGAAAGACTTCCGGATAATCTCACACAACCAGTATATTCTGCACCTCTTTCTTTTCTTTCTTAGCATCGATTACGAATGCCAAGTATGATGCACATCCTTTGGATAAACATTTCCTGGCTTTCATCAGGGAGATGATTCCAGAATTCACTCTGCGTTTGTCCCCGTACACCATAAATGATTCCTTTCCGGGTGGGTTTATCCTAACTATCTTCTTTCGGCATAATATCTCGGCATCGTTGGCGCTAAGCCAATCCATACCCAAAACGATGTCAAAACCGTTTAACTCTATGGGTAATAGTTCCTCATGGAATTCGTTTCCGTTTAGGTCAATGACGATGTTCCTAATACGATTACTAATAGGTACGAATTTGCCACTGGCAACTTCTACAATTAGGGCGTTATCAAGTTTTTCTACAGGTAATGCTAATTTTGCACTAAATTTATGCGACACAAAGGAGTAGTTGGCTCCAGAATCAAACAGTATATTTGTAGGCAAACCATTTACAAGAAAGGTACCTGAAGCGACGTCTGTTGCCTCCTTTGCAGCCTCGAGCGTCATCTGGAAGGCTCTCACCTTCGGCTTCGGTGGTATGTTGGGTCTTCCTGCCTCCTTCTTCTTCGGGCAGTCCTTCAAAATGTGCCCTTCTTCATTACACCCATAACAGGCCTTCTGGTTGAGGGTGCATTCATTGGCATAGTGCCCAGGCTTTCCGCATTTGTAACAAGTGACCCCTCCATCACACTTCCCAAAGTGTTTCTTCTTGCACTTGTCACACCACTTGATTTCTGATCCTCCTCCTCTCGAACCAGGTTTCGAGAATCTACTCTTCTTGTTGGACTTCGAGGATCCATCGAACTTCCGTTTCTCACCGACCTCAGCCCTTTCCAGACCCCTTTCCTTTTGTTGGGTCTCCACATTCTTAGCTGCTTGAACAGCTAATTTCAGAGTGGTTGCCATCTTGACTGTTGGGCCAAAGTCAGCCGGCAGTCCGTTTGCGAATTTCTCAATTTTAGAAAGTTCGGTTGGCACTAGGTATGGAAACAACTTCATCTTTTCCGTAAATGCAGCAGCATAGTCATCGATGCTCATACTCCCCTTCTTCAAATTTTGGAACTCATTGTTCAGATCAATCAGGTCTATCTCTGAACAGTACTGTGCCTTCAGTTTTTCCAAGAACTCATCCCATGACATTTTCAGGGCTTCTCCTCGTGGCATCGTATCTGCCAATAGCTTCCACCAGCTCAAGACTCCAGTTTTCAATTGTCTCATAGCGAAGACAGTTTTCTACTTCTCGTTGCAGTCGCAGCTCTCAAACACCATCTCCATCTCGGAGATCCAGTCCATAATCTCAACAGGCTTTGGGCTTCCTGAGAGACTTGGTGGTTTTGCACCCAAGAAATTTTTGTACATCCGCCCATCCTTGTTGTTTCTCCCTTCTAGGCCATCCCTTTGTTCACCTTGAGTCCCTATTTGACTCACTTGACAGCTATAGTTCCCTTCCTCAGATGGCTCGGGAACTGGCTCCGTCGGTTCAACATGTATGGTAGGTTCGTCCCTATTCTCGCGGAGCATCCGTCTCATTTCTTCCCTTTGTTCAGCTAGCATAGCCTGAATCATGGCTTGAACTCCAGCCATGGTAACTGGCTCAGGTGCAACTTCTTCAACAATAGGTATTTTCTGAACCACTGGGGGTTGGTGTCCGTTCCCATTTGCGTTTACGTTTCCGCTACGGGTCCTTACCATCTTGATCTATACACCGAATAAGGCGAATTCAGATCTTTATTTAGGAGAGACGTTTTAAATCGTCCTTATCACTCCGAAACGTTTACATGCTAGTTCTAATAGCGTAGTCGTACGTTTAGAATCCTAAACACATAAGGTTTCCAGATCCGATTGGCAACAGACCATAGATCCGAACAAAATAACAGCATATCATGCATAAAACATTTAGCACGTAAAAGCATTTTAGGCACAATTCCTAAAATAAGCTAGTGCTCACACCTCACAATCATCGCTTAGCATTCTAAGTTTAAGTCTAGAAATCCTACAAATTCCTAGTTCGCTTAAACTAATGCTGTGATACCAACTGTGACATCCCCAAAATCACGGCCAGAAAAGACCGGTTTTGTTTATACTTTAATTAAAAATCAGAGTTATCTTTTAATAAAAGGTTTGCGGAATTTGTCTCAAAACAATAATATGATAAAGATTTATCAAAAGCATTTCCATAGAAATGTATTCATTAAAAGACTCGGGATGTCATGTTCGTACAGATCAAAAGTATAAAAAGTACAATATAAGCCTTACTACATTATTTCATATCTACAGGCCTATATCCGTAATCCCTCGTCCAAAACATCACACCTATGCTCATGCGCCACTACCTGTAATACATAAAACTGAGTGGGTCAGGCTTGGGAGCCTGGTGAGCACATAGGGTTTTCAACCCACAATAAATAAGTTTATTAATTTCATCAATCAACAATAACCCGATTACCCGTTCCCGTTATCCTCACTTTACGTCCCTAAATACCTATCATAAGGGACCTAGCCTAAGGATCATCATCGGGATGGACACTACTGCTAAGGGGATTCCTCAGCAATAAATGTCCTAATAGGCAACCATGTGGGGGATGGAGTACACCGGTGAACACATTGTTCACAACACCTACAGGTTGCGAGCCTGCTAGTGTTCCACTGGACTGTCTAGAAGAGTCCGTGGTCATCATCTATACTCCGCTAGATGACTGGATCAACAACAACAACATCGAGGCCTCTCATCATTTTATCACACATCACCTATTACATCTACCCATGTTTTACCCCAACATTTTCGTAGATATAAAACACATATACATTTTAAATCATTGAAAACATGTATAACAACGTTCATCTAGTATAGATAACAAGTATTCAGATAATATGCACACATAGCACGTAATTTATATAAAATACTTCATATCTATGTGTAAGTTGAAGGTAACTATGCACTCACCTGATTAGGTGGTGACTCAGCACTCGGACAGCGCTTTGATACTCTCAAAATGATATTCCTTCGATAAAACCTAATATCGATACCACTAGGGTTTAGTTTAATGATAACCGCGACAAATTAATTAGTCTGAGTATTATTAAGGATTAATAATACTCGATATATCTCATAATAATAGCCCAAATAATTATTTTAAGGACCTAATAACATTCCCATAAATATTTGAAAGCTATATTAAAAATTGCGTAAGCGTAGCATACTTACAGCGAATTTTATTGAAAACCGG
This sequence comes from Lactuca saligna, assembly GCF_052625555.1. Lineage (NCBI taxonomy): Eukaryota > Viridiplantae > Streptophyta > Magnoliopsida > Asterales > Asteraceae > Lactuca > Lactuca saligna. Next base: position 153,538,003 of record NC_136417.1, read on the forward strand.
GACTTAATTGGAGCAGTGTTTCGAAACCGAAAAACTCCTTTTTCTCGGGACTCCGGAAGCCTCGGGGCTTCCTTAAGGTGCTAGGGGTTCACCTAGACTTTAGGGAGGGTTCAAAACCCTAGAGAGAGAAAGATTTTAGAGAGAGAATGAGAAATGGTGTGGAAAATCCGGAGACCCTCGCCCCTTTTTATAGCCTGCGAGCCTCGGACTACGCGGGGCGTAATCCTCGGCTACGCGGCGCGTTCTCGCGGATGAGGATGCCAGCTCGCAGCCAGCTGTTTCGCACACTGGTCGGATGGGAAGCGAAGGTACGCGGGGCGTACCAGACCTCGTACGCGGGGCGTAATACGAGGGTGCGTGTCACTTATCCGAAGCGAGACCGTGGGCCGCAAGCGACGGCTGGGATTGTGCCACGTCATCAACTTCGCAACGGGTTTCGCATTTTCATGCTTCAACTTTAAAAATTCGTAACTTTCGCATACGAGCTCCGTTTTCGATGTTCTTTATATCCACACGAAGTTGGGAACCTACTCTACAACTTTCGTTTAGACTTCGTCGGCTAATTTTGGCACGATTTTAAATTTTATATTATTAACGGGCCGGGACACGATTGGTCCGTTAAATCCTCATAACTTCTTCATCCGATATCCGTTTTCGCCCATCTCTTTCTCGTTATGCTACTCTTAACGAGATCTTCGATTCTCATTTAGGTTATATCGGCTAAAAACCGCTCGATCAAACATTTGAATTGCGGGCAGTACACTGCTAGTCCGAAACTTCGAAATATCGTAACTTCTTCATACGAAGTCAGATTTGGGCGTTCTTTTTATCGATGTTCTTAGTTTAACATATTCTACGGATTTTGTTTATATTTCTAAGGCTAAAAAGTCCTCTATCATAAATTCACTATTTTATGTCTTCCGGTGCCGTGTCGGTTTTGCCGTAAAACTTCGGCGGGTCATAACTTCTTCGTTATAGCTCGGATTTCGGCATTCTTTATATGTACGGAAACCTTGAGACATATTCTACAACTTTATGTAGAGATATCGGGATTATCTCACACTTTAATTTTGACGCTCATTTTTATTATACATTTATAATTAAATAATAAACACATAAACACACATAATTCACATAATACTCAAATATTTCATATTTATTACTTCAAAAAGAGTTACAATAGTTGACCTAGACTATTACATTGACAAAAATGCTTAGCCCTGAAAACCCGGGCGTTACACTACTACTGTGGTTGAAACCCCCGTCATCAATATCCCACCTTCTCCATCCTCCAACTCCAGTGCTACCTTGGGCGGTGATGATGAAGAGTACGATTCTCTTTATTATAGCCTATACTGGATTCCCACAGACACTGATGCCGATACCCCTGTTACCAGTCAGCAGCTTCAAGAAATTCACGACAAACTCGATAGTCTGTTGGCTGATAATAAAGCCTATGGGGGTGTCGTGCTAAAAGCCTTCATCGACTCTACGATCAAGACGTATACTGACGCTCTGGATCGTTCCACTGATGCCATCGACAACTCAGCTGCTTCATGCTCCAAAGCCACAAAGGAAGTTTCTGAGGTTGTTCACACAACTCAGTTCTTTCTTGATTCTCTCAAAGCACATGCTGATTCCAGTGCGGCCAAGTTTCAGACGTCAGTCGACTCCTTCTCGGCTACTCTTCAGGGTGAAACCTCCAAGTTTGAGGCTCTGCGTGCTGACCTCAAAACTGAATCCACCTCTTTTCTCCAATCTTTGGATTCACGTTTTGCTTCTCTAGCAGCAGAGAGCACCTTAAAGGAAGATCTTGTCAAGCATCAGGCAAGTATCGACCTTCAAAAGATACAACTGGCCCAGGCACAACAAGAAATCTCTTTGCTGAAAACTCAGCGGGCAGTTCTTCAAGGTTGCACTAGTGATGTCAAGAATATGTTGACAAATGTTCTTGACACTCATGATCCCTTCCTTACCCTTACTATCAGACAGCATCTCCAGGCTAAACTCCTTCCTGCGATTAACATCTTGAGCGAAATGAAGGGTGTCTCGGAGAAGCTTGTTCTTCCGTGACAAGGGGGAGAGGAAGGTTTATCAAAGACAGAACCGAAGGTTAATGTAGCTTCAGGTTCTGGAAAACAGTTCCTTGTTGAGAGCGGGTCAGATACAGATGAAACTATCACTGAAGCGCTTCAACGAAAGAAAAGGACAAAGAGCTGGATGAAACTCTTAAAATAGCTCGAGAGGCCGAGGCTAGAGAAAGAAAAATCAAGGAGGATGAGGATGCTATACAAGCCAAGAAGACTCTGTTCCCAGAATGGGACAGAGACACACTCATCAATCAAGCGATTGAGTTTCCCTCCATATATTGGTTGGAACCGATTGCATCTTTCGAGTGTGAAAATACCAAAGACTCGCAGTTTGACATGCCAATCACACGAAAAGCTTTTACATTTCATTGCTTTGATGTCACTGCCGATGTCCCTCATCCAAACTTGAAGGTTGACAGAGAATTAATAGATTTCTATTTGAAGTATGGTCAATCACAGTACTTGACATGGAGTGCACATAAGATAATTAAAGTCAAGGTACTGAAACCAACACAGGCTGGGAAATTTGTGAACGTTAACTTCAAAATCAACAGAAGAACGGCCAACACAGTCAATCTCATTTCTCTGGCAGATCTTCCCAGTCTGAATCCGCATGATTGGATTCTGCTATACAACATTCTTCTCTCCAATCATAGAGAGTATGAACCGATTCTGAAACATCTCAAAAGAATGTTGGCTTCCTACATCCATGAGCTCGCCACTATGGATCAGGAAATAGCAAAGATTATGAACAAGAAACCGACCGTCAAGCCTACTTCCAAGACAGGAGACGTTCATAAAATGAAGTTCGGGCAAATTGACTCTTCAAATCTGACGGTCATGTTCACAAGAGGCGACAAGCATAAGTTTCTGTTTGCTTTGGTAGACAAGCATCTGTTTTCAACAGATTGTCTGGAGCATATTATAAATATCATTCACCGATGCAAGCAGAACTCCACAGCAGACAAGAAGAACTTCACTGATATGCTTCGTTGGTATATCACCTTCAGGCATCACATTCTGGCTATTATACCGAGGATTTTTGAGACGGTGAAGAAGCCTTCTGCTGTTAAAAGAGAATGAAGATTTTGTGCCAAAGATGCAAAGGGGGAGATTGTTGAAGATAATTGTGTTGCGTCTTGGGCCCTTTTGTTTTACAACCGGATTGGGCTTGTCAATCCGTGTTTAACTAGATTACCCTTCTTTTTCTTAGAAAAACTGTTAGGGTTTCATTATAAATAGATGCATGCTTGTATGCGTATAGTAACGGTCGTCACTCTCATTGAATATTGTAAACCCTAAAATCCTCTACAGTTGATGTTCTTTATCGAGCTCTTCTGAGGATTGTTTATTGAATCATTCGACACCTTTTGATTCATTAGCTTGTTCTTATTTGTTTATCTAGTCATTTATCTACCTGTTTCATAGATCTAATCGATCTTTAAGTTTATTTTAAACTCTTCAGATAAAGATACATCATCACAGCAGTATTTAAAGTTTACAACCCATACCTTCAAAAGATACAAAATACAAGTTTTTCAAAATAACATTGTTCAAAATATAACTTCATAATAGCTTCAACACGATGCAACATGCTCTATGATGATGAATCTCTACATCCACTTACTAATTATTTCCTGAAAAAGCATGTAAAACGAGCGTCAACTATGAAAATAGTTGGTGAGTTCACAAGTTTATAAAATCGAGCGTACAATAAGGCTTTTCGTAAATACAAGTACATTGCTTCAATGATAAACAAGTTGATTGCTATTAATGAATACAAGTTTATTGCTATAACGAGAAACGAGTTTGTATGTGTATGAGCAAACAATGAGTCTCAACCAAACCTATGATTGAAGCCCTATCGAGATCTATGCTTATCGTTCCATAGATGAATATGGTATCATGCACTCCAGCGATTCGGGCGAGTGAGGAGTTGTGAATTCCTAATAGCGCTATCCATAATGACCATTGGCTCAAAGAGTTAATGGTTAGAGATAAGGGAAGGGTCTTAGTACGATAAGTTCTCATGGTCCGTGTTGCATAGACAAACATAAAGAAACATAGCAATACAATAGCAATCATGTTTGATAATAATCAATTTAAATACAACATGCAAATAGTAGTTTTTGTGGACATGTTTTTCCACCCCAAAACATAAAACTGAAAATAGGGAGTGTGTGAATACTCACGGTATTTCGTGTAGGCACAAGCGGTACTTCGGGATGCACCAACGTCTTACTACCGGGATCCTACGACATCAAACACACACACTAGTGAGTTTCCATGTCGAAATCTAATGTTAATATACTAATCTCTACATATAGGGAAATGCCAATTTATGTTTTAGAATTGGATTTTATATCAATTGGTTACACTTTTTCTGAAGTATTGAAATTTTACAAGTCGTGCGATTAATTACAACCTTAGAAGGTTAATTTTCCAAATTTTAAGTCTTAATAAAAACATAAATTCACGAAAAATAGCATTCGAGGGATAAAAATTCTCAAACTTTTTATTTAACTGTTATTACACAATACTAAGCTGGAAAAAATATAAAATTGGATTTCCAAGCTGTTTAATTATATTTTATGATTTATGGGCATTTATTCCAATAAAAATTGAAATAAATAGAAAACAGTTTCCAAAATTACCCAAACTTTTTATTTAATTGTTATTATACATAACTAGGTTGGGAAAAATATAAAAGGTATTTTTCAAGGGGTTTTTCTATTTTTCCTTGTTTTATTCCTTTAAATAGTCATTAATTAAAGAAATAATATTAAACAGTTAAAATAAATCACCATAAATTTTTGTAACATCATTTACAGTATAAATATCCTGGGAAAAATATCAAAAGTGGTTTTCATAATATATAAACTGGTTTTGGGTATTTATGTGTATTTAAATGTATTTTAACGCAATTAACTTTAGAAAATAAGAGAAAAATAGTTTACAGTAGAGAAAAATCCTCAAAATTTTTATGTGACCTCCTACTGTACAATATGATATCGTGGTAAATTTTCATGAATTTTGGGTAATCAGAACTATTTTTCTTATTTTTAGACCATTATAATTACCAAAAATTGGAAAAAACAGTAAGACATGATGAAAAATCTTGAAATTATTGTCTGGGGTCACCCATCATAGGTCAGTAATGAGAAAATTGTTAGATACAATTTTCACATTTCATGCCCTAAACAAAAGAAAATTAGAAATCATAATAAACAGTTACCAAAATTGTTGAAATTTGGTGAGGGGTTATTATTCCCCATAAGGATCATCCATGAATTTATTTATAATTTATTGACCTATGGAAGTAGTTTATATGATTTATACCCTTGGTTTTAGCAATAATTCTAATAAATCAAAGAAATAACAAAAGCTCTTGAAATTTTCCAGATTATCTCATGCATGCAAGAGCTTTCAAAAGGAAAAATGTTAAAAATGTATTCAGAAGAGAAATGAGGGTAATGATTCCAAACAATTTAAGAAAAGTTGCATGCAATAATGCATGAAGTGTAGCTGTGGCTGAAGTTCAAGAATTTGTGTAGCCCATTCAGTGAGGTTTTAAGCCGCGAAATTTCAACCATCAATCACTAGATATGTTACGTTTCGAAGGTATTTTTCCTCAGATTTATGGTTGGGTTTAAGGCCATTGATCATGCAAGACAAAAATAGTGATCACAGAAAAAGAGCTGTATGCGCAACCATTTTGTAAAACTTGCCAAAAATAGGATATTTAATATTTTATAGTGAGACCAGTTGGGTTTGAAATTGAACTCGTGGAACTAACCAATACAAAAAGAATATCATGATTTGGTTACGAAATGACTGAGTTATGGCCGTTCAAAGTCGAACAAAGTAATCTGGCAGACTGCATGTTTGCTTGTGTGCATTATTAGGGTATTTCAACAAGAACATCATGCATGCCTTTGGTAAGGTCCGATTTCTAACACATGCATGGAATTAATGAGCATCCAAGATGTACTAGAAATGGTTTAAATGCTTTTGGTCATGCATGAACACAAAAGAAATGGAGAAGAACATGAAATATTAGGTTTTGATGTCACATGATCATATGTGCATCTTTTTCACTCCTTGCATGGGTTTGATCCCGGATTTTCACCATCTCTAACACATGCATTGTGTTATGGTGAGAATCTACAAACCACAAGGTAAAAATAGAGATTTCTAGCCATGGAATGGCATAGAATCCGAAAAGAAGAGAAAACTAAGAAAGAAAAGAAGTAAAATCATGTAACTATGGAAGAAGATGATGTTGTTTACCTTTGTTAGGATCTTGAGGGAAGTAAGAACACTTCAAGGGCTTCACAATCTCGAAATTTTGCAGAGGAATGAGAGGATTTTCGTGAGTTTAGAGAGAGGGAAGAAGAGAGTGACGTGTGTGAAGAGTGGAGTGTAAGAGAGTGAAGAAAGAAGAGGTGGAGTAAGGGTTTCGACTTAATGATTGTGTTTTGGAAAGAGAGAGTGTATGGGGAGGGGAGATGGCCAGTTCTTACATGCATTTAGGCCTCCTCTCTCCAAAATTTTAAACTTTATAAACTTCACCTCCATCATTTATATAAAAACATTCATTTTTATAAAAATGCTTATTAAGCAATTTGATTTAGTTAAAAATCTTGTTTTCAACAAATAAATTATGATTAATACTTGGTAATTGAATTTCTATTTCATTGACTATAATTCATAATTTGATTAATAACAATTTGATATTAGGAAGTTTATAGCCAAATTTTATAAAGTTTTTAAGCTTTATAATTTATAACTTTGGATTTTTGGCTCTTTAGGGTTTTTGTAATATTGTTTGATATTCAACAACATGTTGAAGTATAATTAGAATGTTTTAATTTATTTTTAGGGTTTTATACCCTATTTCAATTATAACAAAGCTTGAAGCTTTATTCTAATTATAGTATTGGCATTTCCTATTATAGCTAAGCAACTTACTAGAATTGTAAGTATCAAGTATATTAGTCCTAGACCTTAGTTGGATCCTAGTGTATGCAAGATTTTGACCTAATTTATACTACTAGGCCATGGCATGTTGTGCATGAATGGTTTTTATAAAGATGCATGAGTCCGAGAATGACCTAAATTGGCAGTTGTCACATTACAAGTGTTACAAACTTTTCTTAAGATTATGTCACTCAAGGCTCAATCTTGGAGTATGACTCTAAGATTTGTTTTTGGAATGAAGTGTGATTTATCTTTTGATTTAACCATTTCAACAATTCATGATTCATCTCCTTAGCCAAACAAATGTACTAAGGTGTCCTTAGAGGATCAATTGTGATATGGTTTTATAATCACTAAGACAATCATAAAACAAGATGCTCATGTACTCTCCCATCTCTTTTGATTGGAGAAACTTTTATTTTTCTATCTAATTTATTCCTCTTATTCATTCTGCCAATCATCGAAACCTTTTCAATTGTCTCAGAATTACACTTAAACTTATAAGCATAACCATATTTCCTAAACTTTAGTAAATCATAATGAATAACCTTATTAGCCTTTGTGGCAGACCTAACTATTGCACAACCTAGTGTACCCGATCCTTTAGTCCTTCACTCAACTCACACATACATGTGAGCAAGGAATCAGTCTTAATTTCCCAAAGATGAAAATCTCATTCGTCACACAACACAACTTGCATGATTCCTAGTTTCGGTCCAATTGAAACTTGGGTGATGAGAATCTTTCATTATTTGGTAAATTTAGACACTACCACAAATGAAAGAACCAATTTTACCTTTCCATTATTGCTAGAAACATACAAACATCATTTTCATAAATATCACTGCAAGGAAATATAAAATAAAACAAAATTTTATTTATAAATACGGAATAAACCTTTCCCTTACAATGCAACTTTTAATGAAACTATGCTATTACATATTTTCTAGCAATCTATCATAACTCTAAACAGTAGCTCAAGAATCTGATCATCAACCATGCGGTAGAAATCCATCTTCACAATCAGATTCAGCATATTCTTTCTTTAAGTTCCCTTCCCTTTGCTTGATCCTACCAAACATCAAAATGTATTGAGAATCTTCAAATAGGAACATAAGAGAGTTAGATAGTGGACTTACCTGAAGCAGAGTCAAACTTTTTGATTCCTGTCTCCTCCATATCCTTCAGGTAGCTAGGGCAACTTTTCATCCAATGCCCCTTTTCTTTGCAATGAAAACATATAGACTCTTTGGGAATGGTACAACAAGCTATTCCAGACTTAAACCTTCTCCTTACCTTCCTGTCAACCGGGTTGACCAAGGCTGATCCCTTTCGATTAGGAAGAGAAAGGTTTTCTGGACATCCAATGTTACCATTGTCCATGTCCATGGAAGTTTGAGATGTAGGTATTCCATCCATATTTGTTTGACTATTTCGCCATATCATTTTTGATTCAGCAGCAATAAGAAAATAAGAAAGATCTATAAGGGTCATGTCATGATCTGTTACATAGTAGTCATTAATAAACACATTATATGAATCAGGAAGAGACTGAAGAACCCAATCACTAGCCAACTTCCTTGGGACATCAACACCCAACATTCTCAACCTGTCAATCTGTGACTTCATCCCTAAGACATGAGTGCACACAGGACTTCCATCTTTATGTTTCATTACAAGTAGTGTTTGAGTGATTTTGAACTTTTCAAGTCTTAGAGCTTGTGGGTCAGGGAGAATAATTGGAGGAGGTGGAGGAAGAGAAGTATGATTTCCATGAACCAATTGCAGGAAATCATTTCCTTCAGTTTTGGGAAGAACATTGTTGTCTAATCCAAACATCTATAAGGGAGAAATTCAAGTTAGTTGATTTAAAGTTTGTAATATAACACCCAATATGAAATATTATGGTCAGGACCCTAGAATCTACTTATAACTGGAAAACGGATGTCGTAATCCAATTTATAAAATAGTTGAAGGTAGGTAAATGACGATTTACCAATTTCCACCATAAAGACGAAATATTTTATTATTAGGTTTTATTGGATTTGAAACTCCTAGATCTTTTGAGATACATTGAACTTTTCAATGGCATTTTTGAATCTCGATTGTGCCCTCTCAATTTTGTGTCTGGGATGCCAAGGATCACAAACAAGGTGTGAATAACCATGGAAATTGACTTGGTACCCTTAACTATATTACCTAACCGATGTGTCGGTTAACCATACACGCTCCACAGATCTATAATAAAGGCAAGTTACCCTTCGTCACTCTTACTAGTCCTTATTAGTGTGTCGGTTAACCACACATGCTCCACTAACGACTTGGTAAGGTACAAAATGTAATTTCATGGGATAGCACCAATTTCACATTTTCCTAAAGTAACTAAGATTGGGGAATTATTAGGTATAGTTACTTTACAATTTCATTATACTTTTAATGAGGATTATGGTCCTATCCTACCTTTTTGGCTAACGACCCTCCACCAGTCAAGGAAGCGGTGGGTGAGAGTAGCACCCAGTAAACTGTCATTTTATAGGCAGTAACCTTATACCCCCCTTATAGACCGGCTTTGTGAATGAGGCCTACGAATGGGAAGACTGACTTATTCTTATATATATATATATATATATATATATATATATATATATATATATATATATATATAGACACACACACACACACACACACATATATATATATATATATATATATATATATATGTCACACCCCGAAACCGAAGGCGGAAACATCTCGGGGCGGAGGTGACATCATGTGAATATCATAACCAATGTACATAGTAAGCGAAGTAAAACACAAAACATTACATTACATTACATGGATTTCATTACATCAATTGAAAAGTAAAGTAGTACAAGTTTAATAGATACATAGGTTAAACAAAAGAAAGACGTGACTTCCATTAGCTCCGTCTGTAAAAGGATGCAAGGTACCTGTCTAAGCAGAACCTGAGAATACAAGCATTATAAAAATCAGCATAAAGCTGGTGAGTTCATAAGTGGTTTGTTTTTATGAAAATGTACAAGATTCCTTTTGATTTCTGAAAATGTTACAACCCAAGGAAAATCCCATATTTTCCTAATATGAAAGATGTATACTGAAAGCCTGATTAACCCTGTAAAGTGTGTTTGTTTACCAACCCAAAAATGTTATGTAAAAGATGTATACTGAAAGTAAAGTTTAATTGTTCTGTTATGTTACACTGTTCTGGTTATGAATTGTGATTACCCCAGGAAAATCCTATATTTTCCTAATGTGAAAGATGTATATTGAATGCCTAGTTACCCTTGTAAAATGTGTGTTAGTTTACCTACCCGATAAGTATTGTAAAAGATGTATGCTGAAAATGTATTAGTTTTAACACGTTTATAAAACTAATATATACCAAGTAAACTAGTTACTTAACCCATTATTACTATAAAGTAAATCTTTGTTATCCAAATTGTGAGTTATATAACCATACTAAAGACGAAATATGGCAAAGGAAGGCCAATATCACTATGACTTTTGTCACCCTTGAACCTTTCGGTTCAGCTGTAGCTACCAGCTAGGTGCGGGATAGTCAGTCCCGTATAGATCTATACACTCAAGTCACACTCCCTATCTAAGAGATTCTGGTTACAGAGGCAGTCCTCCACTCGCGTATCTATGTGGAGTGTTCTCCGAGGATGTGTCTCCAATTTATAGGAATAACAAATCTAAAAGATGATCCTCCACTCGCGTATCTCTGTGGAGTGTTACCGAGGACAAAATGATATACTAAGTTTCTAGTTCGATGATCAAGGATTATGTTTTTAACTGTTGTAATGTGGAAAACCATTTGTCAAAATACAAGGTACAACAATGTATAATGTCATTCACAAATACTAAGATAACGAAATCTGCAAGTTCAAACGGTTATCAGATGTGATTAACTGTGACAACCCGAAACTTCAAGCCATGTAATTGATCTGTGTTCAGCACTAAAACTCGAGTTCATTATCTTTTGATATATCTTGTGGTTCCATTTGAGTGCTCTAAACTTAGTATAACCTGGATATAAGCTCTAGGAAGGGATGGAAAGTGCTTAAGTATCACAAAATCGGACTAAACACACCAAATAAGGTGTGTGCGGCCACACACTTGTGTGTGCGGCCACACACTTGTGTGTGTGGCTGCACACCCAACAGCACACACCCTCAACCTCACACTCAAACCCGTATATGGATGGATACCCATTCATTCATTCATTTGGATGTTTCTCTTCTCTCTCTCTACTTTCTCTCTCTAAAATCATCAACCAAGAACACTTGGAAAGCTTCCAAATTGTGATCTACTCCATCTTCAAGCTAAGTATAGTGGTAAACACTTGAATCCCAAGATTAAAACTTATCATATTCATCATGTTCATCATCCCTTGAAGGTGTACAGCCGCACACCTTCATATGGGGTAGCATACCTTCAAACCTCCTAAGTGTGAAGAGCAAACACTTCAAAAGTCATCAAATGGACTCAAATGAGGTGTGTACGGCCGCACACCTCTGTGTACGGCCGCACACTCTTGTGTGCTGCCTCACACACACTCCTGGTCGCACACCCCAGCCGCACACTCATTTTCAAGGCCATACACTCACTTTAATGCCCACATTTGGCCCTAAACTTACATAAATCATTAAGTCTGGATCCTAGAGCACTTATTCTTAGTAATTCCAAGCCCTAAGGATGTTTTCCTATCATGTTAGTCATGAAACACCTAAATTCTAACTCACCTATGTGTTGTCACGTGAATAATAGGGGCCATAGGCGTTCAGGGCATCCGTTGACACTCAAACCCTACATTAAGCGGTGAGTTCATACCCCTACTCTTTTTCACTGTTTTAACTGTTTTTAAGGGGGGGAACACAAGCAAAGTACAAGAGGTTTCTTGTACTCAAAACTTGTTTTCAAATGTGTGTTTCACATTTTATATGCTTTTAACACTGATTACTACCACTGATAACTGTTTGAACATGCAGATCACGTAAACATATATTTGTGAAATGGGTTTTAAACTGTTATGTTTTTCATATATTTCACAAATGCCTTTCCACATTTTATCAGTTAAAAGCATGACATTAGAACATTTGAACATAATACCTGTACACTGTTTTGTCCTCGGTAACACTCCACGGAAATACGTGAGTGGAGGACTATCATATTATTACTAGTAAATTTATTAATCCTGTATGATTGGAGACACGTCCTCGGCGAACACTCCACAGAGATACGCGAGTGGAGGACTACACCCGTAACCAGAATCTCTGGGATTTAGAGACCGTGACTTGAGTGCATAGATCTATACGGGGCTGACTACCCCACACCTGGCTGCTAGCTACAGCCGAACCCAAAGGTTCAAGGGTGACGAGAGTCATAAGGTGATGTGGACTACTTATTGCCACATTTAGTCTATTGTATGGTTATGGAACTCGCAATTAGGATAACAGAGATTTACTCTATAGTAATGACGAATAACGCAATACATCTTTCACAATTGGTAAAACACAATCAGTAAATTATGGGACTTTACTGGGAATACATTGGTACCTAACCAGAACAGTATCTACAACCAGATAACCTAACTGTACATTTTCACAAGGGTAAACATGTTTTCAGTGTACAACTTTACTTTACATGTTCAGAAACAATAACCAACCTTTTTAAGAAAATATGGGATTTTCTTGGTGTGCGTAACATTTCAGAAATAGAACAGAATCTTGAACATTTTACAACACAAAAATCGCTTATGAACTCACCAGCATTATGCTGATTTTCAAACCGCATGTGTTCTCAGGTCAGCATTAGAATAGGTATCCGAAGATCATTTTGTTCCAGGTTGAAGTCCGCAGAAGATCAGTTCATTTTGTAATTATATACTATGTATCACAACTGTATAACTTTACTATTGTAACAATTGCAAAACTTTTCAATATGTAATGTATGGTTGTTCTACTTTACTTACTATGTGCATTGGATTTGATACTCAACATGGAGTCAACCCCGGAAATATTTCCGCCTTTGGTTTTCGGGGTGTGACAGATTGGTATCAGAGCCCTTGTTTATAGTGAATAAAGTATACCAAACCTTACATGGTATAAAACTAGAAACACTAAAGGGCCTAAGTGCTCTGAATTAAAAGTATCATCAAACTATAAGTATTTTCAAAAGTATACAAGTATACCGAACCGTCGAGATCCGTAATTACAAGTAGAATAAAACATAAGTAAATGGGTGTTGCATACTGTGGTTAAACCTGGACAGTTATGTAGTCGTGTCTAGGATCAATATAGCCTGGCCAACTATATTCATTCAAGACACGACCAACAGGTGTTTGGGAGTGACTGTGGTATGCGGCATGCCTAAAACTTACCCTAATATCACAAACATCGAGCCAGTGTCGTCGCGAATCATGAAATACTATGGGAATATTTCTCAAGCCAATCCTTTGTCGAAATCCTCGTTCACGTATAGATCCTTGATCATTTCGTTAGCGATAGTTTACCTGCTTTGATAGCTCTTTCCTGCTTTATCGCTTATTCGATATATATATATATATATATATATATATATATATATATATATATATATATATATATATATATATATATATATCTGTCATATCTATCGATTGGATTCAGAGGACTTACCATCCTCTCTTTTCTTGATCTTATTAGATCAATATGCCTCCAAGAAAGAGACCCAGCTCCAAGACCAACTATCCTCCTCCGCCACCACCTCCTCTTGAATTTGACCCTGTGATGTTCCAGGCAGCTGTTACTGCTGCAGTAGCAGCCGCCATGTCTCAAATGAACCTCGGTGGTTCAGAAGGTGGTCCCCAACCCCAAAACCAAGAAAATAGCCAGGGACGCCGAAAGGAGGGTTCCTATAAAGATTTCATGAACGCAAAACCTACATCTTTCAATGGCACTGGAGGTGTCAATTCCCTTTCCCGATGGTTCGAGAAAATCGAATCCATCTTCGAAATCTGTGCTTGTTCGGAATCTAATAAAGTAAAATTCGCAGCATGTACCTTCATTCATAAGGCTCTGACTTGGTGGAATGGCCAAGTCAAATCCTTGACCCTACCTGTAGCGAATGCCATGGTTTGGGAAGCCATGAAAGAACTCCTGTTAGTTGAGTACTGCCCTAGGGGCGAAATGCAGAAGTTAGAGCACGAGCTCTGGAACCTGAAGATGAAGGGTTTCGATATTGTCGCATACACTTCAAGATTCGATGACCTGGCACTACTCTGTCCGGGATTGGTTACCCCGGAGAGTAAGAAGATAGAGAAGTTCATCTGGGGGCTGACCCAGCCAACTAAGGGAAACATTTTAGCTGCACGTCCGGATACCTGTGATAGTGCCAAGAGCTTAGCCCAAACCCTAATTGATCATAGTGATGATGTCGAAGAAGCCACCACCACTCCTGAGCAGACCAATAATAGTGGTGAGAAAAGGAAGTTTTGGAAGAAGAAGAAGGGCCAATCTTCTCAAGGATCCTCAAAGAAACAACAGACTGTAGCAGTCCATGCTGCTACTGTCCCCATTACTACTGCTTCTGTTGTGGGATCTACCGCTCAAACATCTATTAGCAAATATGCTGGTAACTTTCCCCTGTGTGACAAGTGCAAATACCACCACAACCCGGGCCCCTGCCGTGAACTGTCATGTACCAATTGTGGTAAGAAGGGAGACACGGTCCGATTCTGCAAAGCTCCAGTCCAGTCAGCCAATCAATCTTCTGGAGCAGGTGTTGGTCAAGCCTGCTATAACTGTGGAGAGGTTGGGCACTTTAAAAGGAATTGCCTCAAGAAATCAATAGCTGATAATACCGGGAGAGTCCTAGTCATAGGACAGGAAGAAGAAATCGTCGATCCCACTGTAGTCTTGGGTACGTTCCTTCTCGACACCTCATATGCTAGTATTCTTTTCGATTCGGGTTCTGAAAGAAGCTTTGTTAGTCATTCGTTCAAACATAACCTAAAACATAATCCTCACCCTTTAACTGAAATGTTTACTGTTGAGATGGCTAACGGTGAGAAAGAAAACGCTAATGACATATTCATAGGTTGTTAGTCATAGGTTCTATTAAGAGCTTTGATGTTATCATTGGCATGGATTGGTTGAGTCCCAATCATGCTGATATTCTTTGCTACGAAAAATCCATCCGTCTCAACCTTCCTTCGGGCCAAACTATCGTAATTTATGGCGATAAACTCAGTTCCAATCTTCGTATCATTTCCTGCATCAAAGCTCAAAAGCTCCTGTGAAAGGAGTGCTTTGCATTCTTAGCCCATGTAATCAACGAGAAACAGAAAGTTAAAGACCTTGCGAGCATCCCTGAAGTCTGTAACTTTCCTGATGTCTTTCCAGAAGAGCTTCCAGGAATTCCTCCCGAACGTCAGGTCGAATTTCGCATTGACCTAATTCCTGGAGCTACCCCCGTAGCAAAGTCTCCGTATCGCTTAACTCCAGCAGAAATGCAAGAGTTATCATGCCAACTCGATGAGTTACCCAGCAAAGGGTTCATCAGACCGAGTTCCTCACCCTGGGGAGCTCCGGTTTTATTTGTAAAGAAGAAAGATGGATCCTTCCAGATGTGTATCGACTACCGCGAGTTGAACGAGTAGACCATTAAGAACCGATATCCTCTTCCAAGAATAGATGACCTCTTCGATCAACTTCAGGGAGCCAGCTACTTCTCAAAGATAGACCTTCGGTCAGGGTACCATCAGCTACGAGTTCAAGAGAGTGATGTTTCCAAAACATCTTTCAGGACTCGATATGGACACTATGAGTTTGTAGTGATGCCCTTCGGTCTAACCAATGCATCGGCAGTATTCATGGACCTGATGAACCGGGTGTGCCATTCCTTCTTAGACAAGTTCGTCATCGTGTTCATTGACGACATCCTCGTCTACTCTAGGAGCGAAGAAGACCACAAACAACACTTGAGGTTAGTGTTGAAAACCCTTAGATCCGAGAAGTTGTACGCGAAATTTTCCAAGTGTGAATTCTGGATCCGGAAGGTAACTTTCCTCGGTCACGTAGTAAGCGAGGAGGGTATTCATGTGGATCCTTCCAAGATTAAAGTGATAGAGAATTGGTCGGCACCAAAGACACCCACAGAAATCCGTCAATTCTTGGGTCTCGCCGGCTATTATCGAAGATTCATCCAGAATTTTTCTACAATCGCCAAACCCCTAACCACTCTAACGCAGAAAGGTGTACCCTTTTGTTGGAGCGAAAAGCAAGAATCAGCGTTCCAAACGTTAAAGCAAGCCTTGTGTAGTGCACCTGTTCCGTCCCTACCCGAAGGGACAGAAGACTTCGTTGTCTATTGCGATGCGTCTAATCAGGGCTTAGGCTGCGTGCTTATGCAAAGAGGAAAAGTGATTGCTTATGCCTCAAGACAGTTGAAAGCACATGAGGTCAACTATACCACACACGACTTGGAGTTAGGAGCCGTAGTCTTTGCACTGAAGATTTGGAGACATTATCTCTACGGAACCAAGTGTACGATCTTCACTGACCATAAAATCCTACAGCACATCCTCAATCAGAAAGACCTAAACATGAGGAAACGACGATGGGTAGAACTACTTAGCGATTATGAGTGTGAAATCCGCTATTATCCCGGCAAGGCCAATGTGGTAGCAGACGCCCTTAGCCGAAAGGAAAGTTCAAGCCAAAAGGTGAAGACCCTGATGATGACCATCCATTCCCATTTATCCATGCAAGTCCGAGACGTCCAGATAGAAGCCCTTAAACTCGAGAACAAATCAAGTGAAGCCTTAAGGGGAATGGATAAGAAACTTGAGATCAGAGGTGACAGAGTCTACTGTTTCATGAATCGAATTTGGATTCCAAAGTCCGGAGGAGTCAGGGAGATTGTCATGGAAGAAGCACACAAGACCAGATACACCATTCACCCAGGTTCGGACAAGATGTACCTAGACCTCAAGAAACAATACTGGTGGCCGAACATGAAATCCGAGATCGCTACGTTTGTGGGCGAGTGTCTGACTTGTGCCAAGGTGAAAATTGAGTACCAGAAACCCTCGAGTCTGCTCCAGCAACCCGAGATACCTGAATGGAAATTGGAGATGATTACCATGGACTTCATCACCAAGTTACCTAAATGTCCTAGTGGGTACGATACCATTTCGGTAATTGTCGATCGTTTGACCAAATCCACTCACTTCATCTCGATTAAAGAATCGTTTAAGATGGAGAGACTTGCACGGATCTACATCCAAGAGGTAGTTCGAATGCACGGTCTACCTACGTCCATTATCTCTGACCGAGATAGCAGGTTTACCTCCAGATTTTGGTAGTCTCTTCAGAAGTCTCTTAGAACTAAGCTTGACATAAGCACGGCTTATCACCCTCAGACCGATGGACAGAGTGAGAGAACTATCCAAACCTTGGAAGACATGTTGAGGGCTTGTGTCATCGATTTCGGCAAGTCGTGGGACACGCATTTGCCTTTGATCGATTTCTCATACAACAACAGTTATCACACCAGCATCAAGGTTGCTCCATTCTAGGCCCTCTACGGTTGTAAGTGCAGATCCCCTCTGTGATGGGCCGAGGTAGGGGACACGCAGTTGGCCAAGAGTCGATTTCCTGACAGTGCTCTCACTGGTCCTGAAATCATCCGAGAAACCACCGAGAAAATCATCCAAATCTGAGAACAATTGAAAGCTTCATGAGATCGCCAAAAGAGTTACGCTGATAACCGTCGGAAACCTTTGGAATTCCAGGTTGGAGACCGTGTCCTGTTGAAGGTCTCACCCTGGAAAGGTACGGTACGCTTTGGAAAGCGTGGGAAACTTAACCCTAGGTACATTGGACCCTTCGAGATCCTCGCCAGGATCGATCCAGTAGCCTATAAACTCCGTTTACCTCATGAACTTAGAAACATTCATCCTGTCTTTCACGTCTCTAATCTTAAGAAGTGTTTGTCCGACGAAACCCTCGTGATCCCTCTTGATGAAATCGAGATCGATGAGAACCTGAACTTTGTGGAAGAACCAATCGAAATCATGGTTCGAGAGATCAAACGCACGAAACAAAGTCGCATCCCGATAGTGAAGGTTCGCTGGAATTCCAAGCGGGGACCAGAGTTCACTTGGGAGCGCGAAGACTCAATGAGACAGAAGTATCCGCATCTCTTTCCAAATCCATGATTTGTACCGTAACTTTGAATTTCGGGACGAAATTCCCTCTAACGGGGGGATAATGTGACAACCCGAAACTTCTAGCCATGTAATTGATCTATGTTCAGCACTAAAACTCGAGTTCATTATCTTTTTTACATCTTGTGGTTCCATTTGAGTGCTCTAAACTTAGTATAACCTGGATATAATCTCTAGGAAGGGGTGGAAAGTGCTTAAGTATCACAAAATCGGACCAAACACACCAAATAAGGTGTGTGCAGCCGCACACCCAACCGCACACACCCTCAACCTCACACTCAAACCCTTATATGGATGGATACCCTTTCATTCATTCATTTGGATGTTTCTATTCTCTCTCTCTACTTTCTCTCTCTAAAATCATCAACAAATAACACTTGGAAAGCTTCCAAATTGTGATCTACTCCATCTTCAAGCTAAGTATAGTGGTAAACACTTGAATCTCAAGATTAAAACTTATCATATTCATCATGTTCATCATCCCTTGAAGGTGTACGGCCTCACACCTTCATATGGGGCAGCATACCTTCAAACCTCCTAAGTGTGAAGAGCAAACACTTCAAAAGTCATCAAATGGACTCAAATGAGGTGTATACGGCTGCACACCCCTGTGTACGGCCGCACACACACTCTGTATGGCCGCACCCTCTTGTGTGCTGCCTCACACACACTCCTGGACGCACACCCCAGCCGCACACTCATTTTCAAGGCCATACACTCACTTTAATGCCCACATTTGGCCCTAAACTTACATAAATCATTAAGTCTGGATCCTAGAGCACTTATTCTTAGTAATTCCAAGCCCTAAGGATGTTTTCCTATCATGTTAGTCATGAAACACCTAAATTCTAACTCACCTATGTGTTGTCACGTGAATAATAGGGGCCATAGGCGTTCAGGGCATTCGTTGACACTTGAACCCTACATTAAGCGGTGAGTTCATACCCCTACTCTTTTTCACTGTTTTTAAGGGGGGAACACAAGCAAAGTACAAGAGGTTTCTTGTACTCAAAACTTGCTTTCAAATGTGTGTTTCACATTTTATATGCTTTTAACACTGATTACTACCACTGATAACTGTTTGAACATGCAGATCACGTAAACATATATTTGTGAAATGGGTTTTAAACTGTTATGTTTTTCATATATTTCACAAATGCCTTTCCACATTTTATAAGTTAAAAGCATGACATTAGAACATTTGAACATAATACCTATACACTGTTTTGTCCTCGGTAACACTCTACAGAAATACGCGAGTGGAGGACTATCATATTATTACTAGTAAATTTATTAATCCTGTATGATTGGAGACACGTCCTCGGCGAACACTCCACAGAGATACGCGAGTGGAGGACTACACCCGTAACCAGAATCTCTGGGATTTAGAGACCGTGACTTGAGTGCATAGATCTATACGGGGCTGACTACCCCACACCTGGCTGCTAGCTACAGCCGAACCCAAAGGTTCAAGGGTGACGAGAGTCATAAGGTGATGTGGACTACTTATTTCCACATTTAGTCTATTGTATGGTTATGGAACTCGCAATTAGGATAACAGAGATTTACTCTATAGTAATGACGAATAACGCAATACATCTTTCACAATTGGTAAAACACAATCAGTAAATTATGGGACTTTACTGGGAATACATTGGTACCTAACCAGAACAGTATATACAACCAGATAACCTAAATGTACATTTTCACAAGGGTAAACATGTTTTCAGTGTACAACTTTACTTTACATGTTCAGAAACAATAACCAACCTTTTTAAGAAAATATGGGATTTTCTTGGTGTGCGTAACATTTCAGAAACAGAACAGAATCTTGAACATTTTACAACACAAAAATCGCTTATGAACTCACCAACATTATGCTGATTTTCAAACCGCTTGTGTTCTCAGGTCAGCATTAGAATAGGTATCCGAAGATCATTTTGTTCCAGGTTGAAGTCCGCAGAAGATCAGTTCATTTTGTTATTATATACTATGTATCACAACTGTATAACTTTACTATTGTAACAACTGCAAAACTTTTCAATATGTAATGTATGGTTGTTCTACTTTACTTACTATGTGCATTGGATTTGATACGCAACATGGAGTCAACCCCGGAAATATTTCCGCCTTTGGTTTTCGGGGTGTGACATTAACAGTGTTAGAAACATATGTATTATGAAACACAACACATATAAAATAAGTTTTGAGTACAAGTATTACTTGTACTTTGCTTGTATTTCCCCCTAAAAACAATGAAAACAGTGAAAATGGTAGGGGTATGAACTCACCGGACGAGAAATGTGACGATTTTGGATGCTAAACGTTGGATCGGGGCTTGCAAACGTATGAGATTCCTATGTATAATGAAAAGATACACATTTGTATCTAATTAGGACTTAGATTATTTATTTGTTAGGGACAAACACTTCTAGTTGCGAAAACACCTCATTTCAAGTGTTTGGAAGGACCCGAGTGACATCTACGGACGTGTAATGGCACTAGGGACTTGGAATTTGAGTTTACTCCCCAAGAGTAAACTCATACAAGAGTTTTCGGCCCATAATACCCATTCCCCATGATTTTACGTCCGTAAACTCATGGTGGGGTGTTTTTGGTTGTTAACTGGCTTCATATGACTAGGGAAAATTTGCTAGGATTAAATCTAAGGCCTTGGAATGGATTGACTTCACATAGGGACCATTTATTGGAGTTTACGGCTGTAAACATGGAGTTTACGGCCGTAAACTCCCCCATACATAGAATCCTTCATGTTTTTGGTCCTAAATCAATCACATGTTATTCTAAAAATCCCTACAAGCCTTGAAATGAATTTGAGGCACCAATTGACATACTTTTAGGAGTTTACAGCAATGGGACACATGTTATGGCCTTAAACTCTCAAATGATGGGTTTGGTTGAGTTTAAGGCCCCAAAACTATTTTTGGTTGGATCTATGATTTATTCTAAGGCTTTTGGTGGTGTTGGATGGCTTTCTAACACATTGTAAATGAGTTTACTCACATTTTTGAGGGGTTTAAGGCCCAAGCACATGCCTTGGCCGTAAACTCATATAAATCACTCAAAATCCATGTTTAAAGTGTTCTAAGTCCATTACTAATATTCTAAAAATCATATCTAGGTCTAGTTTGAGTCATGGAAGGGTTTAAGGGCTTAAAAACCCTTTAAATATGGGTTTACAGCCTAAGCACCATCCAGGTCCGTAAACTCATATACAAGGCTCTAAATCATGGTTTAAAGCATTCTAGGTCCATTCCATAAAGTCATCTAGCCATATCTAAGGTCCAATTGTGGTTTGGAAGGGTTTTGTTGCTCCAAAACCCCCATTTAGATGAGTTTACAGCCTAGGACTATTCTAGGGCCGTAAAATCATGATAATGGTCCTAATCCATGGTTTAAACTCTAATTTGAAGGCTAGAGAGGTTGTATAACAAGTTAGGGAATTTACCTCAAAGATTTGGAGCCTTAAATTGATGATTTCGACTCTTAAACTTGGATTTAGGAGAGAGGTTAGATAGAGAGTAAAGAGAGGAAGAAAAAGCTTCAAATGAATTTTTAAACACGTTTAAATAGGTCCTAAACTTGGACACGATGGAATTCTACCCGATACCGACATTAAACGGGGCTTTAGGTCGCACCCGATTAAGTTTCCGTAACCCGACAGGGATGTTTCTAACTTTTTGAAATAAACATTTTTGGGCTAATTTCATGAGTTCCTAAAGGGTTTGGACACTCATTGGATTATAATAAACATATAAATTTAAACAATTTAACCCAAAACGAAAACGGAACGAATTGACAAACATCAAATTTTTACTAGTAGAATGGGTTTTTCGACGATGGAAAACTTCGGGTTGTTACAATATAATAATTCAACATTTAAAATTATAGCAGTATAAGGGTTGAATTTTAAACTTTTAAAATTCTAAGGTTTAATTTGGAATTAAAGTATTAAGGTGTAAGACTTTATAAATTCCAAAACATGAGGGCAAGAATTGAAACTATTCAAGACCTTTCATTTTGTAACTTATGAGTTTTAATGATTCATAAAATGAAGACTCTTCATTTTTATGTAACCTCTTATTCTTTAATGACAATTTTAAAGTAGTGACTTTTGGTTATCTATAACTTGAGGACAAGTTATGAAGTCCATAAAACATTTATGAGAAGAAACCTTTCATTTTGTAACTGATGGCACTTTTTATGAGTTTTAAGATTCATAAATGTGACCTTTTATTTAACTTGAGGACAAGTTACAAAAAAAAAACACATTTTTATGAACTACCTCTAAGTCAATTTGGATGGAAAACAACTAACACATAATAAATTTTTTCATTAATTTAGAATAACTCACAAAACAAGGTAACAAAACTTTTGGTAAACCATATTTTGAGGACAAATTATGGACACCATCATTAGCATTAATATCATGAATTAATAAAACATGTAGGTTACACATAATTCCTATGATCTTTCTAAAACTCATAAGAACAAACATGCATATCAACCAATTTCAAGAATGATATTAACACATATAAAACTTTAAATTTGATAAAAAAAAAAAAAAAAAGTGAATATGGATTAGCAAAATCATTACCACATCAAAAACATATTTTACAAGTCCAAAATAGTTTAGTGTAATGATTCTAATCCCTTTCCAGCAGCAAAACTCGAAAACCTGCTCACTGGGCCTTCAACTCGTCGAGTGCCAAGAACAAACTCGACGAGTACTTTGAAGATACACATGAACTCATCGAGTTCCCCCATGAACTCGGCGAGTTTACTGAACAGTGAGCAATTTTTCGACTTTTTCAACAAGTTTGCATCAAGTATATAGAAAGCAAGCCTAGGCTCTGATACCACTGAAGGGTTTTGAGCATTCTAACACTTCTATGGTGTACATGCAACCCTATAAACCTTGGATCTATGTTTTCTATAATATACATGCAAATTTGATTTTCCAAGGTTTACTTCCTAACTAGCATGGCATGGGGAACATGTAATATAAAAACTAGTCGAAGTACATACCTTTCTTGTTGCTTGGATTCCTTGTTGACTTTGTGAGACTAGCACCCCAAATGGTGTGCCTCAAATACTTCACACAACACCAAAAGACTTGGAATAACTTGAGAGAATGTCACTTAACATACAAAATCGGCTATGCCCTCATAGAACTTACTAGTTGCCGATTTTCTAGCCATAGGGTCCCTTTTATAGTGTTGTCACAATTAGGTTTTACACATGTATGCCCTTAATTATCATAACTCTTCATTTCCAATGATCCATGGGTTTGTAACCCCCATGGATTATCCATGGAGCTCCTAATGGGTTATAGCCCAACTCCATAAACCATGGATCATTAGCCCACTATAAATGAATAGATGATTGACATAATCAACCCTGTCTATTTAATTAGTCTAATATTGATCACCAAATTAATTCTAAATTAATTCTTGATCAACACTAAATAAATAATACTATTGTTAATATATTAGAACTTATAATTTATTAATAACCATAAGTGTCTTTTCTCTCATTTTTTTTGTCCAAGTATTTCAATGTCATGCAACCCAAATGGACCATGTCGGGTCGGGTCAAGTACATACCAAATACAGTTATAGACTTAGACACTATATCCAATAGTCCCAACTCTGCAGGAGGTTAAGTCTTGGCTTGGGAAGTGCTTCGCTATGAAGGAACTCGGAGAAGCTGCTTATATTCTTGGGATAAGGATATTGAGAAATATGAGTAAAATACTAATAGGACTTAGTCAAAGTACTTACTTGGATAAAGTGTTAAAATGTTTTAGCATGGAGAATTCCAAAAAAGGGGAAAGCAACACCAAGTTGAGTAAGACTCAAATCCCGAATACAGAAGCCGAAATAGCAGAGATGAGCCGAGTACCTTATGCTTCCGCAGTTGGCTCAATCATGTATGTTATGACGTGTACTCGCCTTAATGTGGCCTTCGCTTTAAGCATGGTCAGCATATATCATGCAAACCTGGTAGAGAACATTGGACCGCAGTAAAGAATATTCGTAAGTACCTACGAAGTAATAAGGAATGGTTCCTTATCCTCGGTAGGAGTGATGACTTAATAGTGCGAGGGTATAGTGATGTCAATTTTCAGACTGACCGAGATATATTCCACTCTCAGTCGGGCTGGGTCTTTAACCTGAATGGAGGAGCAGTGACATGGAAAAGTTCCAAGCAGGAGACCATAGCTGATTCAACGTGCGAATCAGAGTACATAGCAGCGAGCGAAGCATCAAAGGAGGAAAAATGGCTAAAGAACTTCATTGGAGACCTTTGAGTTGTACCAGCCATAAAGGAGCCTATGTAGATTTTCTGCGATATCGAATGTGTGGTTGCCTTTACCAAGGAACCGATGGATCATGGCAGATCCAGGGATATCGACAGAAAATATCATTTCATTAGACATCGGGTAGAAGAGGGACTCCTCGTAGTAAAGAGGGTACCGTTAGAGGAGAACCCAACAGATCCCCGTACGAAGGGACTGAGTAAGGTTAAGCACTTGCAGCACGCTAGGAGCATTGGGCTGAAGGACGATATTAGTTTTAGTGATTAGATAGCTTTTATAATCTTGTAATAGATTAATTGTAATTAACATTTGATGATTAAATAAAGGAGTATTATTTATAAGTAAAGCGATTGTCTTGTGTTAATTACTTACTATTGTTTCACTTTGCATGTTTTGACTTCCTAAATAATAAGATTATTTAAGCTATCCACAGTCGATCATACATTGGAAGTAAGTATGAAAGAAGACTATCATGAATTGGCTTGTAGATTGTCTAAGTGTTTATACATAGCAAAGGTTTGTTGCAACATTCATGAGT
This sequence comes from Lactuca saligna, assembly GCF_052625555.1. Lineage (NCBI taxonomy): Eukaryota > Viridiplantae > Streptophyta > Magnoliopsida > Asterales > Asteraceae > Lactuca > Lactuca saligna. The sequence goes on from NC_136417.1 coordinate 153,563,187, forward strand.
GCTTCTGAAATAAGATTTAAGTATTGGATTAAACCCATGCTCACATGAATCACTACGTGGAATTTAATCACGAGTGATTGTGAGACGATAATATCATATAGTCTTTAAACCTAGATATATGAGTTATTGTTTATGAGTTGGTTGTGCATTCATAATTTGTAAACGCATCAGTAACTTGATGTCATAAAATACATTGTTATGTATGATTTGATGAGTAAATAGTACAAGAATATAAGTTGAAGTTTATCTGTTCCTTTTATCCTATGAGGGTAAAATCGATATCTTGGCCCCTCGATGATTTGGTTTGACTTATGTGTCGGGCCCGGTCAGGACTAAATTGATGTGTTCAATTAAGTTCTATGTCAAACAAATCAAAGATCGAGAAACAAACTACTGGACAATAAGTATGACAATGTTCCATGTAATTGTCAACACGATATCTTGAGAACAAAGGACTATACAATCCCTTATCTAAAGGATGTGTCAGAGTTCGACAACGGCGTTTGAGAGCTACGATTGTTAATCGGATTTTGAAGTTGTACTTGAATTTATAGTTATTAGACTTATCCAAGTTGGAGATTGTTGGATTAGGTGTCTAAGCCATAACTATTCCGTATGTACTTGACCTGGTTGTAGCATTGTCCTTTTGGGTTGCCTTCACCGAAGCAACTTGACTGGAAGAATAATGGAGAAAGAGGATAAATATGATTTATTGATATATTATTTGAATAATATATTAAAAGAAAAATCAGATTATTTAATTAACATTGGTCAATAATTAATTTAGAATTAATTATGTGGTCAAAAGAGGTTAATTGAATTAAAGGGACTGATATTGTAATTATGTGATAATTGCAATATGGGTTGAGGAACCCTAAAGATAGGGTGGACAAAATCGTTATGGAAGCCTACTGGATTTCGTCCATGGTACGGATTCTGGAAGATTCATGTGGGATGCTTAGGGCTTAAGCAACCTGATTAGGTATTTGACTGAAGCCCTAATTTTTCATCTATATAAGGACACCCTTGGCATCCCAAAACCGGCCACTGAACCCTAAGAAGGATAGGCGGCCAACTTTTGAGCCTCCTCCCTCCCTCTATCTCTAAGATTCTCCAATTTCTCTTGGTGTTTGTGATCCATTAGAGGCATCACATTTGAGGTGTTGAGTTCCCAAAGGTTCAAGATTATCAAGCTACAATCAAAGGTAACATTCTAACTTGTTTATTAGATGTAGTTTTCGATTTTTGTATGCTAGTTATAGGGTTTACAAGATTTTGATGATTATTGCATGTAGAATTAGAAAAACCTAGATCCAAAGCTTTAGGGTTTGCATGTGCACCATAGGATTAATGTTTTGCTCATAACCCAACAATAACAACAACATAGCCCATTGCTTAGGAAATGACCCTAGCTCATAAAGCTTTTAGAAACAAACATAGCTCACATAGAGTGTCCCGTGGGTGTGAACCAAACAATATTTCTAGGCATCCTAATCCTAAACTCTCCAACATAAAACTTTAGAATACTTATGATTCTCTGATATAAGACTTAAGAATACTTATAAGACTTTAGAATACTTATAATTCTTTAATATATTTCCAAATATTATTTTCTTTCATGACAAAATTCGAGCAGTCTAACGACTATTTTTATAACATTTTCCAGTTTTCAAACAACGTGAAAACCAAAAACTCTCATAATATTTAATAAGTTGCATAATTGATACGATATATAATTTATTTGGTAACAATTCTTAAAATCTGATAATCAATTATGTTATCATATATGACGAATTTTGTATTACAGTGAAAATGATTTATATTTTTATAATAATTATGAAAATAAAATATATCATTTTATTAAAAACCATTTATACATGATGATCGAGAGTATAATAATAATAATTGATTTTCAGTATATTTTAAATTAATTATTATGTATTTCTCCGATCTTCGTTTATCAACCGTTTGAGGTAATGTACCTTTCTTTTGTACATAACTATGTTGAATAGTATATTTGGTCATGTGTATAACGTTTTTTCAGGATCTCTCAACATATTCGTGCATATATACGACAAGTATTACAATTTATGATTCGTCAAATAACTTATATCTTTATAGCAATCTACTTAAAATCTAGTGATTTTTATTAACATTAATCAGTTTTGTAAAAAACTCGATTAGCTAGGCCCCGATTAATCTCTGATACCAATCTGTCACACCCCAAAACTGAGAACGGCGGAATACGTTCTGGGGTGGAAGACGTCATGTACAATATCATTACAATTGCATAATAGTGAAAATAAGAAACAACAACCATTTCATTAATATAGTGATTATAATTACAAATGTGTTCTGCACAGTTAATAGACACCAAAAGTATAACAAAAATAAAATATGAGTCTTGTATATGCTCCATCTTCTCAAAAGTTGCACCGGTACCCGTCTATCTTTGACCTGAGGATACAAGTTATTTTGAAAACGCGTATCAGCATAAAGCTGGTGAGTTCATAAGAATTTAGTGTCGTTGTTTGTAGAAAAACATTCACAATCATTGTAATATAAAACTGAAACTTGTGTATATGAGTAATAGAAACCCCTAGGAAATCCTATATTTCCCATAAATGTACATCTGTAAGTTAAATGCTTTAAGTGTATAAAAGTATTTCCATTGAACCTTCAGTTATAAAAATAAAGTGAGTAGATGTTAAGTATGCTAATAGTAGTAGTGTTGCAAGCTTCAATTAGCCGTAGATATTTATTTACTTCGGGATGTTAGTTACACTTTAAGTCTTAGTGTATTAATTTGAATATGTATGTAACCCCTCATGTAACCAACTAAATGATAACAGAGAGCCCGATGGCCATCCCGATCATACGTAGTGTAGTGATGTAGTGCCACCCCTGGGCCTAGTCGGCTCGAACTGTAATTAACAGTCGGGATGTAATAGCATTCGTACCGTATAGATCTATACGTGTAGTGTTGATTTCCTTCCGGGAAGCCCTGGTCACATGGTGTAACCGCGATAGAGTGCCTTATAGAGAGATAGTGTGTTATACTGTGGATTAATGTATTCTCTTGTGTTATAGTGTAGTGGACTTTTAGTGTTGTTCATAGAGTGTTCTCTTATATGTATATTAACTTGTAATAGCAATTATAGTGAGTATAGTAGTAGTAGTAGTAGTAGAGGTAACGAGCAGTAGTCTTAACTATACTTATTATAGTTAACTAGAGTGTGTAATTTCTTGCCTTTGAATAACAAAAGTATTGAATAAAATGAATACTTTCATATCTAACACAAATATATATGATATATAACTAAGAAGTCAACGACAGTAAGACGGATAACAGATACCCTAAGACCACATCAAACAAGAACAGGAAATAAGGCGAGTTATCGGTCCTAAGTCCTTCGAGTCTTACTTATATAAATATATTAGTGTGGATATATTTAAAAGAAAAGTAGTTTAGACATTGGTTGAAAAATATTTTAACAACAATTTAACCTTGAAATGCATTTGATAATTATTTAAAAACCGTTTTATTGATAAGTATCAAAAAGTATAGAAAAACCCCTTTTTGAGGGTAAGTTATGAATCACATATGATTTGATAATAAAACTTGTATCATTCTACTTGTATCCCCCCCCCCCCACCCTAAAACATGTAAAAACATTTGAAAAGGTTCATTAAGGGGTATGAACTCACCAGAGATGAGGAGATCGGGTGGAAGTGTCGGATGAGCGTTTGGTGTCAAGTAAAGACTTGAACACCCTTTATGAACCTAGTAACATATGAAGACATATGTTTACAAGTAATTAGTAATTTAAACTCTAATTAAACACATATCGACATCCTAATGTGAATAAGAGTTCTATGGTTGAGTGCTAGAAGGCTAATGGGCTGCTAGGAAGGAGTTTTAGGCCTCACTATGGAGTTTACTCCTCACAAACCCATCCTTGGTGAGTTTACGGCTGGGAGACCACATCCCCCATGAGTTTATGGCCGTAAACTCATGCGAGGAGTGTAAGTGAGTGATTTCAAGCCTCTTGTGGTTCTACAAGGGATTCTAAGGAAATATACAGAGCTATAGGGGTGTTTTAAGGATCCAAAAGAGTACTACCTTGGAGTTTACGATCCTAGGACCACTCCTTGGGAGTTTACGGCTGTAAGCCCCATGGCTTAGGCCATGAACTCTTGGGCACCATCCAACTTCGATTTTTAGGTCCTTGGCTCATTCCTAACAAGTTCTAGTGAGGGTATAAGGCTTTTTAGGGGTTTAGAGGGTCATTTGGAATGGTTTACGAGATTTTACGGTCTAAGCATATTCTTGGGCCGTAAAATCTAGTTCACCCTTCAAATGATGATGTTTAGGTGTTCCAAGTCCGAAATAGTAAGTCCTTAAGTCATATTTAAGCCTAAAATGTGGTTGGGAAGGGTTTTGGGCTTGATTTGCATGCTTAGAGGGAGTTTACCGTCTAAGCATATGCTTGGGCCCTAAACTCTCTTTCAAGCCCTCAAAGTTGTTGATTCATAACTCAAACATTTCTAGGTTAAAGCCAAAACTAGTTTCTAAGCCTAAAGGGGAGAGTTTTGGGCATTTTGGCACCATTTTAGGGGTTTACGGTCTAAGGAGTTTCATAGGCCGTAAACTCCTTTTATTTTGCTTTCTTGAATGATCTTTGCGCCATAACAACAAGAAATGATGTTTAGAACAAGTTAGGGTAAGAGAACTTACGTTTTTGGAGGCAGAAACTTGCGGTTTTGGGATGAAATCAGATTTGAGGAGAGAGAGTAGAGAGATAAAAAGTGCCTAGTGTGGTAAAAAGGTTCTAAGGAGTGTGCACTCTCCTTTATATAGGGCTTGAGTGTCGTACCCGGTATACGACTACCCGATACTTATGTTTAACGAGGTTTAAAGTTTTACCCGATTAAATGGTCGTAATTAAAAATAAACTTTTTCCAACTTAATGGAAATGTAAATTACGTGTTTTTATTTATTTTAATACGACGATAATAACATAAAATGAAAATGAAATAAAACATTTCATTGATTTGTCTACCCCAAATTAACGGGACTTTTATAGAATAGAATATTTTTTTTTGGAAAGGGAACTTCCCAAACGAGGGTTTCCGGGCCAGCTTTCGCGCACCGACTAACGGAAACAGGTTATAATGACGGAATAAATTTTGGGTTGTCACATCATTCCCCCGTTAAGGAAATTTTGTCCCGAAATTTCGAATTCCAGCAGCTAAGTTATTACAGTGTAACTAAGAAAATAGATGGGGATATTTGAGTTTCATTTGATCCCCGCGCTCCCAAGTGAACTCCGGTCCTTGTTTGGCATTCCATCTAACCTTCACAATTGGGATGTGGCTTTGTTTTGTTCGTTTGACCTCCCGGTCCATAATCTCCGCAGGCTCTTCCACGATGTTGAGGCTCTCGCTGACTTCGATCTCGTCGAGTGGGATAACGAGAGTCTCGTTGGACAGGCATTTCTTCAGGTTTGAGATATGGAAGGTAGGATGTATGTTACTCAGCTTGCGGGGTAGGTTGAGTTTGTAAGCTACGGGGCCGATTCTAGCAAGAATCTTGAAAGGCCCTACGTACCTTGGGTTCAGCTTTCCACGCTTTCCAAAGCGTCTCGTGCCCTTCCAGGGTGAGACTTTCAAAAGGACTCGGTCTCCCACACCAATTCACGACAATCTTTATTCATATCTCACGTGCAGCGGTAGCAGGAGTGGTGGCAGCATGGACAGCCACAATTTGTTGGTCTTTGGAGGAGGTTTGAGTTTTCTTGCCCTTCTTCTGATCCCAACGCTTCCTCTTTTGTCAGTTGATTTGGGTGGTGCAATGGCAGTTGTGGTTGCTGTTGCTGGAGTGGAAGGAGTTTCATGATCAATCAACCTGTAGGCCAACTCCTTAACGCTGTCAAAGGTTGCAGGATGTGAAGATAGAACGTTTCCTGGATATTGGGGCACTAAACCCCAGATGTATCGTTCGATTTTCTTGCTCTCAGAAGGGATCATGTTAGGGAACATAGCCACCAGATCGCAAAACCTGGCCGTATAAGCCACTATATCTGTTCCCTTCATCTTGAGGTTCCATAGTGATGGATTAGTGTCTATGTCCATAACTATTTTGGTATGTACTTGACCCGATGGTGCATGGTCCTTTTGGGTTGCCTTCACCAAAGCAACTTGATTGGAGAAATAAATAAAGAGAGAGAGAGAGAGAGAGAGAGAGAGAGAGGTTATTATGATTTATTAATATGTTATAAGAATAATATATTAAAGGAGAAATCATATTTGTTTAATTAATATTGGTCAATAATTAATTAGGAATTAATTTTGTGATCAAGTGTAATTAATTAAACTAGAGGGGCTGATTTGTAATTATGTGATAGTTACAAAATCAGGTAAGGATTATCTTAAATATAGGGTGAACGAATTTAAGGAGATAATGCCTTAGAATTCGACTAGGATAAGGGTTACTAAGACTTATCTTATGGTTACTTGGTGGGCAAGCAACTAGATAAGGATAATGACTAAAACCCTAATCTTTACACCTATATAAACCCCCTAAGGCTCATGAATTCGTTTAACCCTTCCCAAGAAGTCCTAAGGACAAATTCCTACCTCTCTCCTCTCTCCTTATACCTTCTCCATTTGCTCTTGGTGTTTGTAAGCCATTAGAGGAGTGACACTTGTGACTCTAAGCCTTCCAAAGTTAATTCAAGGAGGAATTGGGATTGTTATTGCTACATAACAATCAAGGTAACATCTTAAACCTAATTATATGTTAATATCGATTTCCATATGCTAGAATTAGGGTTTATAGTCTTGGATTCAAAGCATGTACAATAGAGAAACCTAGATCCAAGCATTAGGGTTTGTCTGAGCACACAGGATGTCTTATGACCAAAACCCATCAGTGGTATCAGAGCCTAGCTTGGTTTCAATTGTATTGATGCATTGTATATCTAAAAATTCGATTTTTGGTGTTCTAGAGGCTGGACTCGCCGAGTCCATAGCTGAACTCGCCGAGTCCAGGGTGACTCGATGAGTCCAGGCTTGACTCGACGAGTCAACTCGTCAGATAGTGCTTATCTCGGGATTTCTTGCTGTTTTTGCATATGGATAGTTACCTTATCATGTTAGATCAATATTAATCCGATTATATGATATATTTGACTATATTTTTGATCTAATTGAAGATATTTATCAATTAATAAGATAATTGTTTCCTTATAAGATAATCGATTAATTATTTTGAGTAAATTGATAAATTGTTTTGCAAGAAATCATTAAACAAATCAAATATGGATAATTATGTAATTAAATGTTAATTTAGATTATTTGTTATTTGATCCTTGTTGTTATGAAAAATTTCATATTTTCCCCTTTAGGTTTTATAGTTTAAATTTGAACCCAAAGGTTTTGAAGTTTTGAAATTTAAATAGTTAAAACCCTAATGTTTTGAAAAAGGTTTCAAAACTTGCCCTCAAGTTTTGGAATTTAAAAGTTGATTAAAAGTTAATTAGGAATGTTAAATTCTAAAACCCTAGTAATGTTTTGAAAAGTTCAAATACACCCTGATGGTTTTATTAATTAATTAAGGAGTATAATTAAAAGAGATTTAATAAATCCATAAAAGTTTAGGTTAACCATTTAATTGAATTAAAAGTGTAATTGTTAAAGTTAACCTCATAGTATTTTAAAAGTATAAAATGCACCCTATACTATAGTCTAACATTATATATATGTATGAGTAAAAGTCAGTCTTACCGTTAGTAGGCCTCATTCATGAAGTTGGTCTATAAGGGGTGTTTAAAGGAAATTGCCTATAAAATGGCGATTGAATGGGTATCCACTCTTACCCACCGCACTCTTGACTAGTGGAGGGTCGTTAGCCGAACGGGTAGGATAGGACGAAATCTTCCATTATAAGTATAATGAAATACAAAGTAACTAAATGTTTTGCAAATTCCCAATCTTAGTTACTTAGGCAAAAGTGAATTGATGCAATTCCATGAAATTACACTTTGTGCCCTTGCGAAGACGTTAGTGGAGCGTGTGTGGTTTACCGGCACACTAAATGGTTCTAAGCAAAGGTAGCAAAGGGTGACTCAATGTTTTTCGTAGTTCGGTGGAGCGTGTGTGGTTTACCGGCACATCGAATAGGTGACTGTAACATGTGAGGGCACCGTGTAAGTTTGCATGGTTATTAACACCCGCTTTGTGATCCTCGGCATCCCAGTCACAAACAAGAGGGGCATATCGAGATTTAAACATGCCATTGAAATGTTCAATGAATCTCAAAGGATCTAGGAGTTTTCATAGATTTAAAACTTAAATTTCTTTTTCGTTTTTCATGGTGGAAATTAGTGAATCGTCATTCACTTACCTTCAAATATTTGGAAACTAGATTACGGCATCCCTTTTCTAGGTTGTAGCATATTGTGTTGGGTCCTAGCCTTAGTATCTCATTTTGGTGATTTACTAAGGACTCAATCAATCAATCAACTAACTTGAATTTGTTTCTCCCGTTTTGTAGATGTCAAAGTTCAACAACTATTGTCTTCCCAAATCCCGTGGAACAAGCATTCCACATGAAGATGATATTCCACGATTCGATCGAGGAACAAGAAATCATGCTTCACTTCCTCTTCCTCCTCCAATTATCCTCCCTAACCCACAAGATTGTAAAATTGAAAGGTTCAATATCACTCAAGCCCTTTTGGCAAGTAAACATAAAGAAGGAAAGTCGGTGTGTGCACACGTCTTAGGGATGAAGTCACACATTGATAGGTTAAGAATGATGGGATCTGTTGTCGGTGAAGAGATAGTTGTTGATTGGGTTCTTCAGTCACTTCCTAACTCGTATAGTGAGTTCGTAAGAGAGTACTATATGATGAATCACGACATGACCCTTATTGATCTCATCTATATGCTTATTGTTGCTGAATCAGCAATGGTTTGGCGTAATAGAAAAGCAATGTTGATTGGTGAATCTGCCTTCAAGACCTCTATGGATGTAGACAATGGCAATGAAAGACATGCAATGATCGAAAAGTTTGATCATAAGAGAAAGGCGATGTCTGAAGTAGTTCCATGTGTTGTTCCAAAAGAGTCAATTTGCTTTTATTGCCAAGAGAAGGGGCATTGGAGACGAAGTTGCCCGATTTACCTAAGAGATCTAAGAGATAGGAGAGTCAAAAGTATGACTACGCTTCAGGTAAAATCCACTATCTAACTTCGTTAAGTTCCTATTCATTGATTCAAAATAGATGTTGTGATAAGATTGCATTTGAATGTTTTGCAGGATCGGTGAAAAGAAAGGAAGCTTGATAAGAGAGCAAGATGAATCTAATCACAAGAGATGGATCTCGATCGCATGGACTTGAAGATTGGATTTTGAGCTTAGATAGTTATGATAGAGTTCTTAGAAATTTTCCTTTTACATAGTTTTCAATAGATTTTTCATTGTAAGGACAAATGTTTTTCCGCTGCTTTTATAAATAAAATAAATTTTTACTTATTTCCTTGCAACGAAATCGTTATGAAAATTGATATTTACAACGAATGAATATGATTCTTAGTTATGTTATTTATGGAAATGTAGAGAATTTACCAAATAGGGAGAGTTTCTCATCACCCAAAGTTTCAATTGGACAGAAATTTGGAATCACGCAACTTGGTTGCATGATCAATGTGAAATTTCATATTTGGAAATTAGACAAATTCGTTGACAAAGTGTTAAGTGAAGGACTAGGAGATCGAGTACACAAAGTTGTGTGTTGATCAAGTTCACCATAAGAGTAACAAAGATATCCGTCGTGATTTACTAAAGGTTTAGTAAATATGATTATACTTACAAGATTAAGTGTAATTCTGAATTGATTAAAGGGTTTAGATCAATAGTAGAACGAATAAGAAGAATCAAGTAGGCAGAAAAAATAAAAGTTTCTCCATTCTAAGAAGAAGGGAGAGTAGCTTGTATGCTTTATGATAGATCTTAATGAATAAGAACCATATCTCAATTGATCCTCTAAGTGAGTCTTAGTACAATTGTATGTTTAAAAAGAGGAATCAAGGATTGAAGAAATGGTTAAATCAAGAAGTCTATCATACTTTGTTCCAATAACAAGTCTTAAAGTTAAGATTGTGACAATGAGTGAAAAGTATTAAAGGTTTATAACATTCATCAAATGTGGAAAGTTGTGATGTCTTGAATAAGACAAAGACCGACTAGGACCAACTTATGAAGTGTTTTGATAAAAACTACACTAACTCTTGAATATTTGTTTGTCAAGAAATGGTTATTGACAAAAGAATCTTATATGTCAAGGAGTCAGTGGGAGCCTTAATGGTCTTGAAAGGTTTCAAGAACAAATCAAATAAACCTTATTGATCATCACTAGCACACGAGTTGAGGTTTACAACCTATCGTGTTGACATTATTTTGTTTCTATGCTATTCCAATTAAGTTAATTATGCATGTGAGTTCTTTGAGTTCTCATTTTGAATGCATAAAAGGCAAGGCACCTTGATCAATGAAAGTTACATTGATAGGAAAAAGGTGAGATGCTTAACTACTTGGAAAACGTGGTGGGCAGCTATGCTACCATAAGGCAAGAAATCAAGATTAAGAAAGTTCGGTCCATATGAGTTTGAATTTGTCGTAAACTTTGGTTTTAACAAATTCACATGGATAGAAACACATACATCGTTTAAATCTAAGTGTCATAAGATTTCCTTCTTCATGAAAATGATTGTGAGGAAATGCTTTCACTAAGAAAGATTCTAAGAAGATAGTGATTGTAAAATTGCATTCTCGAATTCAATTATGGTTACGGTATCCCTTTCCATGATTTGAATTGTGAGGTTTGGCAATTAGTCTTAATTTTTTGGACACACATATGAACTATCTAAGGCAAAGGTGTATAAGTTCAAGGAGCTTTGATAAAAGATTATCAAAGCATTAAGTTTTAGAAACATGGACTTAAGAAATTCAATAGGTATTGTTTTTCTGAAAGTTAAGATGTTTATGAATACATGTCGAAGCTAGTGGGAGCATAAGTGTTATGTTTTATAATAATCATCATGATAGTGGGAGCATAAATGTTATGATTGTATGATTATTAAGGAAAGTATTGCAAGTTGGCAATATTAATTATAGAAAACAAGAGTCATTCTTTGCAAAGTTGTAAGGATGGAATAGTTGTTTTGCTATAACTAAGGGAGAGAATATTATGCTTCATTTCAAATCTAAAGGCTTAGGTTGAGAAATGTTAATAAATTTAGTTAAGGGTACATAGTGTGTTCTTAAAATTTCGATTATGATTACGGAATTCCTTTTCACAATTCGAATTTTGAGAACATAGCGAATAAAACATTATGCGTCGTGTCCCATACGCTTCGGGTATAGGATCAATTGCAAATGCTTTAATATTTGACCATTCTAAAATTTTCCAAATGTCTAGCGTATTTAGAGGGAAAAGGGACTAGAATCGGTTTTGACTAAAATAATTAAACAATTATCAAAGGACAATTCAAAGTTCGACGAGGATTGGTTGCTTGTGAGTAGTTGGAAGCATGGTATTGAATGGACCATATTAACATTATTATGAATAGATAAGTTTCTATTAAGAATGAGTTGTCATATGGAAAATATGGAAGCGTGTCCATATTAGGAATTGAATATTGAAAATATATGACTAGATTAGAAACTTTTATGCAAAAGGATGTTCAAAGGAATGTACTTTGAGTGAGAGACATCATATCTAAGGAATTGTCTTGTAATTGGCAATAGTCTTTGTGACTTTGCTGCAGTGACATTACGAAAGAATCATTGCATAAAATGTTAGAATCTAGCATATTCTATAAGTGGCAAGAATTTGATATTCTTAAACTTATGAAAAACGGATTTGGAGTTGTGAAATGAGAATGATTGGAAATGTGTCCAATGTGATCTATTTCACAAAGTAAGAACCATAGGTGAACATTGTGTGCATGCTAGGAGCATGGGATAAGTGTTGTAATTCAAGTAAGAAGTTGATTACCCGAAACGACAAATAATGAGTAATCGATATGGTGATAAATAAAAGCAGTTTTATTTATGCTCAAAGGGTTGAGGCCATATAGGATTAGTATTATTCTTGTGTTTCACTTTGCATGTTTTGACTTCCATAATAATTGAGTTTATTAAGAATAATCGAATTGTTCAAACGGGCCACATTCGTTCATATGTTGGAAGTAGATATGAATGAAGACTATCGTGAATTGGTGTGTGGATTGTCTAAAAGAGTATTAGACATAAGCAAATGTTTCTTGCAACATTCATGAGTGCTTATGAATATGAATTTGAGCATTGGATTAAACCCACACTCGCTTGGATCACTCCATGAATTGTATCACGAGTGATTGGTGAGACGATAACATCTTATATTCTTGAAACCGAGATTTGTGAGTTGTATCTTGCTAATCGGTTGCACATTTATAATATGTAAACGCACTAGTAACTTGGTGTTATAAAACATATTGTTGTGTGTCATTTGGTTAGTTAGTGCAAGCAAGCATTGTATCAAAGTTTATCCGTTCCTTTTATCCAAGGCAGGATAAAAGCGATATCTTGTAGGCCCCTCGATGGTTTAGTGATGATAAACGTAAATGCTCGGTCGGGCTAGGGCTAATTCGATTTGTTCAATTAGTCAGCCATCATAAATCGAGAATCGAGAAATATTACAAAGAGAATGATTGGAAATCATATCTCATACGATATCTAGAATGGAGGAATATATGATCCCTTATCTAAGGACACGCGTATCTGATAGGATCAGAGTTGACAGCGGCTTTGGAAAGCTACGATTGCAGATCAGGATCTGAAGTCATACGCAGAATAGTTATTAGACTTATCCAAGTGGGAGACTGTTGGATTAGTGTCTAAGTCCATAACTATTTTGGTATGTACTTGACCCGATGGTGCATGGTCCTTTTGGGTTACCTTCACCAAAGCAACTTGATTGGAGAAATAAATAAAGATTGATTTATTAATATGTTATAAGAATAATATATTAAAGGAGAAATCATATTTGTTTAATTAATATTGGTCAATAATTAATTAGGAATTAATTTTGTGATCAAGTGTAATTAATTAAACTAGAGGGGCTGATTTGTAATTATGTGATAGTTACAAAATCAGGTAAGGATTATCTTAAATATAGGGTGAACGAATTTAAGGAGATAATGCCTTAGAATTCGACTAGGATAAGGGTTTATAAGACTTATCTTATGGTTACTTGGTGGGCAAGCAACTAGATAAGGATAAGGACTAAAACCCTAATCTTTACACCTATATAAACCCCCTAAGGCTCATGAATTCGTCTAACCCCTCCCAAGAAGTCCTAAGGACGAATTCCTACCTCTCTCCTCTCTCTTTATACCTTATACATTTGCTCTTGGTGTTTGTAAGCCACTAGAGGAGTGACACTTGTGACTCTAAGCCTTCCAAAGTCAATTCAAGGAGGAATTGGGATTGTTATTGCTACATAACAATCAAGGTAACATCTTAAACCTAATTATATGTTAATATCGATTTCCATATGCTAGAATTAGGTTTTATAGTCTTGGATTCAAAGCATGTACAATAGAGAAACCTAGCTCCAAGCATTAGGGTTTGTATGAGCACACAGGATGTCTTATGACCAAAACCCATCACATAGTTCCTCCTCAAGGTTCAGAACCTTACCTCTAGGGTAGTATTCCTTCCTCAGTAGATCCTTTAGTGTGTCCCAGCCCATGGCATTGGCTGTTACTAAGGAGAGTGAATTGACATGGCCATTCCACCATGTCAGGGTCCTTTCAGTGAAGGTGGCAGCAACGAACTTGATTTTGCTTTCTTCTGGGCATGAACACATTTCGAAAACAGCTTCGGCTCTTTCGATCCATTGGGACAGAGCAAGGATTCCTCCAGTCCCATTGAAGAGCATTGGTTTACAGTTCATGAAGTCTTTGTAAGTACACCCTTGTGTTCGTGGGGGATTTCACCATGTCTGGAGTTGGCGCCCATTCCGGCTCCACTAGCATCGCCGTAATTTATTTGGGCCAAGGCTTCCGTCACAACTGCGGTCAAAGCTGTTTGAAACAACACTTGATCGAACTGCAGAGGAGGAAGTGGTGGTGGTGGTGGGGTTTGAGTCACAGGTCTGCCTTTGTTCGGGCGCTTGCGAGGAGGCATCTTTTACTGAAAGTTCATAGAGATGATAACAATAGTAAGAGTCTATTAAAAGTATGATAAGAGGGTTTTAGGGACTAAATCAACATAGCCCAATAATCAGAGAGAGAGAGTCATAGCAATAGGGTAGTTAACTGTCATTTTACTGGTATTAATGATGTCATACAAGTTCCGGAAAAGTGACCTAACAGTAGGTCTTACGTCAAACCATAAGGAAAATGCTGGCAGTCTAGAGACCTAATTAGAGTACATTTAAAGTTAGGGATGTTTACAGACATGTGCTCTACTGAGCATAGAAAAGAAAAAGGCTAGTCCTTAGACAAAAGAGTGAGATGCTTTAACATCTTCTACTGACGACGGGTACCCATTGGGTAAACCCTCAGATCAGCTAGTTGACGCATGACTTCCTGAAGATGACGTTCATGAGCTCTCTGACATGCTCGGAGTTCCCTAACTTCGGCTTGGTATGCAGCTAGTTGTTGCTGCAGAGCCTCATTGGTTCTCCTCGTCCTGTCCATAGCTTCTTCCAGTTGGTGAATGCGAGCAGTGTTGAGGTTAGAGTTGGCATCAACTTCCACAACTCGCCCAATAACTGCTTGACCTTTCTCGACATTCCTAGGAATCCTTCGGACCATGATAGGCAAGACTCAGTCTGCTGATCCTCCTTCGCTTATGTTGTAAAATCTTTGGTCTCCGTCGAACGGTACCGGTTGACCCTGCTCATCGCTCCATCGGTTCAGGGTTATTGCCCACATGGGAGTGGGGCCTTGGAACACTGGACGGGGGTTAGGATTTGGAGCTGGTAGGGGAAGGTTGTTGACTTCTGGCTCGGAGTCGGATCCATCCGAAAAGCCTTCCGCACGGTGATCATCCAAAGGAATCGAATGATCGTCCTCTGGCTCCTCATCTAGCCATCCTCCATTGCCTTGGTTCGGATAATACGGGTCGTTGGGATGGTGTAAGCCAACCATTTTATCTACGCGGGAATGGGGAAAGAAAGGTTAATAGGCGTACTAATCTAGAATACTTTTTAAGATGATCGTTACTAGTCGGCCCAATACTTGCATAGTGCATACCAATTACGTATAACCGAAGCAAGATAGTCCTTCGAATAAGTAACCCTAACTCCAGATCCCCAATCAAACAAGAACAGGAAATGTAGCAAAGGTCATAGATTCTGAGTCTATAGCGCCCTAGTCACATGTAATCGTGATGTATCCACTTAGCAACTATTGTCCTACCAGTAACGACCCTTTTTGTTATCATATAAGCAGTTAGCAGGGTACAGAATACTCCTATAGTATTCTTGTTCTAACGATCTTGTAGTAGTGTTGGTAAGTTTTTAGACTTGTTGCAACACCATAATCACTCTTAGGCACGTGCTAGTCACTCCTAGAGAGATGTAGTTGATCAGGCTACATCCACCCAGGTGTGGCTATATGTCTCTAAGCTTAATTATGATGTTCAGCAATCTTTAATACTTCTGTTCTGTTCTAGAATGATATTGACTCTTTGTATTGGTGAATGTATATATATATACCTAATTAAATATTTTAGTATTCAAAAGTATATATTCTTGGTCAGAGTGTTTTAGTCCCGAAGTGTTTATAGTTTGTATATCTTTTATGGGTTCATATACTTGATTCACTATAAATAATGGCTCTGATACCAATCTGTCACACCCCAAAACCGAGACCGACGGAATACGTTCTAGGGTGGAGGACGTCATGTACAATATCATTACAATTGCATAATAGTAAAAACAAGAAACAACAACGATTTCATTAATATAGTGATTATAATTACAAATGTGTTATGGACAGTTAATAGACACCGAAAGTATAACAAAAATAAAAGATGAGTCTTGTCTATGCTCCATCTTCTCAAAAGCTGCACCAGTACCTGTCTATCTTTGACCTGAGGATACAAGTTTTTTGAAAAAGAGTATCAGCATTAAGCCGGTGAGTTCATAAGAATTTAGTGTCGTTGTTTGTAGAAAAACATTCACAATCATTGTAATATAAAACTGAAACTTGTGTATATGAGTAATAGAAACCCCTAGGAAATCCTATATTTCCCATAAATGTACATCTGTAAGTTAAATGCTTTAAGTGTATAAAAGTATTTCCATTGAACCTTCAGTTATAAAAATAAAGTGAGTAGATGTTAAGTATGCTAATAGTAGTAGTGTTGCAAGCTTCAATTAGCCGTAGATATTTATTTACTTCGGGATGTTAGTTACACTTTAAGTCTTAGTGTATTAATTTGAATATGTATGTAACCCCTCATGTAACCAACTAAATGATAACAGAGAGCCCGATGGCCATCCCGATCATACGTAGTGTAGTGATGTAGTGCCACCCCTGGGCCTAGTCGGCTCGAACTGTAATTAACAGTCGGGATGTAATAGCATTCGTACCGTATAGATCTATACGTGTAGTGTTGCTTTCCTTCCGGGAAGCCCTGGTCACATGGTGTAACCACGATAGAGTGCCTTATAGAGAGATAGTGTGTTATACTCTGGATTAGTGTATTCTCTTCTGTTATAGTGTAGTGGACTTTTAGTGTTGTTCATAGAGTGTTCTCTTATACGTACATTAACTTGTAATAGCAATTATAGTGAGTATAGTAGTAGTAGAGGTAACGAGCAGTAGTCTTAACTATACCTATTATAGTTACCTAGAGTGTGTAATTTCATTCCTTTGAATAACAAAGGTATTGAATAAAACGAAGACTTTCATATCTAACACAAATATATGTGATATATCACTAAGAAGTCAACGACAGTCGGACGGATAACAGATACCCTAAGACCACATCAAACAAGAACAGGAGATAAGGCGAGCTATCAGTCCTAAGTCCTTCAAGTCTTACTTATATAAATATATTAGTGTGGATATATTTAAAAGAAAAGTAGTTTAGACATTGGTTGAAAAATACTTTAACAACAATTTAACCTTGAAATGCATTTGATAATTATTTAAAAACCATTTTAATGATAAGCATCCAAAAGTATAGAAAAACCCCTTTTTGAGGATAAGTTATGAATCACATATGATTTGATAATAAAACTTGTCGCATTCTACTTGTATCCCCCCCCCCCCCCTCTAAAACATGTAAAAACATTTGAAAAGGTTCATTAAGGGGTATGAACTCACCTGAGATCAGTAGATCGGGTGGAAGTGTTGGATGAGCGTTTGGTGTCAAGTAAAGACTTGAACACACTTTATGTCCCTAGTAACATATGAAGACATATGTTTACAAGTAATTAGTAATATAAACTCTAATTAAACACATATCGACATCCTAATGTGAATTAGATTTCTATGGTTGAGTGCTAGAAGGCTAATGGGTTGCAAGGAAGGAGTTTTAGGCCTCACTATGGAGTTTACTCCTCACAAACCCATCCTTTGTGAGTTTACGGGTGGGAGACCACATCCCCCATGAGTTTACGGCCGTAAACTCATGGGAGGAGTGTAAGTGAGTGATTTCAAGCCTCTTGTGGTTCTAGAAGGGATTCTAAAGAAATATACAAAGCTATAGAGGTGTTTTAAGGTTCCAAAAGAGTACTCCCTTGGAGTTTACGGTACCACTCACTGGGAGTTTACGGCCGTAAGCCACATGGCTTAGGCCGTGAACTCTTGGGCACCGTCCAACTTCGATTTTTACGTCCTTGGCTCATTCTTAACAAGTTCTAGTGAGGGTATAAGGCTTTTTAGGGGTTTAGAGGGTCATTTGGAATGGTTTAAGGGAGTTTACGGTCTAAGCATATGCTTGGGCCGTAAACTCTAGTTCACCCTTCAAATGATGATGTTTAGGTGTTCCAAGTCCGAAATAGTAAGTCCTTAAGTCATATTTAAGCCTAAAATGTGGTTGGGAAGGGTTTTGGGCTTGATTTGCATGCTTAGTGGGAGTTTACCGTCTAAGCATATGCTTGGGCCGTAAACTCTATTTCAAGCCCTCAAAGTTGTTTATTCATAACTCAAACACTTCTAGGTTAAAGCCAAAACAAGTTTCTAAGCCTAAAGGGGAGAGTTTTGGGCATTTTGGCACCATTTTAGGGGTTTACGGTCTAAGGAGTTTCTTTGGCCGTAAACTCCTTTTATTTGGATTTCTTGAATGATCTTTGCGCCATAACAACAAGAAATGATGTTTAGAACAAGTTAGCGTAAGAGAACTTACGTTTTTGGAGGCAGAAACTTGCGGTTTTGGGATGAAATCAGATTTGAGGAGAGAGAGTAGAGAGAGAAAGAGCGTCCAGTGTGGTAAAAAGGTTCTAAGGAGTGTGCACTCTCCTTTATATAGGGCTTGAGTGTTGTACCCGGTATACGACTACCCGATACTTATGTTTAACGAGGTTTAAAGTTTTACCCGATTAAATGGTCGTAATTAAAAATAAACTTTTTCCAACTAAATGGAAATGTAAAGTACGTGTTTTTATTTATTTTATTACGAAGATAATAACATAAAATGAAAATGAAATAAAACATTTCATTGATTTGTCTACCCCCAAATTAACGGAAGTTTTATAGAATATAATATTTTATTAACGGAAACAGGTTATAATGACGGAATAAATTTTGGGTTGTCACATCATTCCCCCATTAAGGAAATTTCATCCCGAAATTTAGAATTCAAGCAGTTAAGTTATTACAGTATAACTAAGCTAAGAGATGGGGATATTTGAGTTTTATTTGATCCTCGCGCTCCCAAGTGAACTCCGGTCCTCGTTTGGCGTTCCATCGAACCTTAACAATTGGGATGTGGCTTTGTTTTGTTCGTTTGACCTCCCGGTCCATAATCTTCGCAGGCTCTTCCACGAAGTTAAGGCTCTCGTTGACTTCGATCTCGTCGAGTGGGATAACAAGAGTCTCGTCGGACAGGCATTTCTTCAGGTTTGAGACATGGAAGGTAGGATGTATGTTACTCAGCTTGCGGGGTAGGTTGAGTTTGTAAGCTACGGGGCCGATTCTAGCAAGAATCTTGAAAGGCCCTACGTACCATGGGTTCAGCTTTCCACGCTTTCCAAAGCATCTCGTGCCCTTCCAGGGTGAGACTTTCAAAAGGACTCGGTCACCCACCTAGAATTCCAAAGGTTTTCTTCGTTTATCTGTGTAGCTTTTCTATCGATCTCTGGAAGCTTTTAATCGTTCACGAATTTGTACAAACTTCTCGGTTGTTTCTCGAATGATCTTCGGACACGTGAGAGCGCTGTCAGGAAACCGTCCTTTAGCTAACTGAGTGTCACCCACCTCAACCCAGCATAGAGGATATCTGCACTTCCGGCCATAGAGGGCTTCAAATGGAGCTGCCTTGATGCTCGTATGATAACTATTGTTGTAGGAAAACTCCACAAGGGGTAAGTGTGTATCCCACGCTTTACTAAATTCAATCACACAGGCTCGCAGCATATCCTCCGAGGTTTGGATCGTCCTTTCACTTTGCCCGTCGGTCTGCGGATGGTAGGCGGTACTCATGTCTAACCTTGTCCCTAAGGTGCTTTGTAGTGATTGTTAAAACCTCGAAGTGAACCTACTATCTCTATCGTAGATTATAGATATAGGGACACCATGCAGTCGTACGATTTCCTTAATGTATATTCTGGTGAGTTTCTCCATCTTATCTGTTTCTTTGATGGGGAGGAAGTGTGCAGACTTGGTCAGTCTGTCGACGATGACCCATATAGTATCCAGCCCACCCGTCGTCTTGGGTAGCTTGGTTATGAAATCCATACTAATCCGCTCCTGCTTCCACTCTGGTATCTCCGGTTACTGGAGAAGACCTGATGGCTTCTGGTATTCGACCTTAACCTTTGCGCAAGTAAGGCATTTACTCACAAAGGTAGAAATCTCTGCTTTCATGTTAGGCCACCAGTATAACTTTTTGAGATCCAGATACATCTTATCTGAACCTGAGTGAACGGAATATCGAGTGTTGTGTGCTTCCTTCATGACCCAGTCTCTGAAACCACCATGACGTGGCGTCGAGATTCGGTCCATGAGATAAAAGGCTTCGTTACCCTTGACCTCCAAGTTCTTATCTATTCCACGTAAGGATTCTCCCGCCACATTCTCAGGCTTTAAATCTTCAAGTTGAGCCTCCTTAATCAGAGTGGATAGATGCGAATGGATAGTCATTGTTAATGACTTGACCCTTCGACCAGAATACTCTTTTCTACTTAGTGCGTCTGCTACTACAGTGGCTTTTCCCGGGTGATAACGAATCTCGCAGTCGTAATCATTGAGTAGTTCGACCCACCATCGTTATCTCATATTGAGCTCTTTATGGTTCAGTATGTGTTGGAGGCTTTTATGGTTTCAGTATGTGTTGGAGGCTTTTATGGTCAGTGTATACTGTGCTCTTCGTACCATACAGGTAATGTCTCCAGATTTTTAGAGCGGATACGACCGCTCCTAACTCGAGGTCATGCGTGGTGTAGTTAATCTCATGTGTCTTCTGTTGTCTCGAGGCATAAGCGATGACCTTACCTCGTTACATCAGGACACAACTGATCCCTTGGTTCGATGCATCGCAGTACACCATGAAATCCTCTATCCCTTCGGGAAGGGACAATACCGGTGCGGTGCATAGGGCTCGCTTCAGGGTTTGGAATGCCTTCTCCTGTTTCTCTTCCCAGTCCAATGTCATGCCTTTCTGTGTCAACATGGTGAGAGGTTTCGTAATCCGAGAGAAGTTCTGAATGAATCTACGAAAGTAGCCAGCGAGGCCTAGAAATTGATGAGTTTCTGTAGGCATCTTCGGTGCTGACCAGTTCTCGATAGCTTTAATCTTGGATAAGTCCACATGGATTCCTTCCTCACTTATCACGTGCCCTAAGAATTCCACTCTTCGGATCCAAAATTCGCACTTAGAGAACTTCGCATATAACTTCTCCGATCGTAGAGTTTCTAGGACTCATCGTAGATGATTTCTATGTTCTTCCTCGCTCCGAGAGTAGACAAGTATGTCATCGATAAAGACAATGACAAACTAATCTAAGTATGGACGACACACCCTATTCATCAGGTCCATAAACACTGCGGGTGCATTAGTCAATCCAAAGGGCATCACCACGAACTCGTAGTGTCCGTAACGAGTTCGGAAGGCTATCTTCGGAACATCCTCCTCAAGCACTCGTAACTAGTGATACCCGGGCCTAAGATCAATCTTGGAAAAGTAACTCGCCCCTTGCAGTTGGTCGAATAGGTTGTCTATACAGGGAAGAGGGTAGCGATTTTTTACCGTGAGTTTGTTGAGCTCCCTGTAGTCGATGCACATACAGAATGATCTGTCCTTCTTCTTTACGAACAAGATTGGTGCTCCCCAGGGTGAGAAGCTTGGTCTTATAAAGCCCTTGCTGAGCAGCTCGTAAAGTTGACTAAACAGTTCTAGCATCTCTGTAGGCGCTAAACGATAGGGCGATTTAGCTACAGGGGTAGCTCCTGGGACTAGGTCGATTCTGAACTCAACCCGACGTTTGGGAGGTAAACCGGGGAGTTCTTCTGGAAAGACATCGAGGAAGTCGCATACGATTGGAAAGTCTTTTAAATCTTTCGTTTTCTGGTTTGTATCAACGATGTGGGCAAGGAATGCGCGATATTCCTTACGCAAGTACTTCTGAGCTTGAATACTCGAGATGATGTGAAGGCTCGTACCAGGTTTGTCTCCATAGATTAACAGAGTTTCGTTATTTGGCAGATTTAAACGGATTGCTTTGTCGAAACACAGAATAGCGGCGCGATGGAGACTCAACCAGTCCATGCCCACAATGACATCGAAACTCTTGATCGAGACTAGTATGAGGTCGATTGGGAAAGTATGATCATATAGTGTAAGAGTGCAACCTAAGTAGATTTCGTTAGAGCTCTCCGTCTTTCTGTTAGCCATTTTTACGATGAATGTTTCTTTTAGTGGTTGTGGAGATTGCTCAAGTAAGTGTTTAAAGTTTTGGTTTATGAAGCTTCTTTCTGCACCACTATTGAATAAGACACAAGCACAAAAGTTGTTGAGAAGGAACGTACCCGTGACTACTGTGGGGTCTGCTACTGTTGAATTAATGTCTAAGTCCATAACTATAATTGGTAAGACTTGACCCGACCCGGCATGGTCCATTTGGGTTGCATACCATCATGCACTTGGATAGACTATAATGAGAGAAATAAGACACTTATGGTTATTAATATATTATAAGTTCTAGTATATTAATAATAAGAATAATGAAATTATTTAATTAGTATTGATCAAGAATTAATCTAGGATTAATTAAGTGATCAAAAGAAGACTAATTAAATATGTGGGTTGATTGTGTAAATCATCCATACTTGTATAGTGGGCTAATGCTCCATGGATTATCTAGTTGGGACAAAACCCATATGATGCTCCATGGATGCTCCATGGTGTATTTGAACCCATGGATCCAAGGAAATGGAAAGTCATGACAATTAGGGTTTACCCTAATTGTATAACTATATAAGCATCTTATTCTTGAGGAAAATCGGCCACTAGTGAGAGAAACAAAGGGCTAGCCGATTTTCATGAAGTGTAGAATTCTCTCAAGTTATTCTAAGTGTTTTGATGATTGTGAACCATTTGAGGTGTCACACTTGGGGCACTAGGCACTCAAGCTTCATGAAGACAAGCACCATCAAAGAGGTATGTATTCTATCTTGTTATGTTGATAGTTTTGTATGCTAGTTTAGGATAATACCTTGGATATTCATATTTGCATGTATAATAGAGAAAACATAGATCCAAGGTATTTAGGGTTGCATGTACACTTAGGAGTGTTAGAATGCTCATAACCCAACAGTGGTATCAGAGCCTAGGCTTGTTTTCTTGTTATACCTGCAATAGAAGCTGAAAAATCGAAATTGGTGCTATCAGCCCAGCAGACTCGCCGAGTCCATGAAGGGACTCGACGAGTCCAAGGCAAAATGCATCCAACTCGCCGAGTTATGTTCATGCACTCGACGAGTTGGACCCCAGACAGCATATTTTCGAGATTTTTGGCTAGAAATGGACTAGGAACATTACCCTAAGTTGTTTTTGAACTTATAAACTTGTTTTTTGATGTGGTAATGTTCATGCTAATCCATTTTCAAAGATAATTGTCAATAGATTCATGTTTTGTATTAGTTTAAAGGTTAGACTAATTACATGAAAAAGTTTGATTTGAATTATCTTGTTCTTATGAGTTGCTTAGATTAATAGAAAAGTTAATTGAAATAGTTGTTTTCAATCCATTTTAATCTAAGAGTTGAGTATAAAATGTGTTTGTGTAACTTGTCCTCAAGTTACATGAAGAGTCACATTAAAGACTCATAAAACTAATAAAATTGGCAAAGGTTACAAAAAATGAAGAGTCTAGTTTTAATTAATTGGAGTTATGACTCCATAATTTGTCCTCAAGTTATGGAGGACCAAGAGTCTCTTCATTAAATAAATAAATAAATAATAAATAATGTAACCTTAATTAATTCCATAAGTTATAAAAAATAAAGAAAAGTTAATTCTTTTATTAGTTTAAAGTCTTCCATAAGTTATGGAACTTGAAGAGTTTTTGGATTAAAACTACTTTAAATACATAAGTTATGGAATTAATTAGTTTTGAATAGTTTCAAAACTTGCCCTCAAGTTTAGGAATTCGTAAAGTTTTCTCATATGAATACTTTAATTCCAAGTTAGCCCTTAGAATTTTAAAAGTTAAAATTCAACCCTTATACTTTATAATATTATAAGTTAATAATATATGTATATGTATAAGAGTAAAGTCGGTCTTACCGCTAGTACGCCTCATTCACGAAGCCGGTCTATAAGGTGGGTATAAGGTTGTTGCCTATAAAATGGCAACTTAATGGGTGTCCACTCTCACCCACCGCTTGCTTGACTGGTGGAGGGTCGTTAGCCGAACGGGTTTGACTGGACTATAATTCTCCCTTCATTAAAAGTATTAACGATAAATACTAAGTAACTAAACTCTTAATAATTCCCAATCTTAGTTACTTAGGAAAATGTGAATAAGGTGCTAATCCATGAAATTACACTTTGCACTTTGTTTAAGTCGGTTAGTGGAGCGTGTGTGGTTAACCGGCACACTAACTCGTATTTAACAAGGTAGGCAAAGGGTAACTTAATGTTTATCATAGTATTGATGGAGCGTGTGTGGTTAACCAGCACAACGATTGAGGGGTAAACACTTAAGGGTACCAAGTAATTTCCATGGTTACTTCACACCTTGTTTTGTGATCCTTGGCATCCCAGTCACAAAACCTGAAGGGCACACTCGAGATTGAAACATGCCATTGAACAGTTCAATGAATCTCAAAAGATCTAGGAGTTTCAAAACCAATTAAAACCTAATAATACATTTCGTTTATCTTGGTGGAAATTGGTGAATCGTCATTCACCTACCTTCAAATTGTTTTATAGCTTGGATTACGGCATACCTCTTCTAAGTTATAAAATAGTTTGATGGGTCCTAGCCTTAATATTTCATATTGGGTGTTATATTAAGGACTTTAAGATCAACTATCTTGAATATCTCCCAAAACATGTCTGGTTTAGACATTTATGATCTTCCCAAATCTCTTGAAACAAGCCTTCCTAAATGAAGATGATGTTCCAATGGAAATCATACTTCTTTCACCTCCTCCAATTATTCTCCCTAACCCACAAGTTCTTGAAAAGCTTAAGGTCACTCAAGCCCTATTGGCAAGGCAAGGTCTAGGTGTGATCACATCTTGGAGATGTAGTCACATATTGACAAGCCGGGAGATTTGGGTGTCAAAGTCTTGAGAAAGTTGGTGGTTCAATCACTTTCTAAGTCACATAGTGAGTTCTTTTGGAACACCTATGAAACAGACTATGACAAGACCCTTAATGATCTTATCTATTTGTTAAGATCAACTTCCTCAAAAACTTGATGGACATTGACAATAGTGACACAGGAAATCCAAAAAAGCATTCTCTTCCCAATGGAAAGGGATCGGCCATAGTCAACTCGGTTGAACAAATGGTAAAGAGAAAAGCTAAGTCTGTAATAGTCCCGTGTACCATTATCAAAGGGTCCATATGTTTATATTGCCAAAGAAAGGGTCATTATTTGCGAAGCTGCCAAATTTACCTAAGGATGTTAAAGTCAATAAGGTTGACTCTACTTCAGGTAAAGTCCACTAATCTAACTCTGTTAAGTTTCTATTCTAAGATTCCTGATACATGATGTGACTGGGTCACTTGGTAATGTTTTAAGAATCAAAGAAAAGTCAAGGAACTTAAAGAAAGAATATGCTGAATCTGATCGCATAGATGGATTTCTATCGCGTAGTTTGAAAATCGGATTCTTGAGCTACTTCTTAGGAGTCATGGGATATTGCTTAGGAATAGATACCAACAAGTTTTCATATGGATTGTAAGGATAAGTTTTTCCGCATAGTTTTAAAATAAAAGAAAATTTTTGATTTTATTTATTTTCAAATATCCTTACAATGGCATTTGAGGAAAAATTGTTGCTTATATGATTCCATTAATAGCAAGAGTGGAAATATGAAATTGATTCCTTCATTTGTGGTAATGTCTAAGTTTACCAAATAAGGAAAGATTCTCATCACCCAAGTCTCAATTGGACCGAAACTTGGAATCATGCAAGTTGTATAGCATGATGAATGAGAACTTTCAAGTATTGGAAAATTAAGACTAACTACTTATTCACATGGATGTGTGAGTGAAGTAATGGACTAAGGGATCGAGTACACAATCATGTGCACTGATTAAGTCCACCACAAAAGATTGATAAGGCTATTCATCATAGTTTACTAAAGTTCAGTAAATATGGTTATACTTACAAGCTTAAGTGTAATTCTGAGACATTGGAAAAGGTTCCAATGTAAGGCATAGCGAATAAGAAGAATCAAATTAGGCAGAAGGATAAAAGTTTCTCAAATCTGAAAAGATGGGAGAGTACTTTAGTATCAGTTTTGTGATCATCTTAATGATTAAGAAACCATATCAAAATTAGTTCTCTAAGGAAGTCTTAGTGCATTCTTATGACTAAGAAGAAGGGATCTTGAATTGTTGAAATGGTTAAATCAAGAAGATGAGTCATACTTCGTTCCAATACAAGTCTTAGAGTCATACTCCAAGATTGTGACTTGAGTGACATGTCTCAAAGAAGGTTTAAAACACTTGTCAAATGTAAGAGTAAAAGTTTTCTACTCTTGTACATTTGAAATTGGTAAGTTGTGATGTTTTGGATAAAACAAAGACCAACTCAGGCCAATTGTGTGAAGTGTTTGTCTTGGTTAGAATCCACACTATCTCTTGGATGTTTGACAAGGGAGTCTTATAGGTCAAGAGGACAGTGGGAGTCTTAAAGGTCTTGAAAGTCTCAAGAACTAATCAAGAATAAAACCTAAAGTTCTTCACTAGCACACGACTTGAGGTTTATAACCTATCGTGTTGACACAGTCTATGCCCATTCCAGTTAAAGTTGAGTTCTTCGAGTTCTCAAGTGGTTGCACAACAACTTGGAAGCAATGGTAGGCCCTTGAGCTGCCAAGTGGCAAGAAATTAAGATTGAGTTCAGTCCATATGAGTTTGGATTTGTCATCATCCTTGTCTTGTGGCTATGGTTTTGACAATTCACATGGATAAGAACACATACACCATTAAATCTAAGTGTCATAAGGTTTCTCTCCGATTCATGAAAATGATGGTGAGGAAACACTTTCACTAAGTAGATTTTAGCTAGATAGCAATTGTGATATTTGCATTCTCAAAGTCGTTAGTGGAGCGTGTGTGGTTTACCGGTACACTAACCTGGACTTGTGAGAAGTGGCAAAAAGGTCTAACCATTATAATTACGGCATCCCTCTTCATAATTGTTTAGACATACAAGTGTGCTATCTAACGGAAGGTGTATGATTTTGATAAAGTCTTATCAAAACAATCTAGTATCAGAAATCTGAACTTTGGTAAGAAAGTCGATAAAGTATTGATTTCTAGAAGTCCAGCTGATTTCTGAGTACATGTCAAAGCTAGTGGGAGCATAAGTGTTATGCTAATGATCATCATGTTAGTGGGAGCATGATAATTATGATAAAGATTGCAAGTTAGCAATGTTAATTATAGAAAACAAAAGGTTTCAATTGGGAAATAACATGTTTTGCTATAATTAAGGGAGAGGAAATTATACTTCATCTCAAATCTATAAGCTTAGATCGTGAGGTTTTAATCATTTAGTCAAGGATATATATGAATTTCATGTTGGAATGGCTCAACATAAGGAAATTCTGTATATGGGTCCATTATTTGCGTTCTAAAATTCGATTATGATTACGGCATCCCTTTTCATAATCTGAATTATGAGAACTTGGCAAATAGAAATGGAAATGTTATAGCAAAAGACTGGTTTAGTCTTTATGTGAGACATTATGAATCGTGTCCTATATGCTTCGGATATAGGATCGATTACATGTGCTATATTCATCCTTTCTAAAAGTTTCCAAATGCCTGGGGCATTAAGAAGGGAAAAGGTTTAGAACTGGATATGACTAAAAGGATTAAACAATTGTCGAGGACAATCTAAGGTTTACCAAAGATTGGATGCTCAAGGACAATTGGAAGTATAGCGATAATTCTGGAACAACCATATTGACATAGTCTGTAAGGAGGCAACTCTTATTCAGAAGTGATAGTCAAAATGAATCTGGAGATGTTTCAAAGTTAGAATTTTCAATCTGTGTAAGATTAAGGAAACTTAATTCAAGAAGGATGTTTCCAAGGAATTGATCTCCTTTGGAATACTCGGTAATGATTGTTGCCAAGTCTTTCTTACTTTGTGCATAATCATTACAAGAGGATCAATGCATATAAGTTTAGAATCTAACAGATTTCAGTAAATGACATGAATTTGGAATTCTTGCATTTGCAGTAAGGATTTGGGAGTGTGAAAAGAGGATCATTGAAGTTATGTTCAATTGATCTAGTTCACAAAGTAAAGATCATAGACAAACATAGTATGCATACTTGGTGTATGGCATGACTAGTGTTTAGAAAACATAGTGCACATGCTTGGAGAATGGGACAACTATTGTTTAAATTCAAGAATAAAGTTGATAGCTGAAACAGTATACAATGAATAATGTGTAATCATATGGTGATAAATAAAAGGTGTTTTATTTATGTTCATAGGTTTTGATACCATATTGGATTCAATTATTATTGTGTTTCACTTTGCATGTTTTGACTTCCTGAATAAACTAGGTTATTCTTCCGGAATGACTAAGTTATTCAAACCATCCACAGTCGGTCATATGTTGGAAGTAGATATGAATCAAGACTATCATGGGTTGGCTTGTAGAGGTCTAAGATGTCGGACAAAGGGCTACAACACTCATGAGTGCTCATAAGTTCTGAGTATTGGATTCAACCCGCGCTCATTGGAATCACTTCATGGATTTTATCACGAGTGATCATGAGACGATAATATCTTATATTCTTCAAACCTAGAGATATGAGTTGTTACTATGAGTTGGTTGTACATTGATTGCACGAAAACGCATTGGTAACTCGATGTTATAAACGTGTCTTTGTGTATGATTCAACAAGTAGTAGAACAATCCATATGATTCGAAGTTTATCCATTTCTTTTACCTTCGGGACAAAAGCGATATCTGTGGGCCCCTCGATGATTTGATGATGACAAATGGAAGTGCTCGGCCGGGCCAGGACTGATTTGATTTGTTCAATTAGTCAGTCATCATAAATCGGAAATCAGGAAACAACAAATGGACAGAGAGAATGATTATAATCCATGTCTCAGTCCATACGATATCTAGAATGGAGGAATATATGATCCCTTATCTAATGGACAATTCATTAACAAAGGTCAGAGTTCTTCTACAAGGTCAGAGTTCGCCAGAAGCTTTTGAGAGCTACGATTGCCAGTTGGTTCCTGAAGTCATACGCAATAATAGTTTTAGACTTATCCAAGTGGGAGACTGTTGGATTAATGTCTAAGTCCATAACTATAATTGGTAAGACTTGACCCGACCCGGCATGGTCCATTTGGGTTGCATACCATCATGCACTTGGATAGACTATAATGAGAGAAATAAGACACTTATGGTTATTAATATATTATAAGTTCTAGTATATTAATAATAAGAATAATGAGATTATTTAATTAGTATTGATCAAGAATTAATCTAGGATTAATTAAGTGATCAAAAGAAGACTAATTAAATATATGGGTTGATTGTGTAAATCATCCATACTTGTATAGTGGGCTAATGCTCCATGGATTATCTAGTTGGGCTAAAACCCATATGATGCTCCATGGATGCTCCATGGTGTATTTGAACCCATGGATCCAAGGAAATGGAAAGTCATGACAATTAGGGTTTACCCTAATTGTATAACTATATAAGCATCTTATTCTTGAGGAAAATCGGCCACTAGTGAGAGTAACAAAGGGCTAGCCGATTTTCATGAAGTGTAGAATTCTCTCAAGTTATTCTAAGTGTTTTGATGATTGTGAACCATTTGAGGTGTCACACTTGGGGCACTAGGCACTCAAGCTTCATGAAGACAAGCACCATCAAAGAGGTATGTATTCTATCTTGTTATGTTGATAGTTTTGTATGCTAGTTTAGGATAATACCTTGGATATTCATATTTGCATGTATAATAGAGAAAACATAGATCCAAGGTATTTAGGGTTGCATGTACACTTAGGAGTGTTAGAATGCTCATAACCCAACAGCTACTGCTTCATTGTGGCTAGTAGCGAGTAGTCTTCCTATTCCTCCCGCATTCCCAGCCTTCGGACAGTTTTTCTTGAAGTGGCCAACTTCACCGCAGACATAGCAGCCTTGGCTCACTCCCGAGCCGGAAACTTGAGAGATGGGTTTGCGTTGGGATCTGCAAAATCGGACGGTATGACCCTTCCGGCTGCAGTTGGTGCAGTGCAATTCACGGCAGGGGCCGTTGTGATGGAAAGGGCACTTGGGGCATTTGGGCAGTTTCCCAGCATAGGTTTTTGCTGGTGCAGGGGTAGCAGGAGTGGTGGCAGCATGGACAGCCACAATTTGTTGGTCTTTGGAGGAGGTTTGAGTTTTCTTGCCCTTCTTCTGATCCCAACGCTTCCTCTTTTGTCAGTTGATTTGGGTGGTGCAGTGGCAGTAGTGGTTGCTGTTGCTGGAGTGGAAGGAGTTTCATGATCAATCAACCTGTAGGCCAACTCCTTAGCGCTGTCAAAGGTTGCAGGATGTGAAGATAGAACGTTTCCTTGATACTGGGGCACTAAACCCCAGATGTATCGTTCAATTTTCTTGCTCTCAAAAGGGATCATGTTAGGGCACATAGCCACCAGATCGCAAAACCTGGCCGTATAAGCCACTATATATGTTCCCTTCATCTTGAGGTTCCAGAGTTCCTCCTCAAGCTTCTGAACCTCACCTCTAGGGTAGTATTCCTTCCTCAGAAGATCCTTTAGTGTGTCCCAGCCCATGGCATTGGCTGTTACTAAGGAGAGTGAATTGACATGGCCATTACACCATGTCAGGGCCCTTTCAGTGAAGGTGGCAGCAGCGAACTTGATTTTGCTTTCTTCTGGGCATGAACACATTTCGAAAACAGCATCGACTCTTTCGATCAATTGGGATAGAGCAAGGATTCCTCAGTTCCCATTGAAGAACATTGGTTTACAGTTCATGAAGTCTTTATAAGTACACCCTTGTGTTCGTGGGGGAATTTCACCATGTCTGGAGTTGGCGCCCATTCCGGCACCACTAGCATCGCCGGAATTTATTTGGGCCAAGGTTGCCGTCACAGCTGTGGTCACATCTGTTTGAAACAACACTGGATCGAACTGCAAAGGAGGAGGTGGTGGTGGTGGTGGGGTTTGAGCCACAGGTCTGCCTTTGTTCGGGCGCTTGCGAGGAGGCATCTTTTACTGAAAGTTCATAGAGATGATAACAATAGTAAGAGTCTATTGTAAGTATGATAAGAGGGTTTCAGGGACTAAATTAACATAGCCCAATAATCAGAGAGGGAGAGTCATAGCAATAGGGTAGTTAATTGCCATTTTACTGGTATTAATGATGTCATACAAGTTCCGGAAAAGTGACCTAACAGTAGGTCTTACATCAAACCATAATGAAAAGGCTGGTAGTCTAGAGACCTAATTAGAGTACATTTAAAGTTAGGGATGTTTACAGACATGTGCTCTACTGAGCATAGAAAAGAAAAAGGCTAGTCCTTAGACAAAAGAGTGAGATGCTTTGACATCTTCTACTGACGATGGGTACCCATTGGGTAAACCCTCAGATCAGCTAGTTGACGCATGAGTTCCTGAAGATGACGTTCATGAGCTCTCTGACATGCTCGGAGTTCCCTAACTTCGGCTCAGTATGCAGCTAGTTGTTGCTGCAGAGCCTCATTGGTTCTCCTCGTCCTGTCCATAGCTTCTTCTAGTTGGTGAATGCGAGCAGTGTTGAGGTTAGAGTTGGCATCAACTTCCACAACTTGCCCAATAACTGCTTGACCTTTCTCGACATTCCTAGGAATCCTTCGGACCACGATAGGCAAGACTCAGTCTGCTGATCCTCCTTCGCTTATGTTGTAAAATCTTTGGTCTCCATCGAACGGTACCGGCTGACCCTGCTCATCGCTCCATCGGTTCAGGGTTATTGACCACATGGGAGTGGGGCCTTGGAACACTGGACGGGGGTTAGGATTTGGAGCTGCTAGGGGCAGGTTATTGACTTCTGGCTCGGAGTCGGATCCATCCTAAAAGCCTTCCGCACGGTAATCATCCAAAGGAATCGGATGATCATCCTCTGGCTCCTGATCTAGCCATCCTCCATTGCCTTGGTTCGGATAATACGGGTCGTCGGGATGGTGTAAGCCAACCATTTTATCTACGTGGGAATGGGGAAAGAAAGGTTAATAGGCGTACTAATCTAGAATACTTTTTAAGATGATCGTTACTAGTCAGCCTAATACTTGCATAGTGCATACCAATTACGTATAACCGAAGCAAGATAGTCCTTCGAATAAGTAACCCTAACTCCAGATCCCCAATCAAACAAGAACAGGAAATGTAGCAAAGGTCATAGATTCTGAGTCTATAGCGCCCTAGTCACATGTAATCGTGATGTATCCACTTAGCAACTATTGTCCTACCAGTAACGACCCTTTTTGTTATCATATAAGCAGTTAGCAGGGTACAGAATACTCCTATAGTATTCTTGTTCTAACGATCTTGTGGTAGTGTTGGTAAGTTTTTAGACTTGTTGCAACACCATAATCACTCTTAGGCACGTGCTAGTCACTCCTAGAGAGATGTAGTTGATCAGGCTACATCCACCCAGGTGTGGCTATATGTCTCTAAGCTTAATTATGATGTTCAGCAATCTTTAATACTTCTGTTCTGTTCTAGAATGATATTGACTCTTTGTATTGGTGAATGTATATATATATATATACCTAATTAAATATTTTAGTATTCAAAAGTATATATTCTTGGTCAGAGTGTTTTAGTCCCGAAGTGTTTATAGTTTGTATATCTTTTATGGGTTGATATACTTGATTCACTATAAATAATGGCTCTGATACCAATCTGTCACACCCCAAAACCGAGACTGACGGAATACGTTCTAGGGTAGAGGACGTCATGTACAATATCATTACAATTGCATAATAGTAAAAACAAGAAACAACAACGATTTCATTAATATAGTGATTATAATTACAAATGTGTTATGGACAGTTAATAGACACCGAAAGTATAACAAAAATAAAAGATGAGTCTTGTCTATGCTCCATCTTCTCAAAAGCTGCACCAGTACCTGTCTATCTTTGACCTGAGGATACAAGTTTTTTGAAAAAGAGTATCAGCATTAAGCTGGTGAGTTCATAAGAATTTAGTGTCGTTGTTTGTAGAAAAACATTCACAATCATTGTAATATAAAACTGAAACTTGTGTATATGAGTAATAGAAACCCCTAGGAAATCCTATATTTCCCAAAAATGTACATCTATAAGTTAGGTCCTTTAAATGTATAAAAGTATTTCCATTGAACCTTCAGTTATAAAAATAAAGTGAGTAGATGTTAAGTCTGCTGATAGTAGTAGTGTTGCAAGCTTCAATTAGTCGTAGATATTTATTTACTTCGGTATGTTAGTTAGACTTTAAGTCTTAGTGTATTAATTTAGATATGTATGTATCCCCTCATGTAACCAACTAAATGATAACAGAGAGCCCGATGGCCTTCCCAGTCATACGTAGTGTAGTGATATAGTGCCACCCCTGGGCCTAATCGGCTCATACTGTAATTAACAGTCGGGATGTAGTAGCGTTCGTCCCGTATAGATCTATACGTGTAGTGTTGCTTTCCTTCCACGAAGCCCTAGTCACATGGTGTAAGCGCGATAGAGTGCCTTATAGAGAGACAGTGTGTTATACTCTGGATTAGTGTATTCTCTTGTGTTATAGTGTACTGGACTTTTAGTGTTGTTCATAGAGTGTTCTCTTATACGTACATTAACTTGTAATAGCAATTATAGTGAGTATAGTAGTAGTAGAGGTAACGAGCAGTAGTCTTAACTATACCTATTATAGTTAACTAGAGTGTGTAATTTCATGCCTTTGAATAACAAATATATTGAATAAAATGAAGACTTTCATATCTAACACAAATATATATGATATATAACTAAGAAGTCAACGACAGTCGGATGGATAACAGATACCCTAAGACCACATCAAACAAGAACAAGAAATAAGGCGAGTTATCGGTCCTAAGTCATTCAACTCTTACTTATATAAATCTATTAGTGTGGATATATTTAAAAGAAAAGTAGTTTAGACATTGGTTGAAAAATAGTTTAACAACAATTTAACCTTGAAATGCATTTGATAATTATTTAAAAACCGTTTTATTGATAAGCATCCAAAAGTATAGAAAACCCCCTTTTTGAGGGTAAGTTATGAATCACATATGATTTGATAATAAAACTTGTAGCATTCTACTTGTATCACCCCCCCCCCCCCCTAAAACATGTAAAAACATTTGAAAATGTTCATTAAGGGGTATGAACTCACCTGAGATGAGTAGATAGGGTGGAAGTGTCGGATGAGCGTTTGGTGTCAAGTAAAGACTTGAACACCCTTTATGACCCTAGTAACATATGAAGATATATGTTTACAAGTAATTGGTAATTTAAACTCTAATTAAACACATATCGACATCCTAATGTGAATAAGAGTTCTATGGTTGAGTGCTAGAAGGCTAATGGGTTGCTAGGAAGGAGTTTTAGGCCTCACTATGGAGTTTACTACTCACAAACCCATCCTTGGTGAGTTTACGTCTGGGAGACCACATCCCCCATAAGTTTAAGGCCGTAAACTCACGGGAGGAGTGTAAGTGAGTGATTTCAAGCCTCTTATGGTTCTAGAAGGGATTCTAAGGAAATATACAAAGCTATAGGGGTGTTTTAAGGTTCCAAAAGAGTACTCCCTTGGAGTTTACGGTCCTAGAACCACTCCTTGGGAGTTTACGGCTGTAAGCCCCATGGCTTAGGCCGTGAAATCTTGGGCACGCTCCAACTTCGATTTTTAGGTCCTTGGGTCATTCCTAACAAGTTCTAGTGAGGGTATAAGGCTTTTTAGGGGTTTAGAGGGTCATTTGGAATGGTTTAAGGGAGTTTACGATCTAAGCATATGCTTGGGTCGTAAACTCTAGTTTACCCTTCAAATGATGTTTAGGTGTTCCAAGTCCAAAATAGTAAGTCCTTAAGTCATATCTAAGCCTAAAATGTGGTTTGGAAGGGTTTTAGGCTTGATTTGCATGCTTAGAGGGAGTTTACGGTCTAAGCATATGCTTGGGACGTAAACTCTCTTTCAAGCCCTCAAAGTTGTTGATTCATAACTCAAACATTTCTAGGTTAAAGCCAAAACTAGTTTCTAAGCCTAAAGGGGAGAGTTTTGGGCATTTTGGCACCATTTTAGGGGTTTACAGTCTAAGGAGTTTCTTAGGCCGTAAACTCCTTTTATTTGGCTTTCTTGAATGATTTTTGAGCCACAACAACAAGAAATGATGTTTAGAACAAGTTAGGGTAAGAGAACTTACGTTTTTGGAGGCGAAAACTTGCGGTTTTGGGATAAAATCGGATTTGAGGAGAGAGAGTAGAGAGAGAAAGAGTGTCTAGTGTAGTAAAAAGGTTCTAAGGAGTGTCCACTCTCCTTTATATAGGGCTTGAGTGTTGTGCCCAGTATATGACTACCCGATACTTATGTTTAACGAGGTTTAAAGTTTTACCCGATTAAATGGTCGTAATTAAAAATAATCTTTTTCCAATTAAATGAAAATGTAAATTACGTGTTTTTATTTATTTTATTACGACGATAATAACATAAAATGAAAATGAAATAAAACATTTCATTGATTTGTCTACCCCAAATTAACGGAACTTTTATAAAATAGAATATTTTATTAACGGAAACAGGTTATAATGACGGAATAAATTTTGGGTTGTCACATTGAGTGTGTGTTGCTTGAGGTTAGAGATAGATTGAGAGTGAGAGAAAGGAATGTAGCTTTCTCTGTACGGTTGTTGGACAATCAAAAGTCTTCATTGACTTTTGGTTAGATATTTTTGGGAAATTAAACATGTGTCAAATACACTTAGTGATGTCCTTCCCATTTCTAGACTCGTATGATACTAAATCCCGACATGTAAAACTTTTCTGAAAGTTCCTTCTTATTGTCCCGGTCGTGGTGATTCCATAAATACAGGTGGATTTTAATTTGGATATACAGAACTTCGGGAATTAACGTTTAAAGTTTCGCGATTAATTACTTCAGATTCGACTGATTTTGTGAATATAATTTTGGTCGAGATTAAAAATGTAATAAAGTAATAAACCATAGTCTGAGTCCAAAAACGTGCTCAAAACAATTTAGGAGGAGCATAGCTATTTCAAACAAAGCAGGGCACGGTTCATTTCGGGAAAATTAGATAAATACTGCTTTTGTAACTTAAAATGCACATAACTTCCTCATACGATATTTGTTTTGGATGCTTTTTATATCCACGGAATCAGGAGAATGTAATCTATTCAAATTTCTTATCCATAACTATCAGATATACTTAAAGCAAAAGTTTATTTTTAACGTCACAAATAGAATTATTTTTTGGTGATTTTCGATTCGATTCTCAGTGATAGATGATTTGACATGTTTGAGATATTCTGAAACAAATTATGAATATAATATCTTTCATATACAATATAAACATAAAGTTACCTGAAATTGGTCTTTAATACATAGCGGTTCGTTGTGGTTTGACCGCCGAACTCTGACCAATTTTTACCATTTGTTACAGCTAAAGAACAAACGCTTAACAACGACCTCTGCAACTAAAATATCCTACATAAACCACCTAATGTCAAACTGAGACTAGAATTTAGTCAGATACTGAATTCTTCGAAAGTTTCACCAAAAGTCAAACCGGTTAAAAAGTCAACGGTCAAAAGTCAAACTCAAAGTCCACGATAAACGACCTTCACGTCATAAACCTTTACCAATCAGAATACGTAACACTAAAAAAAATAGCATGGAATTCTCCAAAACACACCCCTTGACCCATAGAGGGTCGCACCATGACATCCAACTTAACAACCTTCTACTTTAAGGACTTAATCCATTAAGTATGGTACCTCCATGGCTCCAAATCTCATATTCGAATCACACAATGGTCCTAACTGGTAAAGTTTCCAACTTTATCCATTCTAATGGCTTAAGAAAACAATATCTCAAACCTTAGGTCCAAAATCTCATTTATAATGATAAAACTTAGTGTGTGGCTTAAAGAGAAAGCATACATGGCCCTTTTATCACATGATAGAGGTCTATAACTTTAGAAAGGCCATAACCAAGTCCTAGAGTTGATCAAACTCCAAGAACATCCATAAAAGAGACCAAAACCACATATATCAACAAATACCTAAGAAAAAAATCATAAAGGAAGGAACTTTATGACTCACCCATGTCTAGAAACACAAGGTATGGTTGAATCTAAGCTTAAGCAACACTCCAATGCTCCAAGAATCACCTACTTTAACTTCAAGAATGAACCAAAAACTCTAAACTTGGAAAGGAATGGAGAGGGAACAATATAGAGGCTAGGGTCAGGGTAAGGGATGATCTCAAAGGATGAAGGCTACCAAATTACCTAAAAATACAGAGGAAACACCTCCCGAGCATCTCCCCAGATCGCACATGCCAAAAACTCTTCAAATGACATCATGGTTGTAGAACTCGCTACTTTGTACCTGCTTCGTCGACTACTGAGTAGCGAGTACTCGGGAGTACCCGTGGAGTACTCGGATTCGGTAATTCATGTGGAAATATTTTTAGGAAAATTATATGTATCCAAATCATAAGTTAAAACCATTAGTTGATTGAAATATATAATAAAGTTAGATATATGTAGAATAGTAACATAAAGTAGTGTTCTCACGTTCTCACATTAAATAGTGTTCTCATTTGAACTTAACTCTCTCTCTCTCTCTCTCTCTCTCTATATATATATATATATATATATATATATATATATATATATATATATATATATATATATATATATATATATACATGTAGTAATAATCACATGTGTATGTGTGTGTGTATTAAATAATAAATCATTAAGTATATTATACATATTAATCACCGAGTTGGCTAAGTTTTACAACATTGCTCGCTTTGCACCGATCGGGGAATACTCAGATTCTGTAACTCGCATCGGTGAAGGGCCAACTACGGAGTACGCGGTCGATTAATCATACAATTCGGCGAGTTTTACAACACTGAATGACATAAACACAAACTATATACACCGGTCGAAAAGAACGTCGCAAATGGGTGTTTTCTCCGAGATATCGACACATGTATACAATTTTAAGTAATTTTATATATGTGTTATAATTAGAATTTGTTCCTATATTTATTGTGTTCGTATTTTTGTTCTATCGCTTGTTTTTGTTCAATCGTTGTTAGTTTCTTATGTAGATTATTGAAATTAATTTGATTGCAACGATTATTTTGAAAGCCCATAATTTTCATGTTCATTAAACCATCCGTTGTACCCACCACATACCACATATGTGGTGAGTGGCACATCAGCACCACATTCTTCTACCACTAACATGGGATACCTACTACTAACACACTACTCCACCTCATTTTTTTTATTTAAATTTAATTCAAAAATACATTAAAATCATTTTTTTGATACTAGTTTTCCATTAAATTAAAAGACCAAATTACATTAAATAAAAACTACAATAATTGAAATCTATAAAAAAAAAAAATAAATAAATAAAAATAAAAAAATAAAAAAAAAAAATTACATTTCTTAAAAAAAAAAAAAAAAAAATTTAAAAACATTAAAAAAAATTAAAAATTCCAACCATAAAAGAAATAAACTACCCTATACGTCTACGTTGGGCTCAAACCGACTCTTTCATCGCTTGGAAAAGTTCCAAGTTTTCTCCCTGGAGTTCGTCCGCTTTCATTTTCAAAATTTTCATATCGGTTTTTGTTTGGATCGTCGCTTGTGCCTAGGGGTGTCTAAAAAAACCGTAAAACCGAAAAACCGAGCCGATCCGGCCAGTCCAAAACCTAAAAAACCGAAAAAAACCGAAACCGAAAAAACCGGATACCTACGAGTCGGTTTCGGTTTGGATAGTTAGATATCCGTGGATACCCGAACCGAACCGTCATATATATATATATATATATATATATATATATATATATATATATATATATATATATATATATATATATATATATATATATATATATATATATATATATATATATATATATATATATATATATATATATACTCAATGCAGTTTTAAATTGAAATGTTAACAACAAATTAATCAAAGATGCCCGATGCCCACACAGTAGCCACATAAATTAGCATCATGTACATATGCTTTTGATCAACTTTATCAAACGTATGTTTTATGAAATTCATAAAACATATTTTATCATGTTTATAATACGTATGTTTTGGAAAGAATTGAATATTTTTTTTCTGATTTTGTGAGTATTTGATTTCATAAATAAATGGTTGAAATATAGTTTTGAATTATTATTATTTTTTATATTTTACCCGTGAATCGAACCGTGGTTACCGTCTTCATACGGTCGGTTCGGGTTTTTTAGCAATTCAGTTCGGTTTCGGTTAGTGCATGAACACCCCTACTTGTGCCTCTTGAAATGATGTTTGTGCTTCAATCATTTTTTGCTCCATCCTAATCATCACCTCGGCCTTCGTTTTTTGAAGTTGCCCATATCGATCAAATTTATCGTCAAACATATCCATAACACTAGAATTCAAAAATGTTCAAGCCGCTTTTTTGCTTTATTTCTTCCAACGGGCTAACGTAGAGGTTGGTCGTTTTCAAGATCTAGCGGATCGTCGTTGATGTCGATGTGTGTTCGGCCATCCGATTGTTGGGAGGTTCCATCGGGGTTTTTCGAACGCTTTGAACCGGAAGATTGCGAACTTCCTTCCGTTTGCTCTTTCCATTTTGGAGCGTCTTTCAATTTTACTCATGGCTTCATATACGGAAAAGATTTGCGTGTTGGCGTTGTTTTTTCAAATTGCTCCATGACCGCCTTGAAAACATCAAAATCGTTCGAGCCACTTCTGCGTATGTTTAGGTGGTTATTGTAGATTCCTCCAAACTCGATGCATTTTAGTCGAATATCTCTCCATTTCGACGTAGTTTGATTAGCATTTCGAGTTTCACTTTCCATTAACTCGTAGAAAATGGCTCGGACTTTCTCCCAAAAACTTCCATAAGGCTGACTATCCCCTACAATTGGATCTTCGGAAGCCGCCACCCATGCATCCGCTAACTTTTCTTCTTCTGCTTTTTGTCCATGGGACCCTTTCTTGGGTGGTAGTGGGTCGGGCCGGTTTTTTTCCTTTTTTCTTTTTTTGTTGAGGTGGTGGTGAAGGTTGCATTTCCGCAACAAAATCCGGCGAAAGTGGTAGTTGTGAGCTTGGTGGTTGTGAAATTGGTGGTTGTTGTTGTTGTGACGATTGTTGTTGGAGTTGTTGTAGTTATTGGAATTGTTGAAATTGTTAGTATTGTTATGAAATTTGTTGTTGTTGGAAAGATGGAAAAGGTTAATATTGTTGTTGGGAAAATGGTGTTTGTTGGATAGGGGAACCGGTTTGAAATAGATTGATAAAACTGCCTTGAGGTGACTCCATAGTCGGGAATTGGCGATGTGTTGTATCTAACGCAAAAGAGGGGGGGGGGGGGGGGGGGGGGTATTTTGGTTAGGATCCATGGGTTTTGGTTGTGAAGATGTAGTGTGTAGTTTGCGTATAGAGAAAGAAAAGAATGATGTAAAAAATAAGAAGTAAAAGTGTTGTATTTATAGGTAAATAAATTGGTTAATTTTTTTTTAAACAAACTAGCCGTTGAACGACTATAATAAACGGTCAAATTTTAGGCTTCGATTTCATTGGTCGTGCGATTCCGTTGTATCGAGCACGAGAGTAAACGACAACAAGCAACCATGAAACAACTGGGTAGTGTACACGCCCGTTGTTCATGGCCACCTCAACCACGAACAGCCTTGTGGTAAGTATACCACAGCCTTAACACCGAAAGCTTTTTGTTTAATATTGATCATAAAAATATAGTTCAATATAACAATTAATAAAAATATTTCATAATTAATTAATGGTTTTATTGATTTGATAAGATATATAATATATAAAACATGCATCTCCTATCAAGTTGTACATGCTTAGTTAAAAACATATATGGTTAGCAAACTGTTTGCTCCCCCGTTATTATATATAAAAACTGCTTTTATATTCCAACTTCATCATTTTCCATCACCTCAGACCACCACCTGTTCCACCTTGATTATTTCCCCCTACTCCACCACCACCTGTTCCACCTTGATTATTTCCCCCATCCCCTCCACCAAGCACCGGGTTCGGATTAATAATAGCAAGGACAAATTGAATAAAACTAGTAAGGCCTCTAGTAATTTGGTTTACAAGTGTACCAGGCAATGTTGTAACAACTTCCGCTTGCGAGTCCTTTATATAATCCTTGAGTCCTTCTCTAATATCATCATCTAGTCCTCCTGTGAGGTTAACCACTTCATGTCCTTCATCTATATCTTTAATAACTCCACATGATATGTGTGTTTTGGAGATACAACCAATTTGACTATTACCCTCAAGATATCCACTCAGAGTTGTCTCCTCTCCAACATGATTTTCACAACAAACATTGTCAACTACACAAAGCAACAACACAAAAAGTACAGCATTAATAGGCCTAAGAACCATTGTTAAGTATTATATTATTGTTCTACAATGACATGAAAATGTGATAACAATTCGCATGGTATTTATACCCATTTAATTGGAAAGAAATTTATTAGGACAACTCACATACTAGTACGACAAAGACAAACTATATTGCGTGTAAATTGGAATCTGTTATCACATTTTCATGTCATCGGATTTTTTTGGTACCAATACTCTCTCTCTCTCTCTCTCTATATATATATATATATATATATATATATATATATATATATATATATATATATATATATATATATATATATATATATATATATATATATATATATATAACCGTTTACTCGCGCCAAGGGACGAGTGAGAATAATTTCTTTATAAAAGATAGTTGCTAGAGGCCATAAGTAAGTTTATCTATAGTTTGAAGTATGATAGTTTAATGAAAATAAAAACTACAAAATTTATAAAAATAATTGCTAAATATGTAAAATATTAATATATTTAAAGTTGTTTTAGCTTAGTAGCTAGTGATTACTTTTAACTACGTAAAAAAATGTTTATATAACTCGCTAAACCGACAATAGAGGGTAGGGTTGTGTATAAAGACAAAACATAACTATTGGTCCGGATGGTTTGCAAAAAAGTATCATGCTGATGAAAACCAGGCATGACAATTGGGTTGAGTTCGAGTTGGCGGGTCACGAGTTAACGGGTCAGAAAACATAAACTCAACCCAACCCATATAATATATGGGTTG
Organism: Lactuca saligna; assembly: GCF_052625555.1. Lineage (NCBI taxonomy): Eukaryota > Viridiplantae > Streptophyta > Magnoliopsida > Asterales > Asteraceae > Lactuca > Lactuca saligna. The sequence goes on from NC_136417.1 coordinate 153,605,558, forward strand.
ACGGGTTGGCGGGTCATGGGTTGGTGGGTTAGAAACCTCAACCCAACCCAACCCATATAACCCGTTTAAGTATATGGGTTCGCGGGTTCACAAGTTAATGGGTCAAACCCAACCCATATAACTTATTTAATAAATAAACAATACATTTTAAATAAATGAGGTTTTTCAACAAAAATTCATAAAATGATTAAAGTAATTAACATAAAAAAAAAAGGTTTTCAACATAAATTCATAAAGTCATTAACAACCAAATAAAAATGAAAAATAAAAACATTCATAGAAAGTGGATGTGTTCTTTGTTTGTGACTCGTGAAATAATGACATGTATTTTTTTTCTTTTTTCTGATTAACGAACCACAAACGCAGATTAGCACATACAAATATGAAAGGAATACAATGATACGGAATATTACGAATACGGATGAAAAATCAAATTTAATTAATAATTAAATATAGCATTATATATATATATATATATATATATATATATATATATATATATATATATATATATATATATATATATATATACGGGTTGGCGGGTTGACCCGCGAACCCAAACCGATAACCCAACCCAACCCATGAAATAAACAAGTTGGTGGGTTGGCGGGTTGACGGGTTGACGGGTCAAAAATCTCAACCCAAACTCGTCGATTTTCGAATTGGGTCCATGTCGAGTTACAGGTTGTATCGAGAGTTGCCACCCTTAATGAAAACTATTCGTTTGGTCCGTATGTTTTTATTATGTGGCATGTTTTAGTCTTTCAAACTTTAATTCTACTTATTTAGCTGTTTTTTACATGACAAATATGCCATTTATATTAAACCTATAAAATACGATATGTCTCGATACTATTAATTTTGAGTTCCCTTAGGAACAGTGACCTTTGAAGTTTGACATTTTTTGCTATTAAGTTTGGTGTGATATTCATTTAGTGCCTTTTGTTTATTTTTCTTTTCAAGTGTGATATTGTTTATTTTATTAGGTATGTAATTTAATTTTTTGGTTAATTAGTTGCCAGTGACACTTGGCGTAACTTTAATATGATCCCGTTATCACTAACGTGGCATTTACCTCTTGCTTTAGCATGACTCGCTGACTATGTAACCCAATCAGATTAGGATTGGTGTCAACGTATCGAAATAGTCAGCAAAAATTATGTGTGATTTGTATTCCATATAATTGTATTTTCGATTCTTTAGGTTTCCTCTGTTATTTACCTGTTAAATTTGCCATTTTTGCCCTTACTTTCTTCTATTGAATTGCAAGTTCTGGGGTACAGGTTTAGGGAGTTATGTAAGCTTCGATTGAAAGGATTTTCTTACCCAGAAACGTCTTCAAATTGTAAGTATTATGTTTTGATTATGCTTTACTTTTCCTTTTAATTTCTAAAGTTATGATGGAAACATAAATTCATAATTTCAATTAAACTTGGTTAAAGTTGGGAGAGTTTTTCATCCATGAAGGTTATCAAATTTGTGTTATTGATATGTATGGATATCAAGTTTGTATCTTATCATATTAACTTAAGAAACTTCAAAAAATAGCGGCAAAATGAAAGTAGTTTCACACTGGGGTTCTCATAATTTGATGATTAATTGTCGCATTTTTTCAATGCTTATTGGAGAATTTCAATTGCAGATTGAGTTGAAATTCCTATGTTTCTAAATACACATATAAACAATATGCAGGTAAGATTTCAACACTTGCAATAATTATTTTTGATTTTTCTACTTCAGGTGTTTGGTCGCAGGGATAGTTTGATTATTTGTTTTTTCACCACGATCGCTCTCAAATATCTTTAATTATCATCATAACTACAATCCGGTAAGTTGTTATATATATATATGCATGGTGATTATCTGTCTACACGACAACCAACTGTTATTGGTTTGTTTTTATCTTTACTTAATCTTCTAATTTTGATTTTTTGTTGTAATAGCAGAAGTTGAACAATGATGAAGAAGGGTGAATGGAATTTATGACTTACAAGTTTGCATTTGTGTCTAATGAAGTTGCCTAAAAATGTTGTTTTCCAAACAACATAAGAAACAAGGATATATGTAAGTCGAAGAGGTTAATATTTTTTTTTGTTTGAACGAATCTCTGATTTTTTATGTTTATTGTAGCATGATTGTGTATTATTATTGATCTCCATATAAAGTTTTGGAGTCTGCTGGATGAAGGTACATTAATGGAGGTATGAATGAATTACAATGTTTATCTTCATCTATTTTTTTCTCAACTTATTTGTCTCTCATATAGTAAATTTTCTCCTTTTGAAATCAATATTTGCAATAATGTGCTTTGCTTAAACCGCATAACTTGCCATGTTTTACATCACAATTAATTGTCTTCGTTCAATGAGAAAAGGGCAACAAATTTGTTTCGACTTTTTAAGGTCGGATTAGTTATAATTTGATTTCATAACTGACATGAATTGCTTTTTTGGTGTTTCATCTTGCGGGGTCTTCTAAAAGTTTTGTGGACAGGTAAGAGTGCGGCCCTCTTAAAATAATCTCTTATTTTAAATAAAACCTCTCTTTTAATTTTATAAAGGGTATATAAGTAATTTTACTCAGATATGTGTATTAATCTTGGGTTTATGTTATTGTGTTTAAGGTTTCTTGATATAAAAGAAGGTCACTATAATCCTAGGTTATGTTATAGCAATGAGGAAATGGCGACAAGGATCACACGTTACTTATATTTCATTTATAATAACTAGCTATCACAATCTTCATAATATTATTACAAAAATGCTATGCAAATGTACATATTTTTACACTTATATTGTTTTTAATAACTAGCTATTACAGTCTTCATAATATTATGCCCAGATCTACAAGGATAAGCTCCATAAACGTCCTTAGCTCACAAAACCAACCAAAATAGCCAAAAGCAAGCCAAGGAATAGATTTATCAAATGAAATGATAAGCTTTGAACTTTATACCTCAAAAGCCAAGAAATGAAAGTGTTAAATCTGGATCTCAAGGCTCTTCTCCAAAGAATGAGTCTTCAAGCTTCTTCTACCACTTCAAGATGCACAACACAAAGGCAAGGGACGAACTAGGGTTTTCAAAGTTATGGAAGTTGGTTAAACAACGCCAAAAGAGACTATCTTATGGCTTATATAGGGTACAAGCCCTAAAATTAGGGTTTTAACTTGCTCATGTACGCTAAGGGACTAAACTAAAAAGTACAATGAATCAAGTGTTACACTTGGTGGATTAAACCATACTCTTTTAGTTGAAACAGACCTGTTGGGTTGAAACATACTCGTTCGGTTGAAACATACATGTTAGGTAGAGATATGCTCGTTACTTTTATGAATAGTTTATGATGTATGTGATATTTTGGGGAACTCACTAAGCTTTGTGCTTACAATTTTGGATTAAATGTTTTAGGTACTTACGGTGATCGTGAGAACAGGAAGGCATGACTGTGCACACTCATCTACAACTTTCATGTTTTGATAATTTGTGTTTATTTTATTATACCATGATTTTGGGATTACAACTTATTGAACAAATGGCTTTTATCAATATTATAATATATGGATATAGGTATTTTATCTTATTTAATTGAGACTTTATACGTTTCATGTGGTACATATACGATGGTTCACGTACGACCAAATTTTGAGATGATTAGGTCTCTATTTTCCAAGTATGGTTTATGTTTACTTATCTAACATGCTCTACTTGATCATCATCCCTAGAGGAGACCTTGGGAGTCCCTTAAGAGATAAAGGTATAGTTTAAAAGTTAGAAGTGACTTAGGGTTTTGTACATGTGAGTACATATCATGCATTGTATCCTTAACATTGTTATTATTTGATGAATTGTTCTATCCAACGTACTATTGAGACCTGTGTACATGTTAGAATCATGCACTACAACACTAATTAAGAAGACGAGATAAGCCACGTGAATATAAAGATGATGATTTTGGGCTTCAGATAACTTACAAACTTACTTGATAAATATTTGTCTTCAGGTTTAATTACGATTATCCCTCATCTACTTTTAAATTATTTAAATCTTTTTGAAAGCTTCTTATATATTGACACCTATACCTTAGATTAAAGATTTTTATGCTATTTTAAATTGGCCATATACAAGGTGTGTTACATACCATTTACATTGATCATGATGTTGCAAAGCAAGATCGAAGACAACCTCTAAATATAGGTTTGAAGATTTAAGCAAATGTCTATAATATGCATCTAAAGTTTAAACTAATTTTTGTTTCTCATATAAGTAAGAAAATCATTAGATTTTTTCCTTCTTTCGGTAACATATACTGAAACATGATAGAAAATCCCTCTTCGATAAACATGTGGCAACTTAACCTCTAATAGGTTGTTTGTTTCTTGTCTGCAATCTACATGATCACTTTTGTTTGCATCTTGGAGACCATGCACATACATATGCACTTGCAGACTGTTTGTTTTTTTGGAAGTGCACGGATCTAAAAACGTCAGTGTGAGGTCTTCTTGGCACAAACATGGACCAATGTCTTCTAACATCTTCACAACTCATTTAACCCTAACCAAAAAACAAAAAGAAAGAAAGAAAGATTGAACATGCTCTTTTCTTTTAGTGCCTCTATATCTCTCCTCGCCATCAATTATTCCTCCACCGGTCGTCCTCCCCCTTCCGACCGACCACCAGAATCATTGTCCACCATACGCACTAGAATACCGACGATGCTCCAACGGTCAGCCACACCTTTGTTTCCGACCAATGCTCACCCAAACCGACATCTGCTTGCCTCCTTATCCGTCCACTACGAGAAATTTGTTCTTCCCTGAAATCAGATGTCGTTTTTTTTTTCAACGTCCAATCTGATTGAATAATAATCACGTGAGTTTGGGCATGTGATATCCTTCTAATTTTGTTTTTTGCTCATTTGAATTGCTTGGTTTTGGTATGTGAAATCCTTCTAATAATCAGGTTCATATAGAGTTGATTTCATATTACATACCAAGTGTTTAATAAAAGTCTTCAAAGAAATCAAAAGTTTTATTGGTCAAGAACAGGGGCTGATGAGCATCTTTAACACATCCACGTGTTTGGAAAACCTCAAGTAGTGTATACAGAGGTGTATAAAGAACGGAATACCGCTTTTGAAATTATTAGTAGATTATCTATTTTAACTCAAGTTCTTTGTGAAAACAAGATAAGAACCTCCTTTTGAATCAAATTATGGTGTTGATGTCATGTTACGTGTCAATGACAATGATAACAAATGATTTCAAAACACATAGATTGATTATCAAGATTGCTCAATGCTCAAGCAAGAAACTAAACTTTGTTAATGACAATTAAATAAATGACCATATTATGCTAGATGTTGCAGTTGCATCTCAGAGAAGAAATAAGATCAAGAGGATGGATTTTTAAAGTTGTGTCGTTGTAAAAATATTGATAGCATATGATTTTGTTTGTTGTAGTTATTTATTATTATCTATTATAAATATTGATTATATATGATTTGTTTATTGTAGCATTTATTTATCTATTATGATGAAAAATATAATTATACAGATGCTGTAAAACTTAAATAAAATGTTGTAAAATTAGTTTATTTAAAGTTCAGTTTATTTCAACAGCCTGCAGACGTTAAAAAATAAACAGACTTTTTATTGTAAACTACAGATGTTTGGTTCACATCTTTTGTTACAGATAATTGCAGATGTGATCTACAAACTGCAGACATTTTAGCTTTGGAAAAACAAACACCATCTAAGTAGCAACATACAAGCTAATCTTCTCACATAATAAAGAGAAAACTTTACATCTCCTTGATCGATAAAAATTGATCCATAAAATGGAATTTTCAAAAAAAAGAAGGTGACTTTTTCGATAACCGACCCAAAGTAGTTGAATTTTTTATGTGGCAGCAAACCACATATCTAGAATTCTAGATCGACCTACAAAAATGCCAAATTTAAGATGTTTGACACAAATATTTCACAAAAGGAAAAAACATATAACAAAATAACAAACCAAAAATTTCTTCTTCTTTTTTTTTTTTTTTTTTTATTTTTTTATTTTGTCCCATAATATATATAACCACCAACTTGATAGGATCTATTTTGGTATAGGTTAGGCCGAAATCCCATTTCTAAAGCAGAATTATTTTACATTAATGGGGTATAATCTTTAAGGCCAATATGTATCTAGAACACCAAAAGTAAAGCCATAACAACAGATTTTGCAGCCCTTGAGAGTTGAAACCCATTAGCCATTGGCCAACTAGTGGCCTAAAGCCCAAATTTTGCAGGTTCTTACATAAATTCCCAAGGTTGCTGACCTGTTTTCGGAACTTCCAAAGCTCTCCAACGGCACACACAAAGACAGCGATATAATTCAGCTTAGTTATTATCGAAGCTTTATTACCATATATAACCAACCAAGGTGCAAGTAGAGGAACTCGAAAGATTGATTGATTGTGCAAGGTTTTCGCAGATCAGATAGGTCAGTGACACTCGACCCTTGTTTCTATTCGAAAATTGTCCTTCCGATTTGGTGCATTGCATTTGATCGTGGTTTTACTTTCATAACTATGCGAATTTATTGTTACCTTGATCTAAGTTCAGGTTTATCGTTGTGGGTTTTAGGGTTTAACTAAACGTTGATGATTTTTATCGGTTTTTGTTCCTGATATCAAGTTGTTTTCTTCGAATTCAAAACTGAAATGATTTTGACTAAATGCACCACTCTGAAATGAAATTTATGATCTTGAAAAGGGCGAGTTTTGGTGAATCAAAGCAGCTCAACTGGCGTTTTCAAACAGAAAACAAAACGGAGTTTTTTCAAGTTTATGTAACGAATATTTTGCAAGAATGATGTTTTCGATACTTGAAGTTGAATCCGTGGTCTTTTGGCCACAAACGAAGATTTCAAAGATATCAAGTTTGATCATATTAGATCCAAGAAATATCAACTTACCTTCGTTTCTTCCTATTCCAACATTACAGTTTGAAAATTTTATACAAAATACTTTCATGGACAAAATGAACCATTTGAATAAAAGTAAATGACCATGTTACCCTTCTTTAACACCTCCTATAACAATTCATTTACTTCCATGACTGCAGTTTTTGATATTCAACATATAGTGAAATGGCAACTGCGACTTCAAACATGCATGTTGCTATAGCAAAACCCTTCACTTTTGCTTCATGTGAAGTTTCAAAGCCAAGTGTTGCAGTTTTCAGCAGTGGGATTAAAGAGGCGCCATGGATGAAGCTTAAGAGCTCTTGTCACATCTCTTCAACACATGTAATATCTCAGAAACTTACAACCAACACCCTGAAATTTAACCGAATTGTCACAAAAGCAATGTCTGAGTCAAATGACACAAAACCCCTCCCTGGATTGCCTGTTGATCTCAGAGGTTAGATTTCCAATCTTGTTTTCTTTTGGCTAAATGCAAGAAAAAGCAATTTGCTTTCTTTTATTTCTTTCTATTAAAAGCATTATAGTTCCAATTTTATTTATTTATTGAATGAAAAACATGATTGATTTTAATTTTTATGAAATTATTTGTAGGAAAAAGAGCATTCATTGCTGGAATAGCTGATGATAATGGATATGGATGGGCAATAGCAAAATCTCTAGCTGCTGCTGGAGCTGAAATCCTTGTTGGCACGTGGGTCCCGGTAAGAATTTATAAAAATTGGTTAAATGCAAGAAATAACAATGTACTTTCATTGATTTTTTTTTTTTATTGTAATTGAAAGCATCCTACTTTCATTTCTTCCTGTTAATTTTGCATCAAAAATTATAGCAATTCCATGATCTAAATACAAAGCTAATTTCATTTCTATGATTTGTAATTTTTTCAAAGTAATAAGAAAAAAAATATGTTTTAAATTGTTGTTGATGAATGTTCATTTGTTGTAGGCACTCAATATATTTGAGACAAGTCTTCGAAGGGGAAAGTTTGATGAATCACGTGTGTAAGTCTCTACTTTCTACCAATTAATTTTAATAAATATAATTATAAGTTTTTTTTTTTTTTTGTGACTTAATACAGAATGAATGACTTAACAGAGAAAGTCAAGGAAATGAAGCTTTCCCCTTTAAGCCTAACTTTTTACAAATTTGCCCTCATTTATTTTTCCTTCCATTACACCATTGGTCTTTTCAATTTTTCTCTTATTACTAATAAGGTTGAAAAATATCCAATTACACCATTTTAGCACTGAAATTTGCTTTGTATGAATTGCTAAAATTAGTAAGATTTTCAAAGTACAGTTGATGTAATAGGAAGAAATGAAAGTAAGACGCTTTAATAAAACAAATCAACAAAATTTTATTGCTATTTCTTGCATTTATAACAAAAAAAAGGTCTAAAACAAGAGTGTGATTTCGTAACTAACTAGAAGTTTTATTTATTTATTTATTTATTTTTTGTTTTTTTTAGGTTGCCAGATGGATCTTTAATGGAAATTACTAAAGTTTATCCCTTAGATGCAGTTTATGATTGCCCTGAAGATGTTCCTGAAGATGTATGTTTAATTTTCAAGATAATATTCCTCCAATTTTTTGGCATTATAAGCATCATATCATATATTTATATATGTATCTATTTATATTTTATAATAATACTAAATTATGCAGGTAAAAGCAAATAAACGTTACGCTGGATCCTCAAAATGGACTGTTAAGGTATGAATTCCCCTATTATCTATGATGAGGATGAGGAAGGGTATTTACGTCTTTTTGTTAAAACTTGTTGAATAATTGGATTTTGTATTTTATGTTATGCAGGAAGTTGCTGAATCTGTAAAAGAGGACTTTGGCACCATTGATATTCTTGTGCATTCACTAGCTAATGGACCCGAGGTATTTTCTAATATAATCTTATTTTATTATTATTATTATTATTTTTTTTGTAAATTTCAAAATTAATTAATTATAATTAACAAATGTACAAAGTAGAGTTAAAATTAAACATTCTATTTACATGTAATATAAAATTTTCTTATGACAAACCCTTATTTTTTATCCATTTGCTTGTTCTTTCTTGTATTAAGTAATAAAGAAACAATAGTGTTGAGGGTATTTTGGTAATTAAACAATTCACAAACAGGTTAGCAAACCACTATTGGAAACATCAAGGTATGGGTATCTTGCAGCTATCTCAGCATCCAGCTACTCTTATGTATCTTTACTCCAGCATTTTATCCCAATAATGAACCCAGGTATTTATTTATTTATTTATTTATTTATTTATTTATTTATTATTCTTCAAACTACAAATATAAATAAAAAAAAGTTATATATTTCTTACATTTATAGTTGATATCTTTTATGTAAACAGGGGGTGCTTCAATTTCTTTGACCTACATTGCATCTGAAAGAATCATACCAGGGTAACTAACAGCTTATTATTTACAAATTTGCCCTTATTTTGTTTTTCCTTAAATATTTTTAACATCATTTATTTGTTCAGAGAACATTTTATAATTGTATTTTTCTTTTTTATGATGCAGATATGGTGGAGGTATGAGTTCAGCCAAGGCTGCTTTAGAGAGTGACACAAAGGTTAATAATTTTTTTTATTTTTATTTTTTTTTTAATTTTTATAATAATGGTGGTGTTTTTTTTTTTTTTTTTTTTTTATAGAATTCCATTAACTGTGATTGGTCATCAATTTATTTTCAGGTACTTGCTTTTGAAGCTGGAAGAAAACATAGAGTCAGAGTGAACACTATATCTGCAGGTAATTACAGATTTACATTTTTGCCCTTTTATCGATTTATAGAATTACAATAATGCCCTTTTCCGACACCAGGGTAACTGAGAAAAAGGCTTTTTTTTAATCGAACAAAAAAAGTATATAATGGTTTAATGACTACAAAAAAAAAAAAAAACAGTTTGAGTAAGTAAATCAATAAAATAATAAAAGTAAGTTGTTCTTTTGTGATATTTGCCATTTTATTATTGTTAATTTTATTAAATAATTAATTAAATATGTTTTAACAGGACCTTTAAGAAGTCGTGCTGCTAAAGCTATCGGATTCATTGATATGATGATTGATTATTCATCCGAGAATGCACCTTTAATGAAAGAGCTATCTGCAGGTCAGTTTAGTTGTGTTAAATGACCATTTTACCCTTATAAGTATGTTGCTATTATGGGTCCTATTTTTAGTCCGTGCTTGCTAAGCACAAGCACAGTACAACTTTTTCTTCCCTATTCTTGCTAGGAAAATGACCATTTTACCCTTGTATGGTTTTGAAAAATTAAATGTAAGTAAATGACGATTTTACCCTCGCGTAGTGATAAAAAAAAATGGAATTAAGCGCAAGCAGATGCATAGTACAACTTGTTCTTCCCTATTCTTGCTAGGAAAATGACCATTTTACCCTCGTATGGTTTTGAAAAATTAAATGACGATTTTACCCTCGTGTACTAATAGTGATAAAAAAAGGGAATTAAGCACAAGCACATGCATAGTACACTTGTTATTCCCTAATCTTGCTAGGAAAATGACCATTTTACCCTCGTATGGTTTTGAAAAATTAAATGTAAGTAAATGACGATTTTACCCTCGCGTACTGATAAAAAAAATGGAATTAAGCGCAAGCACATGCATAGTACAACTTGTTCTTCCCTATTCTTGCTAGGAAAATGACCATTTTACCCTCGTATGGTTTTGAAAAATTAAATGACGATTTTACCCTCGTGTACTAATAGTGATAAAAAAAGGGAATTAAGCACAAGCACATGCATAGTACAACTTGTTCTTCCCTATTCTTGCTAGTAAAATGACCATTTTACCCTCGTATGGTTTTGAAAAATTAAATGTAAGTAAATGACGATTTTACCCTCGTGTACTAATAGTGTGATAAAAATGGAATTAAGCACAAGCACAGGCATAGTGTTCTTCCATAATCTTGCTAGTAAATGACCATTTTATTACCCTCGTATGGTTTTAAAAAAGAAAATTAAATGTTAAGTAAATGACGATTTTACCCTCGCGTACTAATAAATGGAATTAAACAGAGGAGGTGGGAAACGCGGCTGCTTTTCTGGCATCCCCATTGGCTTCAGCCATCACAGGGACAGTTCTGTATGTGGACAACGGTCTGAATGCAATGGGAGTTGGAGTCGATAGCCCGGTGTTTAAGGATTTGAACATTCCAAGAGACAACAACAAAAGTTAGAAAATAGCGAGTCAACTCATTGAGAGCACATTTATGTTTTCGCTTTTTTTTTTTTATTCAAGTAAAACTTGTGTAATGGATTTTCGGATAGTTGAGTTGTGTTGAGTTGAGTTGGGATTCTCATTCGGAGATATTGGTGTTTAAACTTAGCTACTCTTTCTTGACTTAACTCGGTAAAACTATATATGAAGAGAGTATCCGTTTAAATAAAACATAACATTTAGGTAATGCATTAAGATATGTATTTTGAGCTTTCATATGAGAAAAGTAATTGCTCATTCGTCTTATTCTCTTATTAAGATAAGACAACTTGAAATCCATTGAGGGACAATGTGCGCTTTAATGGTTGTCTAATGCAAAGTGATAAAAAACGAGAAAATCATGCATAATAGCAAGAGGTATTTTTGGTTTCATAGCAATGAGATGCTATAAAATCCTCAATAGAGTTTAATGGGTCAATAATATTAAGTTTTATCTGTGAATGAAGTTCTAAATGAGTTAATTTTGCAATCCATAGAGGGTTAACAGTAGCCTTGTTGTTAGTTTGTCTCGATGCAATTTATGCATTTGGATTAAAATTAAAATACTCTCTCATCTTCTATAAATGTTGATCTAGAGTAATATATCTCTCTACTTGCAAAACTCTTAACACCTAGAAAATCATTACCATTATGATCAAATTGCAAACTCTATACAAGCAAATGTTATGCGATCATATGAATGAATTCTAAGTCGTTTAAAATTGGGGAACAAATTAGCAAATACCTGCCTAAATAAAGGAAACTACAATTAGAAAACGTATCATTGACAAGCCTCGAAGTCGCGTCTATTTGTTGTATCTCAAACAACAAACATGTCACCTAATTCCTTAGCCATTGGCAAATCCAATATATTGGATGGACCCCACTTGGAATTGGATTTCATCATATATTTTACTTAGAGATGAGCAAAAGGACCGAACCGGCCTGAACCGGACCGGAATCGGAAACCGGCTTCGGCCAAAATCAAGAACCAAACCGGCCCGGCGGTTCTACCGGTTCTTGTCGTGTCTTCAAATGTTGGAATCGATCTTCGAAAAATAGCATCATACGGTTCCGGTTTTTGCCGGTCTACCGGTTTTTACCGGTTCTACCAGTTCCGGTAATATTGGTTTCGGTTCCTACCGGTTCCGGTTCCAAAAATCCACAAAAATAACATCCCGGCCCGACCCGACCCGACCCGACCGGTTCCATCGGGTTCCGGTTCCGATTCCGGTTCCGGCCAATTCCCCGGTCTATATGCTCATCCCTAATTTTACTGAGCTAAACTCATCTTTTCGTAAAATAATATGAGTAAATTACTGAAATCGTCCCTGTGGTTTGGTCAAAATTGCACGTTTGGTCCCTAACTTTTTTTTGGACTCAGATCGTCCCTATGGTTTGATTTTGTTGCGTTTTTCGTCCCTGTGGTTTGATTTTATTGCATTTTTCGTCCCTTACATACATAAAGTTAGGGACCAAACATGCAATTTTTACCAAACCATAGGGACGAAAAACGCAACAAAATCACGAGTGCAAAAAAAAAAAGTTAGGGAACAAACGTGTAATTTTGACCAAACCACAGGGACGATTTCAGTAATTTACTCATATAATATTTTTGTTCACTCTATTTTGCTGAAAACCCCTCTTTTGCATCATTTTTTCCCCTGTAAAAACCCAAAAAAATCTCATACTTTCAAAAATTAAAATAAAGTAAGGTCCCGTTTGATAGTTTCTATCTGGGAAAGTGCTGTCTGGTAAAGGACTATTTGGGAAAGTTTTCTGACTGGGAAAGAAACCCTACTGTTTGATTGTACATCTAATTGATTGTGCTGAATGATGAAAAAAAGTAATAATTCCATAAAAAATAAATTTAAAAAAAGTTATTTAAAAAATTAATAATCCAATAAAGAAAGAAAGAGATGGGGTTTAGTGTATAATTGTCTTTCCAGCCAATTCAGCCAGAAAGATATAATTTTGGGGTTTTCTGGGAAAGACATATCTTACCGGGAAAGACCCATTCTTTGGTGCAAATCAAACAGTCTTTTCAGTCCATTCAGTCAGAAAGATTTGTTTGGACCTGAAAAGATGAGTATCAAACGAGGCCTAAAATCTCTCGCGTAGCCACCGGTAGCTTCTACCTTTGCTTCATTTGAATAAGGAATCACAATTACAAAAAATCCAAATGTCAATTTTGGATTTTCAAATTTTTTTTTTTCACAAAATATAAAATTTATGCCCTCCATGACATATATCTTAATAGTTTCAACAATAGAAATCGAATTGTCCATCAATATATTCTTGAAAGCAATTGTTTCTACGATAAATCTACAGAAAAGTCTCAGTATTTTGGAAAAATTTTTAATAAAGTCATAAGTTTTATTTTTTGAATAGAAAAGTACTGACTTTTTAACTTTTTGAATAGAAAAGCTCATGAAACCGGTTAATTTATTCACTTTAGCCATTTTTGACATGTTCAGCAGGTCATAGGACCAAATCGTTAATTTCTCCAATACAATATGGTTTTTCTGCAGATTTCGTCAAAACTTATATATAATGTATAAACGTATTTCTTTTACGTATTTATATCTATTATTACGTACTTTTGTATTTTTTAAGTTTTTATATGTATATGTTTACGCATTTTCATGTGTTTTAAATGTATAAACATATTTTTTTATGTATTTATATATATTTTTAAGTATTTACACAATTGTTTATGTATTTTTATGTATTATGTATTCATTTATATTTTTACATATTTATGTCTTTTGGTAAGTTTTTATATGTATATGTTTACATTGTTTATGTATTTTACATTTATAAACATACCTTTTAACGTATTTATATGCATTTTTAAGTATTTTATAGATTTGTTATTTATTTTTATGTGTTATTGTTATATATATATATATATATATATATATATATATATATATATATATATTATGTATTTATGTATTTTTTTTTTAAGTTTTTTATATAGATGTTTATGTATTTTTATGTATTTTAAATGCATAAACGTATTTTGTTACATATTTATATGTATTTTTAAGTATTATATATATATATATATATATATATATATATATATATATATATATATATATGTGTGTGTGTGTGTGTGTGTTTTTATGTATTACATATTTATATGTATTTTTATATATTTATGTATTTTTTTTAAAGTTTTTTTTATATTGATGTTTATGTATTTTAAATGTATAATTGTATTTTTTTTTTATGTATTTATGTATTTTTTTACTTCAAGTTGTCTTCACCATTTCATACAATTCATATGACTTTTTCGAGTATGTCTAAATGGTTTTCCTACATACCCATATATTTTAAGCTATTCCCATTAACTTGTCTTGAAATTAAACATTGAATGGAAAAAGCTTAAAATATATGGGTATGTAGTAAAACCATCTAGACATACTTGAAAAAACTGTGCGAATTAAATGAAATGATGAAGATGACTTGAAGTAAAAAAAAAATACATAAATACCTAAAAATAATACGATTAAATATGAAAAATACATAAAAATCTATATAAAAAAACTAAAAAAAATACATAAATACGCAAAAATACATACAAATACATAATACATAAAAAACACATAAAAACACACAAAAAATATGTAAAATACTTAAAAAAACTACATATAAATAAGTAAAACAATACGTTTATACATTTAAAATACATAAAAATACATAAAGATCTATAAAAAAAAACTTTAAAAAATACACAAATACGTAATACATAAAAATTACATGAATGGTCCCTATGATTTGGATTAATTTGCGTGTTTGGTGCCTTAACTTATTTTTCAAACTCAGAAAGTCTCTACTGGTTGTTTTTGTTACATGTTTGGTCTATATCTTATCTAAAAAAACTATTATTTAAATAGAAAAAAAATAATAGGATAGGTAAAGTAAGGTCGCGGGGGGGGGGGGGGGGGGGGGTTGAGGGTGTGTTTATTTGAATAAATTAAAAAATCACTGACAAAATACTTTTTTTAGGTAAGACAGGGACCAAACACGTAATAAAAACAAACAGTAGGGATCTTCCGAGTTAAAAAAAATAAGTTAGGGACCAAACACGCAAATTACCCTAAACTGTAGTGATTTATGAACATGGTTTGACATGCGGAATTAAAGAACACACAATGAACATAGTGATTTGGGTGGTTAAGAGATGCATTCGATTATGTATGGTGTTACACAAAAAGGGATCTAGATTTAAATCTACATAAATAACACACACACATACACGCTCAATGTTACATCTCTTAAGCACCCCTCTACAAGTGGTATGAACCCACCTTATATAGAGGTGATTACATGTCTCTCTCTCTCACTCTCTATCTCATAAGTCAAAAGACTAATGCACCACATGCAAGTGGATTTTACAAAAATCAGCACATTTGCAAAGTCATACATAGATAACTTTGCACCCAACATAAACCATAGGGACCATTCGTGTAATTTACTCAAAAAAATATGTAAAATACTTAAAAATAGATATAAATACGTAACAAAATAACACATAAAAATACATTAAAAAATATGTAAAATGGTTAAAAATACATATAAATAAGTGAAAAAAAATATGTTTATACATCTAAAATACATAAAAATACGTAAATATATACATATAAAAACTTAAAAAGTTACACAAATACGTAAAAATAAATATAAATGCATAAAAAATATGTTTATACATTATATACAAATTTTAATGAAATCTGCAAAAAAGTTCCATTATATTCGAAAAATTAACAATTTAGTCTTATGACCTGCTGAACAGGTCAAAATAACCTAAAATGAATAAATTAGCCGATTTCTTGGGCTTTTCTATTCAAAAAGTGAAAATGTCAGAATTTTTTTGTTCAAAAAATAAAATTTATGACTTTATTAAAAAATTTCCCAAAATATTAGGATTTTTTTTTTTAGATTTCCCTTGTTTCTACATCACTATGCAATATCAATTATCTTTCAAATATGGTCTCACAACTCAACTACTATATATTTTTAACAATTTCTTAATTATTGAATAATAGAATAACATGAATATAATTATTTATAATTTAAATAAACAATAATTATTAATATCTATTATTCAAATAATAATAAATTTTTAATTAAACTAACTAAACATTTCAAAAAAGTTAACATCGGAAAAGCACTTTATCTTACTCTTAGTTATAATATATAAACAATTGATTTTAAAAATATAAAACTTAAAGGATATCTAATTTATAAATACTTTTATATAATAAAAAGTTAATATATTAAGTATATTAAATAAAAAAATAAAAAGAATTAATATTATTACAAGTCTTTCAAGTTCTAAAGATGTAATCATAAGACCATTCTCATCATCTCTTTCAAACATAATTTGCAATGACACAATGTCACTAAGCAAGTATTTAATGTCATTTAGTACTTCATCTTTCTATATCTCAAAGACTTCGCAAGTGCTTTTATATTATTATTTTAATCTAATAATCATATTTAAATATTAAAAACCAATCTGTTTTGCCATTATTTTCTCTTCCTAAAAATTAAAGATACGTTGAGTTGGCTCACCATTTGCTCAATATTATTACTAGTCTTAAAGGTTAAAGACAGAGATTTGGTTAGTATAAAAAATAAACAATTTTAAACTTCAATTCCAATAATTACCAACCTTGTATCGATATATTTTTCGCACGGTTGATTGCATACATATATATATATATATATATATATATATATATATATATATATATATATATATATATATATATATATATCGTGTATCAATTTTTTTTATTCAATTTATACAACAAAATAATGTTCATAATCATGCTTCGAAATATTATTAAAATAATATGATTATGTCTATGTTTGTGATGCATTGGACTGAGAGTAAAATTAATCTCAAGAAAACAAATATTACAACTTTTGTCCACCCAAATAAATAATTTTTAAAAAAAAAACACACACACATACAATCTCGCTTTCTTTCCAATATGTGAAAGACATAAATACCCTTCTCACCTTCTAACCATCAAATATTGAAAGTAACACTCAACCATTTTGAAATCTAAAGTGGATAAACAAGCATCAATTTCCATATTGTATAGCCAACAAAGGGTAACCCCCAAAAAAGACTTAGAGAAAATTTTGTTTTAGTATCCAACAAATTTGCTTGTAATAAGCAAAAGGATGATGTTATTCATACAAGAATCCAAGAAACATGTTTTTATTTGAAAACCAACACATAAAACAAGACTTAATCATGGGGATTGAGATGTTCATTAGTAGTTGGAATTGTAGAAATTTTTGAGAAATGG
This sequence comes from Lactuca saligna, assembly GCF_052625555.1. Lineage (NCBI taxonomy): Eukaryota > Viridiplantae > Streptophyta > Magnoliopsida > Asterales > Asteraceae > Lactuca > Lactuca saligna. The sequence goes on from NC_136417.1 coordinate 153,623,104, forward strand.
AGATAATCCTTCATCCTTTGTATCCACATCTTGAACAAGCCCTTTATTACCAACCACATATTGGCCAATAATATGATGTCGTTGCTTTGCATGTTCTGTTATGTTGCTCAACTCTTCCATTCCCTTGAATAGCAGCATATCAATCACCTACAAAATGACCATTTTACCCTTACATTCCCAATCAAAACAAATGTCACAATATTCATCAATTTTAACATGAGAGGAGTATTATGTTCAATTATCAATAGATCAAATAACTTTTACTTGAATAATTTTTGCCATTTGGACTTTTTTATTCGGAATAAATATGATAGTCATTTTACATTAAACAATTATTCTAGATAGATGCGTAGATCACTATGAAATACCTCAACATAGGTTTTTGAAAGAAATTTCTCCAAAATGAGTTTCTCAAAATTTAAAATTTTTGTTTTTTCACGTTTCATTCAACATGCATTTCTCAAATTTTCATTCTTTCTCTTTTCAAAAGAATTTCTCAAACAAATCAAGGAAGATGAGGTTTTTGGAAGGATCAATTAAAATAAGTTAATAAGAATTATACACGAGTAAGTATATAAAAAAATAGATAGATTAGGTAATATGTAATGATAAGATCATAAGAATAAAGGGTTAAATCATTAAAGAAGCAAAAAAGAGATGAAAAGTACTTATTTTGGGTGTCAAGTTAGGTTCTTTTTTTGTTCTAATGATTTTTAAGTTTTTGAAGGAGATGGAGGATTGGAGTGTAGTTTTGTTTGTTAACGAAAGAAAATTTTGGTTGTTTAATGGAGGGAAAAAAAAAACTAAATATGAAGCTTATATGTAGAGATATTAATAGGAGAAAGAATGGAATGGTTGATTCCAATAAAATAGTCATTAAGTTGACTGAACTCCCTAAATGATTCTTAGGCTTCATACTCCCAACAAATCCAGGATGATAAAGATGTTGCAACAAAACCTTAGTGAGCTAATTTTCATTTAAATGATTTTTAACAGGAATTTGTAAGTAAATTACTTGAAAAGGACCAAGAAATGAGAAGAGTAGAGGATAAATCTTTTAAAAAGATGTATACAACACAGCATTCTAGATGGCATAACCATTAAAACCCTTTAGGCATTTGACAAAATCTATAAAAGCTTCAAGACTCTTAAGAAGTGAATAAACAACTTGATGTGTATTTATAAACGAGTTTCTTCAACTTATAGCAAAGCTTTAACTTATCAACTTAAAGCTAGAACATTTTACATACACGATTAGTATAGCTCAAAGCGACAATGACAGAATTTGACTGAAGTCCAGTGGGAGGAACATTACTCTAAATCCCCAAAACACCAAAACCCCTAGAGAATTTTGAAATCCAAACATACCCATCAGATAAATAGCTAGAACGACAAATTTACTTAGTCTCTTACCTAGATTGGAGATATACAACAACAAAAATGAAATTAAAGGCGATATGGGGTTAGGAGATACCTTAGGGTTAGTGATATGGGCGTTCTTGCGGATTTGGGCAGCGATGGTGGAGCGAAGCTCAGAAGGGTTTACAACATCGTATAGGTTATAAATATCCATGATCGAAGGAATAGATCTGCAAGCTGCACGGAAGAAATCAAAGGTTCGATGCCTAGCTTCTTGTAAATTCGCTGAGTTTGGTGGAACCTTCACTCTCATCGCGAACGCCATTTTCTCTTTCTTGTTTACTTTCGATTCGTCGCTCCAAACGAAAACAAAGCAGTGAGGAGGCGGATCAATGTGGTGTTGCAAGGCTGATCTTCCAAATGGTCTTTGTTTGTTATATTTACCTTAACAGCCCTTAAAGTTTCTTTGTTGTGCAAAAATACTTCTTCTTAATGAACTTAATGCAAACACCCCTTCTTTTTTCAATTATGTCTTTTCTTTTGCTTGCTGCAAAATTCCATAAAAACCACTATCATTTTATATTTCTTTGTTTAACTACTGAGAAAATATTTTTTTTCCTGATTTAATAATTCAGACTTTGGAATTAAAAAAAAAACCCACAAAACCATGAATTTTGGAGAAACTGACTAAAATTTGCAATTGTTAACCGTCTAATATATATATATATATATATATATATATATATATATATATATATATATATATATATATATCATTTAGCCATAAAAATTATAAATAGCGTGGGGCCATTTTAATTTTAATAAATAATAAATAGTAAACGATAAATAAATAAATTAAAAATTAAATTATTAAAGAATAATAGTCTTTTTTATTTCATGGGAAGAGGAACAACGCAACAAAAGCAATACCATATGAACTATCGATAAAGAAAACATTCAATGCTTTTGTTAAAATTATTAAATCAGGGAAAAAATATTTTCTCGGTAGTTAAAGAAATATAAAATGACAGTAGCTTTTATGTAATTTTGCAGCAAGCAAACGAAAAAAGGCATAGACAAAATTGCAAAAATGGTCCTTGTGGTTGGCAAAATTCTGCAGATTTAGTCCAAAATTAAATGTTGGTGCACCATTGATCCAATTTTAGATACTTTGTGTGGTTTTGGTCCTTATGGTTGATATTTTGTGTGTTTTTAGTCCAAACTCAACCTAAAATGACGAATCTGCCCTTTAATGATTCTTATTTATTTATTTTTAACTTTTTATTACTATTTTCATTAAAAAATAAAAAGAAAATAATACCTCTCTCTCTCTCTCTCTCTCTCTCTCTCTCTCTCTCTCTCTCTCTCTCGCTCTCTCTAAAAAAAAACCCAAATCTTCACTTCATCGGTTTCTTTATCAGTTTATCTTCTTCATCAGTTTCTTCATCAAATCACATTTTCAGCCTACCATCCCACAATACCTAAATCTTCACTTCTCTTTGTCCCTATTTCGTCTTTTTCTCTCTCTAAAACAACAGTCTGCATATTTGGAAGAATTCTTAGCTCATCATCGCTTTAGTAAGGATTCACACACACACACACACACACTTTTTGAAATCAATTGAGAAGTTGAATACATATAAGGGGACGAAATCGATTTCAAATCTGTCAAGAGTCAACCACTTTAAACCCGGTAAACCTTAATCGCTCGATTAATAGGTGTGTATATGTATTTTTGATCGCAACTCTCAAGGATCCGATTTAAGGGTTGTCTGGTGGTTCAGGAAAGGGGTGAAGGAAGGTGTTCGATTGTGGGTGATTAAGGTGTCTTGGGAGATGGTTTATCAAGAGGAATAATGGTAGTGATAAGTTGTTAGGTTGATAATCGATGATGATTCTCGAAATTGATTGAGATGGTGGGGGTTTTGGTATGCTGAATCAGGTTCTGAAATGGTTGAATAGGTATCACGTTATCTGTTTTATCATTCACGATTTGCTTTACAATTTGTTAATCAATTCTACCTCACATGATGTTGATTCATTCTTGTTTATGTTAGACTAATCTCGATGGTGATTCTTGAATGATTGAGATTTGTGAAAAAAAAAATCTAATAATGTATGAAGGTGATGGTGGTGAGACTGAATTTGTATGGTGGTGGCGGTGGATAGATGGTGGTTGATATGATCAGAGAACGGAGATGGTGGTGGAAGAGAAAGAGTGAATCGAGTCTTCCTTTGCAACCATTTTCTTTTCCTGGACCCATTTCTCTGCATCTCTATCTCTCACACAATCCCGTTTTCCTCTCAAAGAAGACGATGTTCATATGTTTTTGTTTTTAGTTGCAGGTTGTGGATAGAGATGCACACAAAAACCGGTTTCACTATTCAAAATCGGATCCAATCCGAAACCGGATTGGGTCAAAACCGGTTTTGACCAAACCGGATCGGATCGGATTTAAAACCGGATTTTCAATCGGATCCTAATCCTATATTCCAAATCGGATTTGATACCGGATCGTAAACCGGATTCGCTAAAAACCGGATCCAAATCCGCCCCAAAATCCGATTAAAACCCACTAAAATCGATTTAAACCGGTTTCAAATCGGATTAGAATCGGATTCGGATTTTGGTTAGAACCGGATCGGATTTTGACCGGATTCGGATCGGATTTTGACTGGATCGGATTTTTGATGACGTAAGCGAAACCGGATCGGATTCGGATCCGGATCGGATCGGATCGGATTCGGGTTTTGTGCATCTCTAGTTGTGGAGAGGGAGAGATGATGAACATGCCCTATTTCTTCCTCTAATGAATCATGTAGAGAGAGAGAGAGAGAGAGAGATTTCTCAATTTAATTAATGAAAAACATTTGAATAAATATAAAAAAATTAAAAAAAAAAAATTTAAGGGTATAATAGTCTTTTTATGCTGATAGGGACCAAAAACAATAGAAAGATCCAATTTTGGACCAGTGGTGTACCAAAATTTTGTTTTGGACCAAAACTGCAGAATTTTGCCAACCACAGGGACCATTTTTGCAATTTTGTCAAAGGCATAACTGAAAAAAGAAGAGGTGTTTGCATTAAGTTCATTAAGAAGGGGTGGTTTTGCACAACAAAGAAACTTTAAGTGCATAATTGAACTTAAAATCTTACACAATATGTTTTTTTTTACAAATTTACCTATAAAATCATTCTGTTTGCATTAAAATGCCTTTGTTAAAATTCAAACAAAAGGTGTCTCAAATATGACAAAGAACAAATTAGTCGCACATAATAGACAAAATTATAAAAATGATCGAAAATGTTGCACCACTTGTTTAAAATTGGATCTTTCTATTATTTTTAGTCCCTATCTTCTTAAAAGGACCATTATGTTCTTATATTTTGTTTTTCGATTTTTTTATTATCTATTTTTATTTAAAAAAATAATAAAAACAAAAAACAAAAAACAAAACCCACCATACTCGTTTTCCTTTCCCGTTCAGACCCTTAGCCCATTCCCAAATTACAAAAAAACTGGTTGTTGTCTGCAACCTTGATTGAAGAACCTCCACAGTCGTCGGTGCATCTACACTCATCTTCCACCATCGGCAATCTCCTCCACCGCCTCCCCCTCCCTCCTTTAGCCTGTCGACGCCTTCTTGATGGGGAATGGATTTCTAAAACCATTTTCAATTTTTTGGATCTGAGGGGGGCAATTATTGGAACTAAAAAGACTTGAAAAGATTTGCAGGCTTTGATATTAGTTGCAGGTTGCGGGTTTGTTCTTGATTTTGATTTGGTATGGTTTGGTGTTGAATTTTAGTTTGATTTGAGGATATAAGTTTGTGGTTGTCAAAGATGAAACGTGAATAGTGGTATGAGATGGTATCGGTGGGTAGAGGTTAATCGAAAATGGTTGCAGATGAGAAGAGGTTGAAAACACACATACACATATTATACCTACTGTGCCCACCCCTTCTCTTTATCCCTCTTTGGACCCTTTTTGTTCATAAGATACATGTACTTAATACACACATACACACTAGTATAAATCGATAATAAAATTCCCATCTTATTCGAACAGAAATCAAACAACAATGAAAAAATTGAGTATCACTAGAGAACGTTCTTAAATTGCTGAAATCCTCTAAGTTCTTGAAGTGCTTTGATGTATTTCATATTCAATCTAATATTTTTTCACTTCTCTGATCTGTAATTTTCTAGTTATTGTGCTTTGATTTCCACATCGAGGAGACAAAATTAAACAGATATTGGTGGTGTTGACAGGTGGTAGTGGTTGTGATTGGAATATGAACGTTGGCTTTCAGTCGCTTCTATGGTGGAGATGAAGATATGGTGGTGACAATTGATTAAAGATTTTGAGGTTGTAGTGGTTGACGATGGTGGATTGAAGTCCGGTGGAGAGAGAGAGAGAGAGAGAGAGAGAGAGAGAAAGAGAGAGGGATGTTGATTAAAGGGAGGTGGGGTGGGCTTTTCGGTTTTTTTAATTAATTAAAAGAAATTAAAAAGGAATCAATTAAGGGCATAATTATCATTTTAGGTAAGGTATGAACCAAACCCACAAGAAAATGATAACCATAAGGACAGATCCACACAAAGTATCTAAAATTGGACCACTGTTGCACCACCAAAACTTTTTGGACCAAAACCATAGAATTTTGTCAACATAATATTATAAAAAGTTCAAAAGGGTGTTCAAAAATATCTGAATCCGAAAATCCCATCGATACGTTATCTAAAATTTCAAATATCCAATTGTAAACACCCTTTCTTTGGCTTAGCTAGTAGTGCTCTAAATTTGATCAGGGTTATTTTAGTCATTTCGTTTTTTGGTATGATAACTAATGTAATAGATCACATCACATCACATCTCCCCATCACATCTCCCCGCATTCAGCGATAATGCATGGCAGTTTAGGGCGGTTATTTGGTCCAGTCGCCACATTCTCAATTTTCCTCACCACCAAAAGACCATCACCAAGAACTCTCTGTAAAAAAAAATAAAAAATAAAAACAATTAAAGTGTTTATTTACTTTCATTTAAATACAAGAATTGCTATAATAGGGTAAACTTTTTGAAGCATAATGTTTTATCAAGAAAAATAAATCAAATTACAATAATACTATTATTAGGTAGATTTTTCAATGTGTTAATAGGAAAAGAATTGCAAGTAGAATGTTGAAATAGAAAGAAATGAACATAGGATAATCTAATACGCAAAAATAATGGAATATAAAGTAGGGTTAATCTCATAAAAGATCTTATATTTTTGTGTTTTTTCTGGATTAAATCTCAAATTTATTTTTTGCCTGAAAAGACCTTGTAATTTTTTCATTTTTTTCCGAAAAAGCCCTCAACTTTGTATTTTTTTGTTTTTTTACGAAAAAAACCCCTCAACCTTCCAAATGCTTCCAAATAAACCCTCGACTTTTTTAGTTTTTCTCGAAAAAACCCTCAATTTTACAACTTTTTTTTGGCAAAAATGACAAAGGGCCATATCGGAAAAAAAAAAAAAAAAACACAAAGCCTTTTTCAGGTAAAAGAATAAATTTGAGGTTTAATCTGGAAAAAAACACAAAAATATAAGGTCTTTTATGAGATTAACCCAAAAAAAAATGTAAAATGTGAGGTTTTCTAGAAAACTAAAGAAGTTTGAGGTTTTATTTAGATGCAGTTTAGAAGGTTTAGGGTTTTTTTTTTCGGAAAAAATGAAAAAAAAAAAATACAAGGTCTTTTTCAGGCAAAAATTAATGTTGAGGTTTAATCCAGAAAAAAAACACAAAATATAAGGTCTTTTATGAGATTAACCCTATAAAGTATGTTGCATTTTCTTACATTTAGCCCTAATATTTAAAAGAAAAAAAAAAAGGTTTGATGTCACTAATGAAAATTGTTTCATATTTGAATGACATTGCTATAAGTACATGGTAAATTTATGATGAAAGTAGTTATTATTTATTTTTATTTTTATTTTTTCATTTTGCAGAAGGAGAAAAAAGGAACATACCCCAAATACCACATGCTTATTGTCAAGCCAATCACATTTAGCACAAGTCAAAAAAAACTGCAAAAGAAATAAAAAAACATTACAAGGTAATTCTTTATTACAAATAATATGTCATATTATTTTAGTAATAAATATTATAAAGAAAATAAAAAAATTACAAGTACCTGGCACCCATTAGAATTTGGTCCACTATTGGCCTGCAAAGATTTAAAAAAAAAAAATGCATAAATCTTGTGATATTATGATCAATATTATAAAAGCATATCAACTTCGGTAAAAATATGAAATATTAATCTAAAAAAATACCTTATATGTTGTGTTTTTTCCGGATTAAACCTCAAATTTATTTTTTGCATATCAGTTTTTCCGAAAAAGCCCCCAACTTTGTTTTTTTTTTTTTTTTGGGAAATCTACAGAATAGTCACAAACTTTTGGAAAAAGTTTTAATAAAGTCCTAAAAGTTTTTTTTTGAACAGAAAAGTCGCATTATTTTGAGAAAATCATATAATCTGTCATTTGCTTCTCAAATATTAAAAAGGAGTTTTTCGTTAATTCAAGCAAAAATGTTAAATAATCAGGACTTTTTCAGTTTTTTGTTTAAAAAAAAAAAAAAACTTTTAGGACTTTATTGAAACTTTTCCCAAAAGTTTGAGACTTTTCTGTAGATTTACCTTTTTTTTTTCCTAAAAAAACTCTACCTTCTAAATGCTTCCAAATAAACCCTCAACTTTTTTAGTTTTTCTCAAAAAGACTCTCACATTATACAAATTTTTTTTTGGAAAAAATTACTAAAAGGCCCAGATCGGAAAAAATGAAAAAATACAAGGTCTTTCAGGCAATTTTTATTGAGGTTTAATCCAGAAAAAAACAAAAAATATAAGGTCTTTTTTGAAATTAACTTTTTTTTTAATACGAAAAATCTATTTTTTGGTGATAGAAACCGAATTTCTTCTGTTTGTTTTCAGCTTTAGTTGTCATCAAAATATCTTCCAATTTCATTAAGTTGATATTACTCCCTATGTTTTGTGCTCATATGTTTTATAGTAATAGAGTATTTAGATTTATTGTTAAGTGATTATGTATTTATGTTGCCACATTTACACTATGGTTTTTCAATTGAATATTATTCCAATGTTTATCTCTATGAATGAATGTATGCTTCCTATTCTCAAGGGGTGTTATATAAAAATTGCTTAAGTTTATTGATTTATTCTTCAACAAGTGTACTCCATCAATTTAACAAATAAAAAAGAAAGAAAACAAGAGAATATAAACCAAATTCTACATATGAATGAGTAACAAAAATATAATGGTAAAATTTTACTTACCATTGACAAAAGACCAGGTCCAGTATGTTTAGCAATAAAATTTTCATCTTCAAATTTACTTCCATATATGGATACACATCCACTGCCATCACCCTGCATACAAGTCTTCCTTTATTATTTTCTAATTCTCTTCTGATTATAAGCAATTTCAATGTGTAAATTACTTATTATCATGAATTCATGATTCATGATGTTTCTTTCTTTAAAGTAACAGATACATAATTTGAGCATCAACAGTTGAGATGCTAAGAAGTACATAAATAAATAATTGTCATTCAACTTCAGGAATTCCATTAGCATTATAGTCACACTTCAAGATAAAATGGAATGAATAGTGATTTGAAGCATAATGTGTGTGGAAAGAAAAGAAACAAACCTTTAAGAAATCACCAGCTTGTATCATAAAATCCTTGATTATCCTATGAAATTGGCATCCTTTGTATCCAACAGGTAGTCCAGATTTCCTGCAGAATATCCAGTAGATAAAGTAGATAACAAATTAGTAGAAACGACTTGATAACATGGAAGAAAAAAATTGAGGGTAGAAAAGATGAATTGTGTAAAACTATTCACAAACCAATTTCTTTAGTAAAAAGAATAGTCATGTTTTACAGGTTATCAATTATGTCACTCATATCTTTTGTAATTCCATATGAAATGTGAAACTCTTTCCACTTTGGAAGGGTGTCCAAATGCCATGAATATGAACATTAAAGACAAGTCTAAAACCCTAACCCAACAAAATTGAATGCATAAAAAGGACTGTAACATTGAAGAACATAGAAAGGGAAGATATAGATACCACTACCATCAAAGAAACAATTTAAACAATAACAATCATCAAAGTAATACTCGTAATCTGCCATAGTTACAGGAACTTTTGATTTTAATGATTCAACCCTAAGTCCTTTATTAGACTCGAAATCCACTTTTGATATTTTGAAAATTTTACCTCAGAATTCTATCTATCGTAATGACTTTGTCATTTACTACGATTATCAATTTTGTTCTTGGTTTTTTGTATCATGAGAATCCAACATAAAGCAACATATTTGAGACCTAAAAGTGGATTTTAGTATCGAGATGGATGGAGCAATGAAAATAATTGTGTAAAAGTAACTTGCCTATACTCTCCGGTACAGAACTGCCGGAAGTTCTCGGCCGTTTTGGGAACGATGTCGGCGAAGAGCTCCATCTTGATACGGCCGGCGGGTATACTTCCGATGGTTACGTCGAAGAAGACGATCGGGTTCCTAGCATTTGGAGGCCTCTGGTGCCACTCCACTCCCCCGCTCCCTCCTCCCCCTGCTATTCCACTCGCCATTCTCTTCTGCTTCTGCTTCTGCTTCTGCTTCGACTATGTTTCCTGTTTGTTCTTCTAAAACCCTGTTTTAAGTCTAACCAATTATTTGGGACAAAATGTGCCAAATAAGATCGCAACCTACTTGATTTTTTATTTAATGGTCGCCCTTCTCTAGTTTTAGCAAACAAAAAAGGAATATTTTTTTGGGATTTTAAAATTTAGTCATAGAAAAACAAAAAATTCTAGCTATAGACATACATTTCGCGGAGCTCCCCTCTACGAGTTCCGCGGACCGACGAATGCTCGGCGAAATCAGGGTGTTTTGGTAAATTCGTTTCTCCCCTCATTATAAAAACGGGTCTCCTCTTTGATCCCCCTGCTCCCTCAACTTCAATTCAATTCTCCGCATCGATAGCAACTCCCCTTCTTCCGTCAGCAACCCTCGTCGGCATCCCTTTCTTCTGACATCAACTTCAACCTCACTTTGGAACACATTTTTCGGCAACAACAGATGGATCGATATTTCCCCAACATTTCCGCCGATGGATATGGCTCCTGGGTAATCCGTTATCACGTTCTTTATATTAATGTTTCCTTTTTTTCATATTGACTAGATTTATGATTAAAATAGTATGAACATGCAATTCATAACCTGCAAATAGGCGCAAATGGAACTAAAATGGATTTGAAATTGCGAAGATCCATTCCGCGGAGGGATAGGTCACTCTACATAGGGCGCTCCGCGGAGTGACCTATACTCTCCGTGGAATGACCTAATATTTAATTGAAATGGTGAAGATCCATTCCATGAAGGGGATATGTCACTCTACATAGGGGTTTCCGCGGAATGACCTATACTCTCCACCATATTTGACCTAAAATTCCATTTTTCCTTTTTTTGGCCCTTTTATATCAATTAATTTCAAAATGAACCTTTTATAGCAATTAATTTGAAAGTACGTTGGTATTTAGTTTTTAATGTACATTGATGTGAATGGTATAATCGGGTATTTTTTTTAATTTTATAATGTAAATTGAAATTACGTTGCTATTTATTACCTTAACCGAATTTACTATGTAATTTTAAAACCTTGTTTTTATTTTCAGTTACTAATGTTTTATATTAAATTAAATGAAAACGTTTTGTAGCACAATGATCTCCAACAAAAAGCTAATTTAACTTTAAAATGTGTGGTCGGTACAATCAGTAAAGACTATTTTTCGCGGCTAAGTCAATCACAACGAGCATTATTTGAAGCTTCATCATTTGGAAGATTCTTAGGAATGCATGTCCCCAATGGTGACCCCTTACTCGTGCATTTGATGATGTTTACATGAAGTACGGTCTCAAGAAGTGTTTGAATCGGGGAGGTTTCTGTTTAAGATACAGGGGATGCAGTTGGATTTTGGTGAAACTGAGTATATTTTGATTAGTGGGTTAAGATTTGGTCCTTATGTGGATTTACTCCATGACGAAAGAGGTCAGTCAAATTCAAATCTCCGGGCTCGGTTGTTCCCAGACATTACAGATTCACGTTTGCGGCCCAAAGATTTAGAAGAGTACATTATGTCTCCAAATTATTTGGCACTTCAGGATAAAGATACGGTAATGCTTATCCAGCTTGTTTTTATGTTGAAAGGTCTCCATGGATGGGACGTTAAATCGTGCATTCCCACGGCAATATACAAGCTTGTTGATAATATATATGATTGGAACAGTTATTACATTTAAAAACTGTGTATAAATACAATAATAATTATAATATATAGATTGAAAATTGCAGGTTTGCATGGGATACATATTTTTGGACCTATACTTCAGGGTTGATGCATGGAATGTTAAAATAGAAAAATTTAGAATATTTAAGCAGGTCAATCCCGAATCGACGAAAGTACACAACTATACTGTTGCTGGTTTTATGCTTCCGTTTAAGGTTAGTTTCTAATGTATTTAAATAGTTATCATACTTTTGTATTTTATACCATAATAGCATTGTACTTCCGTTTGTACTATATAATACCGTTGTACTTTAATTTTATACTATAATAGCATCATACTTACCTTTTTTTCCATAGATATTGATTTTGGAGATGTACCCAGAGGCAAGACAATATTATGTTTGTATGCTGTGATGAGTTGAGAACTCTTAGATCGATTAGATCTTCAACGGGTTAATTAATAAAAACAAACAAACACAGTAAACACGAGATGGAATCAAAGTGTTGCTTAATGATTCAAGAATAGTCACGCCTCAGCGGAGCTCGATAAAGAATTTCCACTGTAGAGGCAAGCTAGGGTTTGTAGTACAATTATGAGAATAATAATGAAAGCGATCATTACAAAGGATGCATGCATGCACCTTAAATACTAAACCCTAATAAAAATAAACACGGTTAGACAGGCCCATACCAATAATAAACTTAGGCTAAGGAGCAAGCCAAAGACGCAACACTTCAGGTCCCAACAATCTCCCTCTTTGCGTCAATTAGGGCGAGACTTCACTTATGTTGATTTCTTGCAGTACGCTTCACCACTTTGAACAACTTCAGAATGATAGCAAGTAGGACTTGATGAAAATCGATATACCATCTAATCATATCAGTGAAATACTTCTTGTCACCTTCACTGTTCTACTTGCACCTATGTATGATATCCAAAACGTGTTCCAAGCAAGTTGTAGTGAAAAGATGTTTATCAATTAGACCGAACAAGCACTTTTGACCTTCGCCTCCAGTGAACATCACAGAGTTGAGCTTCAGGTCTATCTTCCCTATCTTCATTTTGTTGATGTCGCTAGATGAACCAATGGGTACCACCGTTGGCTTCTTTTTAAGGACCGAAGCAATTTCTTGATCCAACTTTGCCACTTCTAGAATGTAGCACACCAACATCCTCTTGATGTGATCGATGATTGGCTCATATTCAACTGGATTGGTGAGCAAAAAGTTGTATAGCACAATCCAGTCATGGGGATTGAGATTTGGTAGATCAGCCAGAGAAATTGTATGCTCAGAGTTAGTTGAACCTCTGGTCACCTTGAATTTAACATTGATGAATTTCCCTTCTGCAGTCGGTTTTAGTACGCTGACAGTCGTTATCTTTTGAGCGCTCCAGGTAAGATATTGAGGCTGAGAAAACTCAAGATAGTAGTCAATCAGATCCCTGTCGACTTTTGGGTCAGGATGGGGAACTTCAACAATAGGAAGCAAACAATGAAAGACAAATGGCTTTTGGGTTATAGGCATTTCAAACTAAGAATCCCTACAGTTCTCACAGTCTAGTGACACTACTGGCTCAAGTCAATGTGTGCTTGGACATTCGATAGCTTCCTTAATCAGCTTTTCCACCGACCAAAGAGGAAAAAGCGTTTTCCTTCTTTCCAAGAGATCGCGAGCTTCTTTCATTTTTCTCTCCTTCTCTTCGGATTCCCTAGCAGCCTTAGCATTGAGATCAAGTTCCCTGTCCATTTAATTTCTCTTCAGATCCTCAACAATGGTCTTTTCTTCTTCGTCACTATCTTTTAGAACACCTTTTCCCTTGTCCTTCGCACTAGAACCGAAGCTTCATTACCCTTCGGTCGTTCAGTGGTGACCTTCGGTGGAACAGTTTTGCTTGTAATAGGAGGCTGAGTAGTGCTTGTAATTCCTTCTTCCCCTTATTTTGGAGGGACAACAGTCTACGAAACACCCTCTATGCGACTTAACATTTCAAGTGTCGGACCAAGCTTTTCTACAAGATGACGTCTGACAGAAAGAGTGAGAACTGAGTCGTGAGCTTCCAGAACATTGGAGAGAATGGCATGAACATCTGAGACACAAGTCTTGACGAAGATCCTCTCAGAGCGAAGGTTGCCAACCTTCTTGTTTGCCTGAGAAAGTTGCAGTGACTTAGTCTTTAGTTGAGTTGTTTTGAGAGCCACTTCATCCATGATCCTGCTTTCCATGGCCAAATCTTCTTGGAGTTTATTGAGACGCTCATTTATAGATGTCTGCAATTAAGTGTTATCTGTTTGGATATTTTGACAAATGGTGGAAAAGTACTGCTTTTCAGTCTCAAGAGACACAACAAGCTTTTCCACACTGGTGTTCACCTTGTTTGCATTCAACTCCGATGCACCCTGTAATAACGCCAGAAAAATGTTAGCATCATGAATTAGTTTTTCGACTTTTCCGGTCGCTTCTTTGCAGGACTTGGTGGAGGCATCTATAGCAGAGGTTGCCTTAGCAATTGAAGCCTCATGCTCTTTTACAAATGTGGCTGTGACAACCCGAAATTTCCATTCTAAATCAAACCACTTCAATCCAATAGAAGTAGAGCAGTTACAATGAAAATTCAAACTTTTGGAATAAGTTTGGCGGATTTAGGGTTTTACCCCAAAAAGGGGTATTAGGAGAGTGGTTGCACTAGGATTTTGTGCAACACTATAAATTCCATTATCCTAGAATCATTAGAATCCATTCCGAGATCAGAAATATTTTCTGCCAAAAATCTCAGGACTATAAATAGAATTCTGAACCAAATTAGTTCATTAGTTGAATTCCATTTAGAGAAAAGCCCATTTCTCTCTGACGGATCTTCGGGTTTTCATCCCAGATTGTGAGTCTACTTCCCTAGATGTGTTTTAATACTTGTTAGATGCTTTATAACATTGTTACATGTCCAAAATCATCCAAGATCACCACACTTTAGGAGTTTACGGCCAAGGAGTTCTTGGGCCGTAAACCCCATTTCCAAGGGACAAATGTGCCCTAGCTCACCCCTAAAGCTTAAGGAATTTAACCCTCATATGCTTGTGACTATTTTAGACATCAAAACACTTCAAAATCACAAGTTTATAGGAGTTTACGGCCAAGAACATTTCTTGGGCCGTAAACCCCTTTTCCAAGGGCTAAAGGTGCCCTAATCACCCCCAAAGGCTTGGATTTCATGTTAGACAAATACCTTAAAGTGTTTAGGACCTAGGAAACTCATGAAAAGCTCAAGTGTTGAAGAGTTTACGGCCAAGAGCATTTCTTGGGCCGTAAACTCCCATAAAGGGGTCAAATGACACCCTAGACACTTCCTTAGGTCAAGAAACTTTTAAGGCAAGTACCTGGATGAGTTATGGACTAGCTAAAACATTTAGAACCCCATGTTTGAGGGAGTTTACGGCCCAAGATGTTCTATGGCCGTAAACTCCAAGAAATGGTACCAAATGGTGCCATAAATCCTCTTAAGGCCAAGTACAAAAGCCTAGAATTGTTCCTAGTTATTTGAGAGACTTGAAGGCACCATAATCACCCTCCCAAGGGAGTTTACGGCCGTAAACTCCAAGGGAAAGGGTCTTTGGGCCGTAAACTCCCCAAAGGAGTCAATATGGTGCCCAAACACTTGTATATGCCTTGAAACAATTCCCACTAAGGTTGTAGTAATTGAAAGTACCATCCCAAACCTTGGTTGGGAGTTTACGGCCAGGAACTTACTTCCTTGGGCCGTAAACTCTAATAAATATGATATTTTGACCTTAAACTCACATTAGGGGCATTGCACTCCTTTGTTGCAACCCTTTAGCCTCCTAGCACTTGACAAAAAGTGTTATCCTCGCGCTTAAATGTTATTACTTGTATAATTAGTGTTATAATCACTAATTATTTATATACATATGTTTTCATATGTAATTAGGATCATTGTGTGTGTCTAAGTCTCCACTTGACACCAAGCACTTGTTCGATCCTTCCGTACAATAACAATCCGTTCAATTCCAGTCATTTACCGCAGGTGAGTTCATACCCCTTAACTAATGTTTTAAACTATTTCAAATGTTTTATTGGGGGGGGGGGGGGGGGGATACAAGTAGAATCATGCTACTTATTATGTCAATCACATGTGATTTGTAGGTAGGACATTATTACTTATTACATCAATCACATGTGATTAATATACAACATTCAAAAGATTTGGCTACTCATTAGCCGTTTTACCAAACAGTTTCCTTCAAATGATTTTTATAAACATTTTATATGTTTTCAAACTACTTCTTACACTGTACTTCTTACTCTGTTTTTCATACTTCAAACTTATTTACAACTGTGTTTCAAACAAATGTTCCTTTGTACTCAAAATTGTTTTATTATACTTATGCCTCCAAATTGTTTTAGAGATTGACATCAAGTCGATCTTCTCTTAAAATAATATTTCTGTTTCAATTGTTTTACAAAACTTACTTATGTTTTTATTTTATTATAAATTGCATGCCTCTATATGTATAGTTATATAAGAAATGTTTAAAAGACATAGGAAGACTATCCACCCTATTTCCTTTTTGCGCCTTGAGATGTGGTCTGGTGGGACATTGGGTATTCGTCCGAAAGTCATTTAAAGATTTGTTATATATCATGTGTACATATATAGTCATAAAAGGTCCTTCCAGTTCATCCTATGCCCTTGGGTAGCAAGGGTATACATCCACGTCAATACGTACCACTTAGTTTACTAGTAAGCTACCATATGGGTAGTTCAGGAAGATACTAGAACCATTACTAGGATGCGATATCATACAATGAGTCAGTTCATTCATGAGTCAATACTTTCTAGAACATTACAGTACATTACTATACTTGCTAGATAGAGAGAACACACATTACAGCTAGCACTTTTACACAAGCACATATACATGATTACTTTTACATGATTACAATTACATGAGCACATTTACATAAGTACATATACATGTTTACTTTTACATGATCATGCTTATAAGAGCACTGTTATATATATATATATATATATATATATATATATATATATATATATATATATATATATCAAGAGGAGTCCTATTACATTTTATATGTATCGACTCTGTTATCAAAACCCTCATTCTTATCCTTACCTTGTGATTTCAATCACATAACCGACGAGATAGATTGGGTTTATTATCCTAGTACCCAAGGATACAGTTGTGGAATTGACCATTCCTAAAATCTCTGTTAGCCACAGAGGTGAAAGTACATCCACGGATGTCAAACGGTTGGTACCATTACAGGTATACGATTAAGGGATTAACTATTCCTATACCCAGCTGTTAGCAACAGAGGTAAGAGTACGTCTACGGATGTCTTAAAGTTAACAATGATAGTTACCCTAGTACCAAAGGGTAATATTCAGAACAGTTAGGTCTTGGTAGAAGACTACATTCAGAATAGTTAGGTCTTGGTAGAAGACTACATTCAGAACAGTTAGGTCTTGGTAGAAGACTACATTCAGAACAGTTAGGTCTTGGTAGAAGACTACATACAGAACAGTTAAGTCTTGGTAGAAGACTCCTTTTGTTATTAATAGGAATCATAGGGATTCTAGGGTTTTTCAAACACTTACAGTTCATATACACTTTCAATACTTTTAAGTACATATACTTACGTTTTCTCACATACAAATTAAGACACTAAATACTTATGATCTCACCAGCTTTAAAGCTGATACTCGCTTTCAAAATTACTTGTATCCTCAGGTCATCATAGACAGGTACCGATGCAAGGAGAAAGGAAGATGGAGCTTGTTCAAGACTTATCTTTCATTTTGATTTATGCTTTAGTGTTTATCAAAATTTGACAGAACACATTTGTACAATAATTATATTATTAATGCAATGGATGATGTTGTTGCTTGCTTACTACTTTACATTGTTGTTGATATTATACATGACGTCCTCCGCCCCAGAACGTTTCCGCCGTTCCTGGTTTTGGGGTGTGATAGATTGGTATCAGAGCATTGTTTATAGTGAATTAAGTATATCAACCCATAAAAGATATACTAACTATAAATACATAAGGGATTAAAAATACTCTGATCAAGAGTTTATACTTTAAATAGTAAAATATTTAAGTAGGTATACGTGCTGCATTCATACTAAAATCAGTGTCACTAGGACAGTACAAAAGAATTACGATTGTTGGACAACAAAAGTGGGCTTAGAGACATATGGTCAAAACTGGGAAGATATAGCCTGATCACCTATATTATCCGAGGGTTGACTAGCATGTGCCTAAGTTTAGGTGTGTGGTTGCAACAATGCTAAAATCTTACCAACCCTACCACAATGAGAACAATAGAACATAACAATAAATTTAAAATACTATAGGAGTATTTGGTGTTACTATAAGTACTTTATACTTGAGAATTAAAATGGGATCTTCATTACTAAGTTGATAGTTGCTAAGTGGATACACTGAGGCTACATGTAATTAGGATGTTATAGACTCAGAATCTGTGATAATTTTGCCTTACCCCTATTTCTGTGTGAATTTGGAATTAAGGTCACTTATTCGAAGGTCTATCCTATTTAGATTACACATAGCTGGTATGCACTTCACAAATAGCGATGTAACTGATGAAGATTTTCTACATAATTATCTAGATAGATCGTCTAATAATTATTCTTTTACCCTAATATTCTCGCAAAGAAATCATAACTGGACTCCATCCCCTTGACAACCAGTATCTTCCGAATGAAGTCATAGCTGGTTGGTTATGATGGAGACTTTTCGTCTGATGCTAACTCCGAACCAGAGGTTGAGAACCTACCCCAAGCAGCTCCTTTCCAATTCCTAACCCTCTTCCGGCTTTTCATGGCCCGACCCTGAGTAAGTGGAATGCTTGGAAATATGGAGCCAAGGACAAGATCAGTCTATGCTATTTGATGGCGACCGAAGCTTTCATGACTTGAGCAAAGAGGGCTTAACAGATATAGTCTTGTCAATCTTGGTCCGCAGAGTGGCCCGAAATGAGATTCAAGGCAGGACAACCCTACATCAAATTACAGAAGTTGTCGCATATACTAGAATGCATACCCTCCACACCATCCATCTAGAAGATGCACACGAGAGATCAGAGAGAGACCATGAAATCCTGCTACAAGTACTGGCCGAATCACGAGCCGGAGTCATAGAGCTCCGGGTACGCCAGATGGTGCGTGAAAGACACCTACTTGACATGGAACGTCAATTGGTTGAACTACGAGTTCACCAGAGGGATGACCGCCGTCAGTAGTAGACGCTTTACTTTATTTCCCTTATACAAAGGAATCGTATTTTTCTGTCTATGCCGGATGTGGCATTTTCTATGAAATTATCTTGTACCGTAAGTATTCTAGTTAGGTCTTTATGCTGTCAGGAACTATCTTTAGTGTATATGATGTAAGACCTTTCCAAGGTCATTTTCCAGAATCTTTACATCGTGAATATCACAGATATTGACAGCCGGCTAACTTCTGTGTCATTCTTCATTCAAGTACTCTTGTCATTCATTCATAAGAGTCTATCTGAATCATGCTTTAGTCAAATCATTGGACTATAGCGATTTATCACCAGAGGCATTTCCAAGTCTCTTTCAGTGGTTGGATCTTGTTATTCACTAACCCACTATACCTCAGCTCGAATGACAAACGTCTTGAGGCCATACTACGAACTTACTTCCACCCGTGACTAGGACTGCATCATGGGGATGTAGGTCCAACTTTCGAGAACATACTTCTACTCTTTACATGAACAATCCAAGTACATCAGGGTCAACTAAAGTCGCTCACAAATCCTTATCTTTCGTATTACAGAATCATGTCGTCATCCGGAAACGACCAGCCAAGCAACGAGACCTATACTTTTTCGATGGACGCCGCTACCTTTCAAACGACATTAACAGCTGCTGTAGTGGCTGCCGTAACCGCGGTCATTGCGCACCGTAGCGCTAGCAACACAGTCGATACTGCTGATGGGAATGAAGTTCCCAATCGTGATATCCATCCAGGAAGTCACCAAATCGTAACAGTCACAGGCTCACAAAGCCAGAAAGCAGAGAACAAGAAACGAAAGCGTCAAGCCCGGAAGGAACGCAAGAGAGCCCAAAAGCTAGCTATACAACAGCAGCAAGTGGAAACCCCTGCCGTTCCCGTACCGAGTAGGCCATATGAGGGAAAACTCCCTAAGTGTGATAAATGTAGTTTCCATCATCATGGGACTTGCCATGAGATGCAATGTTGCAATTGCCTAAACATAGGGCATCATGCTCGTGACTGTGGAGCGCCGAAACGACCCATCACTCAAGTCCCTTTCATCGAGACTAACCATGCACGCAAGACGAGTTATAGTGCAGAACGATTTAGGAAACAATTTCCAAGGTGGAGTAACGAGGAAGGCACTCGTGTCCACATAACTTTGGCTAAACACCGAAATCCCGTCGCCAAAGCTAGTACTACCCAGGCATGCCACCAATGCGAGGAAATAGGGCACTTCAAGAAAGATTGCCCGATAGCAATGAACTCTGGCGAAGATGGGAGAATTCTCAGGATCACAGCTGCAGGAGAGCCTGCTCCGGAACCACGTTATATATAAATTAGGCGTTTCGTTGTAACAGACTTATAAACTATCTAGAACTAGTGCAACTAGAGTCTTACCATTTGCGAGATCCTATCTGTATAGGGACTCTCGTGCTACGTATACTTGTCTTTTGTAGTATACCTTATTCGCAGCAATAGTCTTCTGGTAAACCTAAAGTACTGTAACTCTGTTCATGGTTGCACGGTTGTGTTTTGTCTGTAAACGTCTTATGTTCAAATCTAATGTCTTTAAGTTTCGGTATGATTTCGACATTATCATACGACTCGATCCAATTTGATCCTCATGAAAACAGCTTCATACGTACACCCCTTTCTTCTAGATCACTTTTCCAGCGAAACCGTCACATCAGAACGCCGAGGTACTCATGCCAGGAGTACCTATTAGTTATTTTCTTTCCGAAGAAATCCCCGAAGTACCACTCGTGCAGTACGTCAAGTTCAATCCAGGGATTCATGCGGTTGATCTATCACTGAAAAATGTATGCATAAGAGTGATATATAATCAAGATTCTACAGGTTTAGAATTGATGATTCCACCTTAAATTCTTTTTCCCCGATGGGATGTGAACTTAAAGAAGAACCAGTTATTCGACTACCTTTTCAACCTTAATTATATATGACTCGTATACACGAAAGAGTGACTGTGAAACTAGGTATGAATTCTAAAATGAACTTCAGGATGGAGAACTGCTTAAATACGAGTAATCACATCGTCATAAGAACAAGCATAGAACCCAGTACGACTCCCGAAAACAGGTCGCCCTATAGTTTAAACACCCACGGAGATACAAGGACAGTTTGGACAACTTAGCAAACTACACATAAATAGAATTAGAAGACTAGGTTTCTCACCCTAGAGAACCTCGGTCATATTCTTCCAGAGATTGACGGATCGCATTGTATGTACCTCGATTATTGAGGACCCCATCGAGATTTTTCATTAGAAATCATTATCTCTGCCGCGCGTAGACAAAATGGTTGAGCAATCGCAAAGAAATAAACTACTTCCAGGAATAAATCCGGGATCCGAATATCACCAGTTCGAGTGTTAGGGAAAGATGTCCGGAAGACTATCTCCCGAACTCGATGCGGACACTTCGAGTCCGTAGTGATACCCTCCGGATAGGACCAATGCGCCCATAGCTTTCATGAGCTAAACGAGTAGAGTACGTCTTTCTTACCTAGATCAGTTCGTCATTTCTCCTTGTAATGACTTACTTATCTACCCTTGTAGTAAGAAGGTATCGATATCAGAGACGCCGACATTCCTTCACCAAACTCTAGGTCTTACCGACCTACCGCCTTAGTTCATTCAGAACTCCTCGCAAACTACAGAAACTCGTACGACTTTGACCCATCAAGGGGTAACCTTGAGTGGGAAGTTATTCAAGAAAAAGGAACCTTTGAGATTCCAAGTGAGTGACCAAGTTCTTTAGAATAACTCACTCTGGGAATGGCTTTATACGCTTCGTAAACCGTGGAAAGCTAAATCCAAGTTAGACAGGACCTTCGAGATTCTTATCAGAATCGGTCCTGTGCCTCACACAAACTAGATCTACTCCGCCAACTCAGTAACATACTTTCTACTCTTCGCATCTCGATCGTGAAACTATACCTTTCCGTTAGGACTCTTACAAGTCCACTCGTCGAGATCCTTGCCTTCGTATTAGAACCGTAGTGACCCTCGACCGAGAGGTCAAGCGGACAAAGCAACGTCGTCGCTAGTTAGTGAAGGTTCGTTGGGATACCAACCGAGAGCCCGATTTCACTTAAGTGCGCTAGAACCAATCGATTAGGAAGTTTCCTCCTCACGTGTCGATCATTCGTGCATACTTCCTTGCCTAAATTCTAATTTCGGGACGAAATTCCCTTAACAGGGGGATGATGTGACAACCCGAAATTTCCATTCTAAATCAAACCACTTCAATCCAATAGAAGTAGAGCAGTTACAATGAAAATTAAAACTTTTGGAATAAGTTTGGCGGATTTAGGGTTTTACCCCAAAAAGGGGTATTAGGAGAGTGGTTGCACTAGGATTTTGTGCAACACTGTAAATTCCATTATCCTAGAATCATTAGAATCCATTCCGAGATCAGAAATATTTTCTGCCAAAAATCTCAGGACTATAAATAGAATTCTGAACCAAATTAGTTCATTAGTTGAATTCCATTTAGAGAAAAGCCCATTTCTCTCTGACGGATCTTCGGGTTTTCATCCCAGATTGTGAGTCTACTTCCCTAGATGTGTTTTAATACTTGTTAGATGCTTTATAACATTGTTACATGTCCAAAATCATCCAAGATCACCACACTTTAGGAGTTTACGGCCAAGGAGTTCTTGGGCCGTAAACCCCATTTCCAAGGGACAAATGTGCCCTAGCTCACCCCTAAAGCTTAAGGACTTTAACCCTCATATGCTTGTGACTATTTTAGACATCAAAACACTTCAAAATCACAAGTTTATAGGAGTTTACGGCCAAGAACATTTCTTGGGCCGTAAACCCCTTTTCCAAGGGCTAAAGGTGCCCTAATCACCCCCAAAGGCTTGGATTTCATGTTAGACAAATACCTTAAAGTGTTTAGGACCTAGGAAACTCATGAAAAGCTCAAGTGTTGAAGAGTTTACGACCAAGAGCATTTCTTGGGCCGTAAACTCCCATAAAGGGGTCAAATGACACCCTAGACACTTCCTTAGGTCAAGAAACTTTTAAGGCAAGTACCTGGATGAGTTATGGACTAGCTAAAACATTTAGAACCCCATGTTTGAGGGAGTTTACGGCCCAAGATGTTCTATGGCCGTAAACTCCAAGAAATGGTACCAAATGGTGCCATAAATCCTCTTAAGGCCAAGTACAAAAGCCTAGAATTGTTCCTAGTTATTTGAGAGACTTAAAGGCACCATAATCACCCTCCCAAGGGAGTTTACGGCCGTAAACTCCAAGGGAAAGGGTCTTTGGGCCGTAAACTCCCCAAAGGAGTCAATATGGTGCCCAAACACTTGTATATGCCTTGAAACAATTCCCACTAAGGTTGTAGTAATTGAAAGTACCATCCCAAACCTTGGTTGGGAGTTTACGGCCAGGAACTTACTTACTTGGGCCGTAAACTCTAATAAATATGATCTTTTGACCTTAAAATCACATTAGGGGCATTGCACTCCTTTGTTGCAACCCTTTAGCCTCCTAGCACTTGACAAAAAGTGTTATCCTCGCGCTTAAATGTTATTACTTGTATAATTAGTGTTATAATCACTAATTATTTATATACATATGTTTTCATATGTAATTAGGATCATTGTGTGTGTCTAAGTCTCCACTTGACACCAAGCACTTGTTCGATCCTTCCGTACAATAACAATCCGTTCAATTCCAGTCATTTACCGCAGGTGAGTTCATACCCCTTAACTAATGTTTTAAACTATTTCAAATGTTTTATTGGGGGGGGGGGGGGATACAAGTAGAATCATGCTACTTATTATGTCAATCACATGTGATTTGTAGGTAGGACATTATTACTTATTACATCAATCACATGTGATTAATATACAACATTCAAAAGATTTGGCTACTCATTAGCCGTTTTACCAAACAGTTTCCTTCAAATGATTTTTATAAACATTTTATATGTTTTCAAACTACTTCTTACACTGTACTTCTTACTCTGTTTTTCATACTTCAAACTTATTTACAACTGTGTTTCAAACAAATGTTCCTTTGTACTCAAAACTGTTTTATTATACTTATGCCTCCAAATTGTTTTAGAGATTGACATCAAGTCGATCTTCTCTTAAAATAATATTTCTGTTTCAATTGTTTTACAAAACTTACTTATGTTTTTATTTTATTATAAATTGCATGCCTCTATATGTATAGTTATATAAGAAATGTTTAAAAGACATAGGAAGACTATCCACCCTATTTCCTTTTTGCGCCTTGAGATGTGGTCTGGTGGGACATTGGGTATTCGTCCGAAAGTCATTTAAAGATTTGTTATATATCATGTGTACATATATAGTCATAAAAGGTCCTTCCAGTTCATCCTATGCCCTTGGGTAGCAAGGGTATACATCCACGTCAATACGTACCACTTAGTTTACTAGTAAGCTACCATATGGGTAGTTCAGGAAGATACTAGAACCATTACTAGGATGCGATATCATACAATGAGTCAGTTCATTCATGAGTCAATACTTTCTAGAACATTACAGTACATTACTATACTTGCTAGATAGAGAGAACACACATTACAGCTAGCACTTTTACACAAGCACATATACATGATTACTTTTACATGATTACAATTACATGAGCACATTTACATAAGTACATATACATGTTTACTTTTACATGATCATGCTTATAAGAGCACTGTTATATATATATATATATATATATATATATATATATATATATATCAAGAGGAGTCCTATTACATTTTATATGTATCGACTCTGTTATCAAAACCCTCATTCTTATCCTTACCTTGTGATTTCAATCACATAACCGACGAGATAGATTGGGTTTATTATCCTAGTACCCAAGGATACAGTTGTGGAATTGACCATTCCTAAAATCTTTGTTAGCCACAGAGGTGAAAGTACATCCACGGATGTCAAACGGTTGGTACCATTACAGGTATACGATTAAGGGATTAACTATTCCTATACCCAGCTGTTAGCAACAGAGGTAAGAGTACGTCTACGGATGTCTTAAAGTTAACAATGATAGTTACCCTAGTACCAAAGGGTAATATTCAGAACAGTTAGGTCTTGGTAGAAGACTACATTCAGAACAGTTAGGTCTTGGTAGAAGACTACATTCAGAACAGTTAGGTCTTGGTAGAAGACTACATTCAGAATAGTTAGGTCTTGGTAGAAGACTACATTCAGAATAGTTAGGTCTTGGCAGAAGACTACATACAGAACAGTTAAGTCTTGGTAGAAGACTCCTTTTGTTATTAATAGGAATCATAGGGATTCTAGGGTTTTTCAAACACTTACAGTTCATATACACTTTCAATACTTTTAAGTACATATACTTACGTTTTCTCACATACAAATTAAGACACTAAATACTTATGATCTCACCAGCTTTAAAGCTGATACTCGCTTTCAAAATTACTTGTATCCTCAGGTCATCATAGATAGGTACCGATGCAAGGAGAAAGGAAGATGGAGCTTGTTCAAGACTTATCTTTCATTTTGATTTATGCTTTAGTGTTTATCAAAATTTGACAGAACACATTTGTACAATAATTATATTATTAATGCAATGGATGATGTTGTTGCTTGCTTACTACTTTACATTGTTGTTGATATTATACATGACGTCCACCGCCCCAGAACGTTTCCGCCGTTCCTGGTTTTGGGGTGTGACAGTGGCCATCATAGCCTTCACTGCAGCTTCTGAAAATGAGTCTTGGGAAGAGGAGGAAGATGCCACAAGCTTGTCAAGCTTCGCGTGCAAATCCTTGAGGTGCCTCTTGGTTACAGGAGCATCATCATCATCATCGCTCTGCACCATGTATGGACTGTAGTAGAAAGTATCGAAATCGACATCCTCACCACCAAGAATGGTATTGATTTTTGTCGATTGGGTAGGGGATGGAGGTTTGGTGGTAACAGGAGTTTCGGGTGCTGAAGTATGAACCCCCGTATTAGATACGTTGGTCTGAACTCCAGTAGTGGTTGTGGTTGTAGCTTCATAGAATATAGGAGTAGGAATGGGAATGGTGGTAGTAGGTTGAGATGTGATGATAGGGGAAATGGGAGGAATGGAAATGAGGATGGAAATAGATGGAGGAGAAGGTTCTTGGGAGCGAACTGTTACCTCTGGTGTAGGCGAACGAGGTGGTGTTTCTCCACAAACCAAACCTTTGTCATCTGAGCTTTTGCTCTCTGATTCGCTTTCGTTGGGTTGAATGATGGGTTGATGACCAGTAGGCACGTACTCAGAGTTGCTTGATGAAGAAAGAATGAGCTTCCTAATTGCTTTCTTGGCTTTCTTCTGCTTGGGCTGGGATGGTGCTGCCTTCTCAGACTTTCGCTTCTTTGGAGTCTGCACCTTCGATACTTTAACTCCTTTTTCACCCCTTTTTGTTTCTTGCTTTTTGCCCCTCTAAGAAGGTTTGTCTGCTTCTTCAATAGACCTTATCATTTCCAAATTGAGTTCCCATGGACCAGATGAAGGGAGCTTCTTGTACTCATGAATAATCTTGCTTTCAGTGGGCACACAAGCATACATTGACTCTAGAATTGAGCCAATGAAGAGATACTTCGAGGGATCAGTGACAATGATTTTCATAGTGTGAAATGTAGCGATGGAGGAGAGTAGTGAGTCTACCATAATGGGGACATGATAGCACTCAATTGTCCATTGAGTGACAATGGTCCAGAACCAGGCACAAGAAATTTCTGTGTGGCGAGAGGTAGATGACAAACTTTGAACCAGTTGTAGCCATAGAACCGAACCATAATCCAGGTTGATACCACTGTGGAACCCATAAAGCAGATTGATGAATGACTTGCTAGCACCATCTGAGCTGACACTTCGTTCTGAAAGCCCTTTGAAAAGGAGGGTGAAGAGTCCATTCCATTGAGGAGGAAGACATGATTTCTTGACCTTGGTCACAGTAGTTAGCGTTTCAGTATACCCGATGTTGTAGAACATCGAAAAGAGTTGACCTGTGGAGATGGAGTCATGATTCACCATGGATGCTTCATAAGTAAGCCCTAGTAACGAGAAAAATCGGTTCTTGGAGACTGAGGTCTTCTGGTTGAGAATCTCGAAATAAACCCTTTCTGTAGCTTTGTCATAAGAGTAGATTTGTGAGAGGCAAGCCATTGGTACGACTTCCACCTTTGATAGAGCGATGACGAGTGGGGAATACTTGAGACATTCCACCACTTGATACATGTAAGTATCGTAGGTGAATGGTGTGAGATCGATCAGCAAGTTTTGGTTAGGCGTGATTATGAGAAGAATGGAGCGAGCAAAGGTTTCTTGAACTGAAGAAGAGTCTGCAGTTGTTGAAGCTTGATGAAGAGGAAGATGAACAGTGAACACAAAATCGCCTGGAATCGCTTTCTTTTTCTTTAGAGAGTTGAAGAGTGGTAAAGAGTAAGACCACGATAATCAAAAGCCTTATATACGATTTTATAGAGAAAGAAAAATTTGGAGCAATGATTCCACCTTTTTGGGATACGACGCCTAAAAAGGCGTGATTAGACAACAAGCAACCTCAAGAAAGTAGCTGATGAAGCATGATTGGGTAAACGATTCAAATTCATGTGCCTTTCCATACTTATCCCCTTTTTCAAATATGCAATCGATTAGACTTCCTGCTGACTCACCTCTTGTGCCTTTAATTTAATCGTCACCACCATAATTAACCGAGGCTATATACTGACTCATCCCTTCGTTTGTAAATAACTGCATTACACCATTAGAAACCGAAGTTACATATTTGTGAATAGCTTGTGAGTAACCGAACTAGACTTATGGAAAATCCAAGATTTTCGTGCAAGATAGTGTCAAAGATAAAGAAATAAATCAAACTATTTGTGGGATTTTGTGATGTCATTTAAGACACAAAGCAGTGGATCCCAGGCACAAATCGCTTCCTTCAAAGTCAAGAGAGACTTCAAAGTGCTTGTTTGGACTCCCGTTGAATTACGATCAAGTACTTATTAAGAAGCATTGAAATGCATATTTTATATATAAGGCTATTAAGGGTGGCTTTCGCTTCAATTTAGGTTTCGGTTCTTGACATAAGACCGAAATAGAACGAAGTACTTGTGTAACCGATGTGGCCTGTTAAACAAGTACGCTTGGAACATATTCAGTGACTTGTTGACATAAGTTTATTAGAAATCTCAAAGAAAAATCAAAACTGGATCCTTTGGGAAGAAAAGTCGTGGTGATAGACATTTTCATAAGGATCTCTCAAAATAAAAGGAGATTTCAAGGTACTTCCACAAAAGTGGTTTCGTTAATTCAAAGGTGAAAACTAGAACATTTAGTTGTTCACCGTTATTGCATTATATGTATTGAATTTTGGGTTTCACTTAGCACGTAGTGGCATGAAACTAAGATCATTAACACAGAAGTTGTGTAACCGTAAACCTCAGTGGTAGTTGCTGAGAGTATCAAGGGTTACTTTCATGAAATGAATTATGATGGAGAGTAAGTTTAAGGTGGTTAAAGAACCGAATGTACCTCTGCTATAAAAGATAGACCAAGCAGAAAAACTCTTAACTCAATTGGAGAAGAATAAGGTAGCTCATGATTAGAGTGAATTTGACAGCCTAATTGGGAAGACATGATTTGTATATATCAAGTCATTAAGGCGTCACTCAAAATCTTTGGAGGCTTGGGTCAACATGCAACAACATGCTTCTAGGGACACTTAGATAATACATAGATAAAGAATTATATTTGCCCCAACTCCATCATTGAGAATGGTCCTTATACACGAATTAGATTAAGACTAAAGTAAATTGAAATAAAATGAAAGAAAATATTTTTTGAATTATGATTTGAATTTTCCGAAAAGAAATAAAAACATAAATGAAAAATATTTTTGGATTTTATAAGATTTTCTTGAAAAGAATTAAAAACAGAAAGAAAAATATTTTTGGATTTTATAAGATTTTCTAAAAAAGAATTAAAAACAGAAAGAAAAATATTTTTGGATTTTATGAAAATAAATGGAAAAACATAAAATAAATTACGAGAAAGAAAAAAAATGTACATACTATACAACCGAAACCATCACTTGGAGATAAGAGGTGAACCGAGCCCGGTAGGACCGAACCCAAAATAGACCGAGCGTTTGATTTATTTTGGTTCCTGGGAGAACCGAACCCGAAATGGATTGAGCGTTCGCTCTATTTCGCTTCCAACTTTTATTGAGGAGAAAGTGATTTCGGTACAGATTCAACTTCCATCATTCCTAAGCCTTGTAGGATTTTATTTAAACTTGCTTCAGGAAAGGCCTTAGTAAAGATGTTAGCCAATTGATCAGTGGTTCTTACGAAATGAATTTCTACATTACCATCTTCGACATGATCCTTGATAAAGTGATACCTCAGTGCTATGTGTTTCGTCTTTGAGTGTTACACTGGGTTATGATAAATCCTAATAGCACTCTCTGAGTGACAATATAATGGGATTTTCTTCATGTTCAGGCCATTGTCTCGAAGTTGACTTTGTATCCAAATAACCTGAGATGTGCCCGATGTTGCAGCTATGTATTCTGCTTCGGCTATAGAGAAAGACACACAAGTTTGTTTCTTTAACTGCCAGCTAACAAGTTTGCCATCTAGAAATTGGCATCCTACAGTGGTACTCTTTTGGTTCACTCCACATCCTCTTAGATCAACATCTGAAAATGCTTGGACAAAGAACCCTGATTTGGCTGGGTACCATAGACCGAGAGAAGAGGTTCGCTTCAGGTATCGAAAGATATTCTTCATAGCTAGCATGTGAGGTTCGCGTGGATTAGCTTGAAACCTAGCACAATAACAAACAGAGAACATTATATCTGGTCGACTTGCTGTTAGATACATAGGGACCCTATCATATGATGAGAGGTGTCATGTCAGCAGCCGGTTTGTCCAGAGAAGGTGTTAACTTCGTGCTAAACGCCATATGAACCTTTACCTTCGAATCTCCCATCATTCCAAACATGGCAAGCAAGGTCTTCGTGTAAGCCTCTTGATTAATGAAAATGCCTTCGGGTCCCTATCTAATATTCAAGACAAGGAAAAAGTTAATAGGACCCATTGAGCTCATTTCAAATTTAGTCTCCATCAACATCCAAAATTATTTGTTAAGCCAGGATTTGTGGAGCCGAAGATGATATCATCAACGTAAATTTGAACAATCATAAGGTGGTCACCCTCTTTCTTACGAAAGAAGGTTGGGTCAACCGAACCTTGTTTAAACTTTGACATTTTGAGAAATCTAGATAGCGTTTCATACCATGCCCTTGGTGCTTGCTTGAGACCATAGACTGTCTTGTCCAGAATGTAGCAGTGATTTGGATACTTCTTGTTCATGAAACCCTGTGGTTGCTCTACATACACCGTCTCTTCCAGTTCTCCATTTAAGAAGGCACACTTCACATCCATTTGGTATACTTCAAAGTTCTTGTGTGCAACATAGGCGAGAAAAATACGAACTGATTCTAGCCTTGATATTGGAGCAAAGGTCTCTTCGTAATTTATGCCTTCTTCTTGACAGTAACCTTTCACAACCAATCTTGCCTTGTTGCGAACCACAATTCCTTCCTTATCCATCTCGTTCCTGAAAACCCACTTTAGTCCAACGACAAAAGCATCCTTTGGTGCTGGAATCAGTCTCCACAATTTATTTCGCTCGAACTCATTGAGTTCATCCTGCATCGTCTGTACCCAATCAGAATGATCTAGTGCAGTGTTGATCGTCTTCGGTTCAACCTTGGAGACGAACGAATTAAACATGCAAAATTCCACTTTAGAGAATCGTGCAGTTTGTTTCGCTTTCAGTTGTGATCGTGTGAGTACCTTTTCTGTTGATTCACCAATAATTTGTGTTTGTGGATGATCTTTGGTCCATTTGGTGAGAGGAGGGTAATTAGGATCATATGAGGGATCCAGTTTAGCATTCACTTCTTCGAATTCTGACTAAGTTTTGTCATCGTATGTATTTGCATTCCCCCCCTCGAATGATGATACTTCCTCAGCTTCAGGCTTAGAATTCTCCCTCTAGACTTGACTTTCGGTTGGTATTGATGATGATGAGCTCTCCCCCTGGAATGGTGAATCTTGGTTATCTAGAAAAGACGAACCCTCCCCTGAATATGAGAACTATCTTTTGGAGGTTCCTTTGTGTCAGGCTATTCGGTTGTTATCGGTTGTTCTTTTGCCATTTTCTTTGCAGCATCATCAATTATCTTCTTTAAGTTGTCTATGTTGTTGTCTGCAGCTTTGGATTCAGAGTGAATAGCCTCATCTGGTTCATCAAATAGCAACATGTATTGCTCAAAGAGGTTTGAAATTGGTACCGTAAGTTGATCAGATTTTGGAAATATTTCCTCCACAGAACCTTCGGTTGTCTTCAGTTTCTTGACATAGTTATCATCGAAGGTGACATAATAGGTCTCTTTAATTTTCTTTGAACGCTTGTTGAGAACCCTTTCAGCTTTGGATTTTAAGGAATAACCCATAAAGATTCCTTCGTCTGCTTTGACATCAAACTTGTTTTTGGTGCTCCTTTGAATTGAAGATAAAGCCTCTTGAACCGAACACATGGAAAAACTTTACATTAGGCTTTCGGTTGTTCAAGATCTCATAAGGAGTGATGGAGAAACGTTTGTTGAGATAAGATTTGTTCTGCGTGTAGCAAGCAGCAGCAATGACATCAGCCCATAAATATAGAGGTAAAGAAGCGAAACTAAGCATGGTTCAGGCTGCTTCACACAAAGATCAGTTTTGCCTTTCGACAATTCCATTATGTTGTGGAGTATATGGAGCCGAGAAGTTATGAGTTGTCTCCTTCTCTGCAAGAAAATCTTCAAGGTATTTGTTCTTGAACTCCAATCCATTGTCGCTTCTTATGTTTCGAACTACCTTTCGTAGTTGAACTTCTACCTGCTTGATAAAGAGTTTAAGCTTGGGAGTGGCCTCTGATTTCTGCCTCAAAAAGAACACCTAGGTAAACCGAGAGAAGTCATGCACTATTACATGTACATACTTGTTACCACTAATTCTCTCGATTGAAGATGCAACACATAGATCAATGTGAAGTAATTCTATTAGTTCAATAACTTTTGTATTGACTCGAGAAGGATGACTATGTCGACTTTTCTTTCCTATTTCACATGCAGCACACAAGTGTTCTTTGTCAAACTTCAGAACAGGAACACCTCGAACATAACCCCTAAGCACTAGCTTGTTGATGTCTTTAAAATTGAGATAGGAGAGTCTTAGGTGCCAAAGCCAGCTTTCGTCTGAGTGAGCTTTTGTTAGTAAGCAAATAGCCGGTTTCCCTCGTATGGGATTGAGATTCAGAGGGTACATCTCTCCTTTTCGCTTTGATTTCAGCAGAATATTGTTCATCTTCTTTTTAGTAATCTCTGACCCATCGTCATCGAATGAAACTTTTAACCCGGTACCAACCACCAGTTGAGAAACACTGATAAGGTTGTGTTGTAAGCCTTCAACGTACACCACCTTTCGTATCGTGAAATCACTATCGGTGATCATACCATAACCTTTGATCATGCCTAAAGAATTATTACCATAATTGACACATCGACCATCTTTAAGGGACCGAAACTCCCTCAGCTCTTCTCTTCTTCCTATCATGTGACGCGAGCAACCACTGTTTATGTACCATTTATTGTCGAACTGCTCGTCATGCATAACCTGCAAAAATTAAGCAGATTTAGGAACCAAAGTTTATTGGGTCCTTGTGAGCCTTTTACAGAACAAGGAATTGTAAGAGAAACATCAACTAAAAAGGTTCTTTTTATTAATGTTGTTTCATCTTTTCTTTTTATGGTGAAAACTTTGATTTGATTAGATTTGAGTACTTTAGGCTCAGTTTTTGGATCTGTGAATTTGATGGTAGTAGACTTTCGGTTCTCTACTTTGGGTTTAAACGTTGTCTTCTTTTCGTTTTCTGGAAAGAGCTTTCCTTTTCCCTTTCGATCATTCTGTGAGTGAGAGTGAGAATGAGAAAGATAGGACTTGGGAGCAGAATTAAGTTTTTGGTCATTGCTCTTACTTGGTTGAGAGCCGAAACTACCTTCCCTTCGGTTCTTCTCATTGGTTGGTCTAAGACCGAAACCATCCTTTCAGTTTCTCTCACTTTGAGGACCGAAACTCGCTTCTCGGTTGTCATATGTCTGAGGACCGAAACTCCTCTTTCGGTTGTTATTCTTTTGTGGATCGAAACTCTATTTTCGTTTGTTTTGATTTTGGGGATCGAAACTCTTCTTTTGGTTGTTTTCATTATGTTGAGTATGAGAAGCTGAGTTTGATTTTTCTTCTTCCTTTGACTTAGTGGTCTTTTCATAGCGAACGTAATTAGGGTTTTGAGACCGCCAAAATTGTTTCCTTTCAGTGAGATTCTTCTTGTATCTCAAATTATGTTGATGCTTTCTTTCTAACACCTGTTTTGGAGTTTTGTGGATGTTGGCCTTTTGCTTCGGTCTTTGAGCACGAGTTTCGCTCTTTAGCGAAGAGGTTTCGCTTGACACCATGACCGGTTCGCTTGAAGGAATTTTGGTACCACTTGTGCTTGGCACATTAAAGTGTGTAGGTTTATTAAATGGTTCTGCCACATACCTACCTTTAACCTTCCATGATGTTTTCATAGATAGACCTACTAATTCATCAACATTATCAATCGGTGCTGACCAGAAAAAATCATCACAACCATCAACATTATCTTCTTCTACAAATGTTGTCAATTTGGCTGTCTGTTACTGAGTAAATCCTTTAACTGTATAAACTTGATTTGGAGTTTTTTGGACCTTTTGATATACAACAACCTTTTCCTTGAGGACTTTGGTCTTGTCTTTGTACAAACGAGCCAACTCAACATAAGTTTCAGAAATAAGATTTTTGTTGGTTTTGGGTTCGCTCTTGACAAATTCGGAACGATCCACCTCATTTTCTACACATATTTCACTCATATCATTTGTAACATCCATAAAATTTCCAATAAATTAAAACTTTTCAAAAACAATCCAAATCCATTAATTATTACAAAAAGGTTTTGAATTAGTTTATTATCAGAGTATCCCAGAAACATCAACATAAAAATGAGGAGCGGTACGATCATGCCTTCACCTTGCCACGATCTCCTGATGTACCTGAAACAATACACTGAAACTGTAAGCCCGAAAGCTTAGTGACTTATCCCCCAAATACCCACACACATACAGCCATACACTTACTATAACAAAACAACATACTATGGGTCGAGTCAACCATCAGGTTGGAATACCCCTGGCTCTCAACCGTCGGGTTGGAATGCTC
Organism: Lactuca saligna; assembly: GCF_052625555.1. Taxonomy (NCBI): domain Eukaryota; kingdom Viridiplantae; phylum Streptophyta; class Magnoliopsida; order Asterales; family Asteraceae; genus Lactuca; species Lactuca saligna. The sequence continues at coordinate 153,657,507 of NC_136417.1, forward strand.
CTGGCCCTCAACCGTCGGGTTGGAATGCCCCTGGCCCTCAACCATCGAGTTGGAATACCAACATACTACGAGTCCAATCATCCTACTGGAGGGAATACTCCCAGCCCACAACCATCGGGTTGGAATGCTCACGTCCCTATACATACAATAGCTACTATGGGTCCAATCTGTTGGATAAGGTGTCTAAGTCCATAACTATTTCTGGTATGTACTTGACCCGACCCGGCATGGTCCATTTGGGTTGCATGGCACCATGCAATTGGATAGACTAAATGAGAGAAATAACACTTGGAGATTATTAATATATTATAAGTTCTAATATATTAATAATATTATTTGATTAGTTTGATCAAGAATTAATTTAGAATTAATTATGTGATCAAAAGATAACTAATTAAATATATGGGTTGATTATGTAAATCATCCATATCTTGTATAGTGGGCTAAGAGGCTCCATGGGTTATTAAGTTGGGTTCCACCCATTGGATGCTCCATGGGAGTTACAAACCCATGGGTCATGGAAATGAAGAGTCATGACACATTAGGGTTTAACCCTAGATGTGTCAACACTATATAAGAAACATATTCTCCACCAAAAACGGCTACACTAAGAAACAAGAGGGCTTGGCCGATTTTGGAGAAGTGTGTGTTCTCTCATAAGTTCTTCCAAGAGTATTTGGTGTTGTGTGAAGCATTAGAGGCATCACACTTGGGGTGCTAGGCTCACAAGGTTTCAAGGAACACAAACAACAACAAGGTAAGTTATTCTATCTATACTTTAAGTTAAAATTGTTCCCCATGTATGCTAGATAGGAATATAACCTTGGAATTCAACTTTGCATGATAATTAGACAAACATAGATCCAAGGTTATTAGGGTTGCATGTACACTTAGGAAGTGTTAGAATGCTCAAAACCCATCAGTGGTATCAGAGACTAGGCTTGTTTGTTTTTTTTTATTTGTGCTTAAAAGTTGGAAAAAATCGAAAATCTTGCTGTCTGCGAGTGGACTCGTCGAGTCTATAGGGGGGACTCATCGAGTTCATGTGTATCTTCAACCAACTCGACGAGTGAGTTCATGCACTCGACGAGTAGGGTCGACTGATTGCAGAATTTCGATTTAGTTGCTGGAAATGAATTAGAAACATTACCCTAAACTGTTTTGGTAATTGAAAACATGTTTTTGGTGGTGTAATGTCTTTGCTAATTCATTTACAACAACTTGTTATCAAAATTACAAAGTTTTAAGTGTAATTTATGAATGTGTTCATATTCATGTTCTTGTTCTTATGATGTTTTAGATGATCATTGGAATTATTTGTAACCTATGTGGTAGATTAATTCTTGATCATAATGTGTTTTAATGGAGTCCATAACTTGTCCTCAAGTTATGGAAAACCAAGAGTCACACTTGAATTAAAACCATTAAAACAAACACAAGAGTTAGAAAAATGAAGAGTCTTCATTTTATTACTCTATTAAACTCATAAGTTACAAGAAATGAAAAGTTTTGAAAGTTACAAAACTTGCCCTCAAGTTTTGGAACAAGTAAAGTTAAGTTAAAACTTTAAGTTCCAACCCCTAGAATTTTAAAAGTTAAAATTCAACCCTTATACTTATATTATGCTGATTTAATAATTATATATATATATATATATATATATATATATATATATATATATATATATATATGTATGTATGTATAAGAATAAAGTCGTCTTACCGCTAGTACGCCTCATTCACGAAGCCGGTCTGTAAGGTGGGTATAAGGTTGTTGCCTATAAAATGGTGACTTAATGGGTGTCTACTCTCACCCACCGCTTGCTTGACTGGTGGAGGGTCGTTAGCCGAACGGGTAAGACAAGGACTTATAAACTCTCATTCAAAGTATGATGAATATTATAAAGTAACTAAATGTTTTATTAAATTCCCAATCTTAGTTACTTTAGGAAAATGTGAATAAGGTGCTAATCCATGAAATTACACTTTACACTTTGTCTGAGTCGTTGGTGGAGCGTGTGTGGTTAACCGGCACACTAACGTGGACTTAACAAGGTAGGTAAAGGGTGACTTAAGGTTTATTATAGTATCGGTGGAGCGTGTGTGGTTTACCGTCACATCGATTGAGTGATAAACTTTAAGGGTACCAAGTGATTTTCATGGTTACTTCACACCTCGTTTTGTGATCCTCGGTATCCCTGTCACAAAACTTGGAGGGCACTCTCGAGATTGAAACATGCCTTTGAAAAGTTCATTGAATCTCAAAGAATCTAGGAATTTCTAAGAACCAATCATAAAACCTAATATTTAATATTTCGGTTTTCGTGGTGGAAATTGGTGAATCGTCATTCACCTACCTTTCAAATATGGTATAGCTTAGATTACGACATACCTCTTCTAAGTTATATTATATTGTGATTGGATCCTAGCCTTAATATTACATTTGGGTGTTTTATTAAGGACTCTCTTAAATCTATACTAAACTTGTTCTCCTCTTTCAGATGTCTTTAAATAATGCTTCTGGCTCGAATCCTAATGGCTCCTTTACTCTTATGAGTTTGTGTGGGAAAGTCACCTTTGATGGATCCAACTTCAATGAATGGATCAGAAACATCAGGATGATTACCCGCTACGAGGACAAAGAATATGTCCTTGACAAGGAGCTTAAGGAGATTGATGAGACCACTGCAACTCCTCAGAAGATCGCTGACTTTCAGGCACATGAAAGGGATGCTACGAAAGTAGCATGCATCATGATGGCCACAATGACAGCAGAGCTCCAAAAGTCCTATGAGGATTTCTACCCTTATGAAATGCACCAAGATTTGATGGAAAGATACCATCAAAGTGCACGACAAGAGAGGTACGAAATCATCTGCTCCATGATAACAACCATGATGAAGGACGGGGATTCCGTCACGAGCCACATGCAGAACATGCAAAGATATGTGGATCGATTGCTGAAGCTTAATGTGAACCTCCCTGAGGAGCTTGCAATAGATATAATTTTGCGCTCCTTACCATCGTGCTATGATCAATTCCGCATGACATATCACATGAATAAGGAAGAGGTCACTCTCAGTAAACTTCAGGGACTTCTCAAGACTGCAGAAACAGGTCTTAAGGGGAAGTCGGTTGCTATCACTCCTACTCCAAAGTCAACTCCGGTTTTGGCAATCAGGAAAAGTCGAGGGAGGAAGAGAAAGAGATCTTCGAAGGGTACCAAGGCTCGGACCCTTGATGGCTCTTCTTCAAGTGGAACCAAGAAAGGTTTCATTACTCCTTCTTCTGACCCAAAAGAGGCTGAATGCTTCTATTGCCATGAAAAATCACATTGGAAGCGAAACTGCCCAAAGTACCAGCAGGATGTGAAGGATGGGAAAGTTAAACCCAACCATGCAGGTATTTACACTATCATTTCTAATAACTCACTCCATTCGAAATCTTGGGTCCTTGATACCGGTTGTGGTATTCACATTTGTTGTGACTTGCAGGGACTAAGAAGTAGTGAGTTGCCGCAGGCTTCAAGGATGAAGCCTAATTTAAGTGGGGGAGAATTGTAACGCCTCGTTCTTGATGTTCCTGAGAGCAAGAGTAAGGACGTTTCGGTCCTTGATGTGGATATAGAGTTTAGCGGAAACGGCTTGATGGAGGGGATGTTGTAAATTGTGGTTAGTAGCAGCAATGGTCCCTAAGGGGGGGGGGGAATTAGCAAAGTGGTCCCATGCATGCGAAGCATGCACGGTTGTGGTTGGTTGGGTACGCCCAGCGTAAGCTGGATGTACGCCCAACGTAGTGGAGGAAAGGAACGCAGAGGCCCCTCGGCGTACGCCCATCGTACGTCTATCATCCAGAAACCCTAAATTTAGGGTTGGCCACTATATAAGGAACATAATGGTTCTTACCCTAGCCTCCATAAGCACTCTCTTAACCTCAGAAACCCTAGATAGTCGTCCCACCTCCATTGTTGGTATGTTTGACCTTGGAAAGCTTGTTTTGGCAAAAGAGAAGCTAGAAGAAGAAAAAGGAAGTTGTCAAAGAAGGAGTTTAGTGACTGGAGCTTGTAGATCTGGAAAGACATCATATTATGAGGCTCTTTTGAGGTAAAAAGTCTCTAGCTTGGAAATCATATTGTGTAGATCTATGTGTTGTGAAGTTTTGATATCATTCTTGTCCCAAAAACCTCATCTTGATTCATGTTTCGAGTTGGTTGAGATTAGCTGTCCTTTTAGACCTTAAGAGAGGTGTTGAGTAAGAAAAATGAGGTCCCAAGGGCTTTGGTTGTCTCTCATGTGTTATAGATAGGTCTTAATGGATTAAGACCTTGGATTAAGAGCTTTATGGACGTCCCAAGTAATAAAGTTTGAGACTTTATGAATCCAAGGCATATTTGGTCTATGGATCTCAAGTTTGGACTTAAGAGCTAAAGCCATTAAGATGTTAAGAGCATATTTGGTCTATGGATCCTTTCTAGATCCATCTTTCATGGAGTTTTAGGGTTTGTTTGGGGATAACATGACGAGATTTTGGTGCATGATTTAGTTCTGGAGTTGAAACTGTAGATCTGAGTTCTATTTGGATCTAATATACAGAAAGCCCTTTGAATTGCTATGCAAAAGCCATCCCCCATGAGTTAAGTTCCTTTCTAGCTTGGTTTTTGAATTATGGGACATGAAAGCATGTAAAGGTAGCAACTTTATGTTGCTAATTCACTCTAGGGACCCAGATCTATTGTTTGGAGCAAAGGAGTAGCTCTATATATTTTGATTATGGGAATGCCCGTATGAACTCGGCGAGTCTGGGAGATGACTCGGCAAGTTGGTCTAGGGTTTCAGGCATTGAGTCGCGTAGAGACTCAACAAGTCTCATGGGTTGACTCGGCTAGTCATGTAATGATGGGCATGGACCCGACGAGTTGGATGAACAACTCGACGAGTCTGTTGAAGATTTTTGTGGACTCAGTGAGTTTGTTCTTGGAATCGGCGAGTCATAGCACAGAACCCCCCAAACTCTTCTGGTTAAGGCTCAGATCAGTGAGTTGCGTGGTGACTCAGTGAGTTGGACAGGATAGGACTTGGAGATTGATGGACTCGATGAGTCATGGGGTGACTCGGCGAATCGAGTCGTGTATGGTGGGTTTCAAAGTTAAGTGAACTCAGCGAGTCACTAGGTTGACTCGGTGAGTAGGGTCAACCAGGAAGGTTGACTTTGACCAGGACTGAGACTTTAACCAAGAGTTTACCGGTTAACTTTCGAGGGTATGTTGGTAATTTGGGTTCTAATGGTTATGGTTTCATTGGAGTATTAGGTGGTAGTGTTCGTGGTGGTGATCGAGAGTTTTGATTATATCCCTCCAGCTCAACAAGTGCAAGGTGAGTTATCCTCACTATACTCAAGGGTCTAAGGCACCAAGGTCGGCCCTTTGATTTGTATTTGAGATAGTTACACTATGATCTGATGGCTTTGTATCCTAGTAGATAGGATGGTTGTTATGCTGGTACGATTGGTTAGATCCATATTTTGGTAGAGTAGAAGCGGTTATGCTTCATGACCTATAGTTAGGTCTGACTGTCTGTATGCTGGTAGGAGATCACCTATTATATTTGCACATGATTGTTTGCTAGTTGTGAGGTATTCCATCATGAGGAAGATAGGACCCTAGTATATCGAGTTAGATTGTTATATTGTTATATGATATTGGTGCACATGTTTGATTGATAGTATGTGGGCAATCCAACCTGATGGTTGTGGGCCAGGAGTATTCCATCCCGGTAGGATGATTAGACTCATAGTAGGTGGGAATTTCAACCCGATGGTTGAGGGCCTGGGGTATTCCATCCTGATGGATGATTAGACCCATAGTAGTTAGAATATATGTAGGAATGTGGGCATTCCAACCCAACGGTTGTGGGCCAAGAGTATTCCATCCCGGTAGGATGAGTGGGCTCATAGTATGTTGGCATTCCAACCTGACGGTTGAGGGCCTGGGGTATTCCATCCAGAAGGATGATTGTGATGGGTTTTGAGCATTCTAACACTTCCTAAGTGTACATGCAACCCTAATAACCTTGGATCTATGTTTGTCTAATTATCATGCAAAGTTGAATTCCAAGGTTATATTCCTATCTAGCATACATGGGGAACAATTTTAACTTAAAGTATAGATAGAATAACTTACCTTGTTGTTGTTTGTGTTCCTTGAAACCTTGTGAGCCTAGCACCCCAAGTGTGATGCCTCAAATGCTTCACACAACACCAAATGCTCTTGGAAGAACTTATGAGAGAACACACACTTCTCCAAAATCGGCCAAGCCCTCTTGTTTCTTAGTGTAGCCGTTTTTGGTGGAGAATATGTTTCTTATATAGTGTTGACACATCTAGGGTTAAACCCTAATGTGTCATGACTCTTCATTTCCATGACCCATGGGTTTGTAACTCCCATGGAGCATCCATGGAGCATCCAATGGGTGGAACCCAACTTGATAACCCATGGAGCCTCTTAGCCCACTATACAAGATATGGATGATTTACATAATCAACCCATATATTTAATTAGTTATCTTTTGATCACATAATTAATTCTAAATTAATTCTTGATCAAACTAATCAAATAATATTATTAATATATTAGAACTTATAATATATTAATAATCTCCAAGTGTTATTTCTCTCATTTAGTCTATCCAATTGCATGGTGCCATGCAACCCAAATGGACCATGCCGGGTCGGGTCAAGTACATACCAGAAATAGTTATGGACTTAGACACCTTATCCAACAGTCTCCCACTTGGATAAGTCTAATAACTATTACTGCATGTATGACTTCAGGAACCGATCGACAATCGTAGCTCTTTACAAGGTTTCTCGGAACTGAGAAGATGATGGTACGCCATTTAAGATAAGTGATCATATAGTCCTCTATTCTAGATATCAGTCGGACAAATACACGGAACAATGTCTTACTTATTGTCCAACAGTTTGTTTCCCGATTTCCGATTTGTTTGACAAAGAACTTCATTGAACACATCAATTTAGTTCTGACCGGGCCCGGTACATAGGTCAAAACAAAATCATCGAGGGGCCCAAATATCAGCTTCTAATCCAAGAAGGAATAGATAAACTTCGACTCATATGTTTGTTCTACTACTCGTTGAATTACACACAAGAGCGCGATTTATAACATCGAGTTACCAATGCGTTTTTCGTACAATCAATGCATAACCAACTTGTAAGTAACAAATCATATCTCTAGGTTTGAAGACTTATACGATATTACCGTCTCACGATCACTCGAGATAGAATTCCATGAAGTGATTCCAGTGAGCGTGGGTTGAGTCCAATGCTCAGAACTTATGAGCACTCATGATTGCTGTAGCCTTGTCCAAGACCTCTACAACCAAACATGACAGTCTTGATTCATACCTACTTCCGACATATGACCGACTGTGGAGGTTTGAATAATATGTTATACCAAACAAAAGTTATTCTGGAAGTCAAAACATGCAAAAGAAATATAGTAAACGATCGACAAGAGATAGCAACACTTTACTCATAAATAAAACACTTTTATTCATCATCAAATGTCAATTACACTTTACAAATTTCGAGGTTATCTAACTACTAAATCTAATATCATCCTTCAGCCCTATGCTCCGAGCATGCTGGAGATGCTTAACCCGAGTCAGTCCCTTCGTGAGGGGATCTGCCGGATTCTCATCTGATGATACCCTCTTTGCCACGAGGAGTCCTTCTTCGATCCGATGTCTGATGAAATGGTATTTTCTGTCGATGTGTCTGGATCTCCCGTGATCCCTTGGTTCCTTGGCTAAGGCAACAACACTTTCACTATCACATAAAATTTCCATTGGCTCTTTAATAGCTGGTACAACTCCATGGTCTCCAATGAAGTTCCTCAGCCATAACGCCTCCTTTGCCGCCTCGCTAGCTGCAATATACTCTGATTCACAAGTAGAATCTGCCACTGTCTCTTGCTTGGAACTCTTCCAAGAAATTGCTCCTCCATTTAGGGTAAAGACCCATCCCGACTGAGAGCGGAAGTTATCCCTATCAGTCTGGAAGCTAGCATCACTATACCCTACAACTCTCAAGTCATCACTCCCACCGAGGGTAAGGACCCAGTCCTTAGTCCTTCGTAGGTACTTGAGAATATTCTTTACCGCAGTCCAGTGTTCCTTGCCAGGATTCCCCTGAAACCTGCTAACCATGCTCAGGGCAAAAGCTACATCAGGTCGAGTACACGTCATAGCATACATGATCGATCCTACAGCCGAAGCATAAGGTACTCGACTCATTTGTGCTATCTCAGCCTCAGTGCTAGGGCTTTGTGTCTTACTCAGTTTGGCGTTACTCTGGATGGGCAATTCGCCTTTCTTGGAGTCTTGCATTATGAATCTCTTCAGCACCTTATCCAAGTAGGTACTTTGACTAAGTCCAATTAGTCTTTTACTCCGATCTCTCAAGATTCTTATCCCCAAAATATAGGCAGCTTCACCAAGGTCCTTCATAGCGAAACACTTTCCAAGCCAGGACTTTACTTCCTGCAAGGTTGGAATGTCGTTTCCTATGAGTAGTATGTCATCCACATACAATACCAAAAAGCTAACTATACTCCCACTAGCCTTGACATATACACAAGATTCATCTTCACTCCTAGAAAAGCCAAATTCCTTGACCTTTTCATCAAAGCAAAGATTCCATCTGCGAGGTGCTTGCTTTAATCCATAAATGGATTTCTCAAGCTTACACACTCTATTAGGGTACTCGTTACTGACAAAACCCTCTGGCTGACTCATGTAAACATCTTCAGCCAACTTTCCATTAAGGAAAGCGGTTTTGACATCCATTTGCCAAATTTCATAGTCATGAAATGCGGCTATGGCTAACAGAACCCGAATAGACTTAATCTTGGCTACCGGAGAAAAGGTCTCATCATAGTCCACTCCAGGAATTTGAGAGAAGCCCTTTGCAACCAGCCTAGCCTTATAGGTGTGTACTTTACCATCCATGTCGGTCTTCTTTTTGAAGACCCATTTGCACCCTACAGTCTTTCGACCTGGTACATTCTCAACCAAGTTCCAAACTTGATTGTCATACATGGATTGTATCTCGCTATCCATAGCCTCTTTCCATTTAGCAGACTCGGGGCCTGCCATGGCTTCCTTGTAGCTGTTAGGGTCATCTTGACTTACTAGTGTTCCATCACTAATAATTTGTTGGAATAGTGTCTAAGGCTGTAACTATATTCGGTTGTGCATGGTCCTTTTGGGTTGCCTTCACCATAGCAACTTGATGGATGATTTGTTAAGAGAGAGTAAATATTATAAGGAATAATATATGGCTATTTGATTAATATAAGTCATAAATTAATTGGTATTAATTTGGTGACTTAAAGAGATTAATTAAATAAGAGGGTATAAACTGTCAATTGTTTGATAGTTACACTTTAGACTATAAATCCTTATCCTAGATAGGATGGACGATTTCTAGGGCTTGGATAAGCGAAAATCGTCCATAGGGTTATCTATGGAATGGATTTGGATAGCCTTAAGAGAAGATTGTCCAATTAGGGTTTAGGTTGAAACCCTTAAGGAGTCTACAAGTATAAATAGACCCTAGGGGTGAGGGAATTCGACACACAACCTAAAGAAAGGAACCTCTGGCCGAATTCCTCCCTTCTCCTCTCTCCTAAATCATCTTGCTTGCTATTGGTGTTTGTAAGCCATTAGAGGAGTGACATTTGTGACTCTAGAAGCTCTAAGACAACAAGATCAACAAGGAACTCAAAGGTATGATTCTAGATCTGTTTCAATGTTGTTATTTAACCTAATTAGCCATTAGAAGTCTTGGATTCAAAGCATGTTTAATTAGAAAGCCTAGATCCAAGCATTAGGGTTTTGCATGCGCACATAGGAAAGTTCTTATGGCTAAAACCCATCAGTGGTATCAGAGACTAGCTTGGTTTTCTTTAAATTGTTGCTTGATTAACTGAAACAAACCTGCAAAATTCGATTTTTGGGTTTATGAGTCACTGACTCGGCGAGTTCCAAGGTGGACTCGGCGAGTAGGCCTGACTCGGCGAGTCCAGGCGTCAGGAATGGCCAGATTCGGGATTTTTTCATAATTATCTTATGGAAACTTACCTTAATCATATTAGATCAATCTAAATCCGATTTTTTGATAAATATGGCTATTATCTTGATCTAATTAAAGATATTTATCATCTAATAAAATATTTAATTTCCTTATATGATAATGATTAATTATTTTGATAATTATCTTGAAAGAAATCTTAGATAAATCAAATAAAGATAATTAGGATATTAATTGTTAATTGGAATTATTTGTTATTTGATCCTCCATGTTTTAAATGTTTAAAACCTACCCTAAAGTTTTGAAATTTATATTTGTGATTAAAAGTTTTAATTTAGACAACTTAAATTTCAAACCCTAGATTTTGAAAAGTTTAAAATGCGACCCTATACTAATATGATATTACTAGAATAATATATATATGTATAACTAAATGTTAGTCTTACCGCTAGTAGGCCTCATTCACGAAGCCGATCTATAAGGTGGGTATAAGGTTGCGGCCTATAAAATGGCGCTTAATGGGTGTACACTCACACCCACCGCTTGCTTGATTGGTGGAGGGCCGTTAGCCGAACGGGTAGGATAGGGCAACCTCGTCCTCTCATTAAAAGTATAATAAGAAATACAAAGTAACTACACGTTTTAAAAATTTCCCAATCTTAGTTACTTTAGGAACAGTGAATTGATGCAATCCCATGAAATTACACTTTGCACCTTGCTAAGATGTTAGTGGAGCGTGTGTGGTTTACCGGCACACTAATTGGTTCTAAGCGAAGGTGGCAAAGGGTGATTCATTGTTTATCATAGTTTGATGGAGCGTGTGTGGTTTACCGGCACATCGAATAGGTGATCGTTACAATGAAGGCACCATGTGAATTTGCATGGTAATTCACACCCGCTTTGTGATCCTCGGCATCCCAGTCACAAACAAGAGGGGCATATCGAGATTTAAACATGCCATTGAATAGTTCAATGAATCTCATCCGAACCTAGGAATTCTCAAAAACACTTAGGACTAATAGTTTAAGTTTTGTAATGGAGAATTAGTGAATCGTCATTCACTCACCTTCAATTTATTTGCATGTTAGATTACGGCATCCCTTTTCTAGTATGTAAATGTTATTGTTGGATCCTAGCCCTAATTTTTCTTATTGGGTGATAATTAGGGATTCTTGTTCTAATCTATCTTTGTCCTTTCTATAGATGTCAAACGCAAACAACGCTGCTGCTAGTTCTTTCACGTTGATGAGCCTTTGCCAAAAGGTCACCTTCGATGGAACGAACTTTAGCGAATGGATAAGATACATTCGCACCATTGCTCGCTATGAGGATAAAGAGTATGTCCTCGATGAGAAGCTCGAGAAAATCAACCCCGAAGTTGCTACTCCCGCCGAAATCACCGCCTTTGAAACTCATGAGCGAGATGCAACGAAGGTACATTGCATCATGATCGCCACCATGAACTCCGAATTCCAAAAGTCCTACGAGGACATGTATCCATACGAGATGCATCAAGACTTGTTGGAGAGGTACCACCAAAACGCGATACAAGAGCGTTACGAGATTTTCACTAACATGATCTCTGCTAAGATGGGCCATGGAGAATCTCTTACTGTGCACCTGCAAAAGATGCAAAGGTATGTCGACCGCCTTCGCAAGTTAAATGTTGACTTCGGCGAAGACTTGGCGATCGACATGGTGCTTCACTCTTTGCCTCCGATGTACAACCAATTTAGGATGACCTACCACATGAACAAAGAGGAGGTCACCCTAAGCAAACTCCAAGGTCTCTTGAGGGTTGCTGAGAGCAACTTCAAGGACAAGTCTGTTGCACCAACTCCCAATCCATCCGCTGCTCCTGTCTTGGCTATTGGTCAAGGGAAGGGAAAGAAGAGGAAAGCTTCATCGAATAACTATCGAAAGGTGAAAGCCCGAGATGGTTCCTCTTCTAGTGGGACCAAAGTTGATCCCTCTAAGCCCTGTTCCAACCCAAGGGAGGCAGAGTGCCACCACTACCACAAGATAGGACATTGGAAGAGAAGCTGCCCGGATTACCTGCAAGCCATCAAGGAAGGAAACATCAAGCCATCTTTCGCAGGTATATACACAATCTAATCTAACGATTCTAATCATGCTATTTCTTGGGTTCTTGATACCGGTTGCGGTTATCACATTTGTTCTAATGTGCAGGGACTAAGAAGAAGTGGGGATGTAGAGCAAGGAAGGATCAATCTAATCATGGGGAACAGAAGATCGTCGCCTGTGACCAAGATTGGAGTGTATTCTTTAGTGCTTAGGAATAGTTTAATTTTAGATTTGAACAATTGTTGCTATTCGTCAGAAATGGCCAGAAACATCATTTTCATGGTTTATATAGACAAGGATTTAGATTTTCTTTTAATAATGAGAATGGTTCTATTTTGGCTTATCTAAATGGTGTCTTTTACTTTGAAGCTATACCATGTAATGGAATATATGAAACTGTTATGATTGTTGATAACTTAGGAAATGATGTTTTGAATATTGATTCTTCCACTAGTATGGATAAAGCATCCTTGTGGCATTGTCGTCTTGGACATGTCAACAAGAAACGCATAGCCCAACTCCAAAAGGATGGAGTGTTGGAGTCATTCGACCTTAGGGAAGATGACACATGCGAGTCTTGTTTACTTGGAAAGATGACTAAGTCACCCTTCACAAGTACTTGTGAAAGGGGTGAGGGACTATTGGACCTAATACATACCGATGTATGTGGACCTTTTAGATCAACCACGAAGGATGGGAACCGCTTCTATGTGATTTTTACCGATGACTATAGTAGATATGGGTATATCTACTTAATCAAGCAAAAGTCAGACACCTTTGAAAAGTTCAAAGAGTTCAAGAATGAAGTGGAGAATCAATTGGGTAGGAAAATCAAGATGCTTCGATCCGATCAAGGAGGAGAGTACCTAGGTCTTGAATTCCACGATTATCTCAAGGAGTGTGGAATAGTTTCGCAATTGACGCCTCCTAGGACACCGCAGTTGAATGGCATGGCAGAAAGGCGTAATCGAACCTTATTGGATATGGTTCGCTCTATGATGAGTCGTGCTTCACTACCTATCTTCTTTTGGGGGTATGCCTTAGAGACTGCCGCCCATATCCTTAACCGAGTCCCTACTAAGAAGGTTGCCAAAACACCTCACGAGATGTGGGCGGGGAAAGCTCCCTCGTTGGCACATATCAAGGTTTGGGGTTGCGAGGCTTTCGTAAGACGAGATACTCACGACAAGCTAGAACCTCGAAGTGAGCGATGTATTTTCATCGGCTACCCACAAACATCCTTTGGATATCTCTTCTATAGACCGAAAGACAATGTTGTCTTTGTTGCGAGGAGAGGAGTTTTCCGAGAGCGAGAACTCATAAGCCAAGGAGACAGTGGGAGGCAAATCGAACTTGAAGAGATTCAAGAGCCGATAGATGAAGGAACCTCTACCGCTAGCATTCAACCCAAGGAGGAAACTCCGGTTGAACCGATTGACGAATCCTTACCTCTTAGACGTTCCGATAGAGTTAGAGTTCATCCCTAGTTTTATGGTTTTCATATTACTACCGAAGGGGACACGTATATTAGTGATGGTACACTGTAACAACGCAAATTTTCAAATAAAATTTTCATTTAAAATAAAGTGATTTCATTCAACCAATAGTATTTATTCCATGTTTCATATCAAATACATATATAAAATCCCCAAGATCTCAAATAGCAGCAGTGTGTATGCATCACGCCGGCGCCTTCCCACGGTCCTCGCTAGTACCTGAAACACATACATAACAACTTGTAAGCATAAATGCTTAGTGAGTTCCCCAATATACGACTTACAAATATATGCCTTTCCAGGCCCTGACCTTCCGGTCCACAACACATTGCCTTCCGGCCCAAAACATATTGCCTTCCGGCCCGTAACATATCGCCTTCCGGCCCATAACGTATTGCCTTCTGGCCCATAAACATATACAACACATAATACATATACTCTAACACATATAACACATATATCATATACCATACCTGACCTTTCTGTCACATAACATATTGCCTTCCGGCCCATAAACATACATAGCATGCATAGCAACTATCTTTCTATTTATAGCATAAATAAAACATATCATATCCGACCTTCCGGTCACACAGTCAAACCCTTCCGGGTGTAGTATAGTGAGAAGACTCACCTCGTGGTAATGAAAACTATCAACCCTTGAAATCACACGCACTCGATCCGCCGATCTGCAGACTCCCTATAATACCATATACCCTTATTAATACTCTTATCATTCAAGACAACTGACCCTAATAAATTATATGCAGGTCAACTCTGGTCAATGGTCAACTGGACCGGACTCGTCGAGTGCAAAGGTGACTCGACGAGTCGAGACGTCCTCTCAAACTTTCCCTGATGTTCCCTTTCTACTCGTCGAGTATCCCCCTTGACTCGACGAGATCCATGTGGAAGAATCGCAGGGCCACCCCGACTCCACTCACCGAGTCTAAAGAACAACTCGGCGAGTCCCAGTGAATCTTCAAGCTACTCGCCGAGTCTGTTCATTGGACTCGGCGAGTCCATGCCATGCAGTCGATCAACTGCTTCCTGAAATACGTATGGTCCCGAAATACACAATCATGGGACTTTCTGGACCTCTAAACATCCTATTACTGGGGTATAAACGTTTGGGTAACAACATAATAATCCATCTAATCACCAAATGGGTTTCATAAACCCTAAATCCGTGTACACATCAAAATAACAGGAATGATCCGAAGTATTACCTGAAAAACGTATTCTCTGTGTCCCCAAAACTCAGAACTCGATCCCCTTGATCTTCCTTTGGCCAAAACCCTTCCTCTTCTTGCCTAACAAATTCTTCAAGGTTCCAATAGCCTTCACTTCTGCTCTAGATGTCCACAGACGCTTAGGTTCTTCTCAATCGGCCAAAAGACGGACAATGACGGCCTAAGAGACGTTATATACGATCCAAAACCAAACGGCTAGGGTTTCTGCTGAACAGCGTCGACTCGCCGAGTCCATATCTGGACTCGTCGAGTCTAGTCGCGAACCCGCGACCAAGTCTGTGGTCCTACTCGGCGAGTCTGGCTCCAACTCACCGAGTCCCTTCCTAAAATGCCCCAAAAATAGATTTAAAGCAATACCTGAAATTCCGGGCTGTTACAACTCTCCCCCACTAGAACTAGACTTCGCCCTCAAAGTCTCACTCTGCGAATAACTCTGGATGTTGCTCCCGCATCTCCCGCTCCGGCTCCCAAGTCATCTCTGATCCTTTCCGGTGTTGCCACTGAACCAACACCAGAGGTACCTCCTGTTGGATAAGGTGTCTAAGTCCATAACTATTTCTGGTATGTACTTGACCCGACCCGGCATGGTCCATTTGGGTTGCATGGCACCATGCAATTGGATAAACTAAATGAGAGAAATAACGCTTGGAGATTATTAATATATTATAAGTTCTAATATATTAATAATATTATTTGATTAGTTTGATCAAGAATTAATTTAGAATTAATTAAGTGATCAAAAGATAACTAATTAAATATATGGGTTGATTAAGTAAATCATCCATATCTTGTATAGTGGGCTAAAAGGCTCCATGGATCATCAAGTTGGGTTCCACCCATAGGATGCTCCATGGATGCTCCATGGGAGTTACAAACCCATGGGTCATGGAAATGAAGAGTCATGACACATTAGGGTTTAACCCTAGATGTGTCAACACTATATAAGGAATATGATCTCCTCCCAAATCGGTTACACTAAGTAATAAGGGGGCTTGGCCGATTTTGAAGAGTGTGTATTCTCTCATAAGTTCTTCCAAGAGCATTTGGTGTTGTGTGAAGCATTTGAGGCATCACCACTTGAGGTGCTAGGCTCACAAGGTTTCAAGGAACACAAGCAACAACAAGGTAAGTTATTCTATCTATACTTTATGTTAAAATTGTTCCCCATGTATGCTAGATAGGAATATAACCTTGGAATTCAACTTTGCATGACAAATTAGACAAACATAGATCCAAGGTTATTAGGGTTGCATGTACACTTAGGAAGTGTTAGAATGCTCAAAACCCATCAGTGGTATCAGAGCCTAGGCTTGTTTGTTCTTATTTGTTCTTAAAAGTTGAAAACAGAATCGAAAATTTGCTGTCTACGATCGGACTCGTCGAGTCCATAGGGGGGACTCGTCGAGTCCATGTGTATCTTCAACCAACTCGGCGAGTCATGTTCATGCACTCGGCGAGTAGGGTCGAATGAGTGCAGAATTTCGATTCAGTTGCTGGAAAATGAATTAGAAACATTACCCTAAACTGTTTTAGTAAATGTAAACTTGTTTTTGGTGGTGTAATGTTTTGCTAATTCATTTACAACAACTAGTTATCAAAATTACAAAGTTTTATGTAATTTTTGATTATGTTCATATTCATGTTCTTGTTCTTATGATGTTTTAGATGATCATAGGAATTATTTGTAACCTATTTGGTAGTTTAATTCTTGATCATAATGTGTTTTAATGGAGTCCATAACTTATCCTTAAGTTATGGAAAACCAAGAGTCACACTTGAGTTAAAACCATTAAGAAAACACAAGAGTTATAAAAATGAAGAGTCTTCATTTTATGACTCTATTAAACTCATAAGTTACAAGAAATGAAAAGTTTTGAAAGTTACAAAACTTGCCCTCAAGTTTTGGAACAAGTAAAGTTAAGTTAAAACTTTAGTTCCAACCCCTAGAATTTTAAAAGTTAAAATTCAACCCTTATACTTATATTATGATGATTTAATAATTATATATATATATATATATATATATATATATATATATATATATATATATATATATATATATATATATATGTATAAGAAC
The DNA here is from genome assembly GCF_052625555.1 of Lactuca saligna. Lineage (NCBI taxonomy): Eukaryota > Viridiplantae > Streptophyta > Magnoliopsida > Asterales > Asteraceae > Lactuca > Lactuca saligna. Next base: position 153,674,530 of record NC_136417.1, read on the forward strand.
AAGTCGTCTTACCGCTAGTACGCCTCATTCACGAAGCCGGTCTATAAGGTGGGTATAAGGTTGTTGCCTATAAAATGGTGACTTAATGGGTGTATATTCTCACCCACCGCTTGCTTGACTGGTGGAGGGTCGTTAGCCGAACGGGTAAGACAAGGACTTATAAATTCTCATTCAAAGTATGATGAATATATAAAGTAACTAAATGTTTATTAAATTCCCAATCTTAGTTACTTTAGGAAAAATGTGAATAAGGTGCTAATCCATGAAATTACACTTTACACTTTGTCTGAGTCGTTGGTGGAGCGTGTGTGGTTAACCGGCACACTAACTTGGACTTAACAAGGTAGGTAAAGGGTGACTTAAGGTTTATTATAGTATCGGTGGAGCGTGTGTGGTTTACCGGCACATCGATTGAGTGATAAACTTTAAGGGTACCAAGTGATTTGCATGGTTACTTCACACCTCGTTTTGTGATCCTCGGCATCCCAGTCACAAAACCTGGAGGGCACTTCCGAGATTGAAACATGCCTTTGAAAAGTTCATTGGATCTCAAAGAATCTAGGAATTTCTAAAACCAATAAAAACTAAATATTTAATATTTCGGTTTTCATGGTGGAAATTGGTGAATCGTCATTCACCTACCTTTCAAATATGGTATAGCTTAGATTACGGCATACCTCTTCTAAGTTATATTATATTGTGATTGGATCCTAGCCTTAATATTACATTTGGGTGTTTTATTAAGGACTCTCTTAAATCTAAACTAAACTTGTTCTTCTTTTCAGATGTCTTCAACTAATGCTTCTGGCTCGAATCCTAATGGCTCCTTTACTCTTATGAGTCTGTGTGGGAAAGTCACCTTTGATGGATCCAACTTCAATAAGTGGATCAGAAACATCAGGATGATTACCCGCTATGAGGACAAAGAATATGTCCTTGACAAGGAGCTTAAGGAAATTGACGAGTCCACTGCAACTCCCCAGGAGATCGCTGACTTTCATACTCATGAAAGAGATGCAACCAAGGTGGCTTGCATCATGTTAGCCACCATGACGGCTGAACTCCAAAAGTCTTATGAAGACTTCTACCCTTATGAAATGCACCAAGATTTGATGGAAAGATACCATCAAAGTGCACGACAAGAGAGGTACGAAGTCATCTGCTCCATGATAACAACCATGATGAAGGACGGAGAGTCCGTCACGAGCCACATGAAGAAAATGCAAAGGTATGTGGATCGGTTGCTGAAGCTCAATGTGAACTTCCCTGAGGAGCTTGCAATAGATATCATTTTGCACTCCTTACCATCGTGCTATGATCAATTCCGCATGACATATCACATGAACAAGGAAGAGGTCACCCTCAGCAAACTTCAGGGACTTCTCAAGACCGCAGAAACAGGTCTTAAGGGGAAGTCGGTTGCTATCACTCCTACTCCAGAAACAACTCCGGTCTTGGCAATCGGGCAGAGTCGAGGGAGGAAGAGAAAGAGATCTTCAAAGGGTACCAAGGCTCGGACCCTTGATGGCTCTTCTTCAAGTGGAACCAAGAAAGGTTTCATTACTCCTTCTTCCGACCCAAAAGAGGCTGAATGCTTCTATTGCCACGAAAAAGCTCATTGGAAGCGGAACTGCCCAAAGTACCAGCAAGATGTAAAGGATGGGAAAGTCAAACCCAACCATGCAGGTATTTACACTATCATTTCTAATAACTCACCCCATTCGAAATCTTGGGTCCTTGATACAGGTTGCGGAATTCATATTTGCTGTGACTTGCAGGGACTAGGAAGAAGTGAGAATGTGGAGCAAGGAAGAATAAACTTAATCATGGGGAATAGGAAAGTTACACCTGTCACCAAGATTGGAGTTTATACTTTATCGCTAAGTAGTGGGTTAAATTTAGATTTGAATAAATGTTGTTATTCGCCAGAAATGGCAAGAAATATTATTTCCTTTCATGCATTGTACAAACAAGGTTTCACCTTTTCGTTTGATAATGAAGTTGGTTCGATTAATGCTTTCTTTAATAATGTACTTTATTTTAAAGCATTACCTTGTGATGGTGTGTATGAAGCTGTATCTATTGTAGATAACTTAGGAAATAATGTTTTGTGTATTGATTCTACTAATAATAATAACTTGGATAAAGCATCATTATGGCATTATCGTCTTGGACATATAAGCAAGAAACACATAGGCCAACTCCAAAAGGATGGAGTCTTGGAGTCGTTTGATCTAAAGTCAAATGATAGTTGCGAATCATGCTTACTTGGAAAAATGACAAAGTCACCCTTCACAGGCTCATGTGAAAGGGGTGAAGGTTTGTTGGACCTTATACACACGGATGTGTGTGGACCATTCAAACATGCCACAAGAGATGCTAATCGTTATTATTTGACTTTTACTGATGATTACAGTAGATATGGATATGTCTACTTAATCAAGCATAAGTCAGAGACTTTCGAGAAGTTTAAGGAATTTAAACAGGAAGTCGAGAATCAATTGGGCAGGAACATTAAGATGCTTCGATCCGATCGAGGTGGTGAGTATCTTAGTTCAGAGTTCCTCGACTATCTAAAGGAATGTGGGATTGTCTCACAATTGACACCTCCCAGGACACCGCAGTTGAATGGTGTGGCTGAGAGGCGTAATCGAACCTTGTTGGACATGGTTCGTTCCACGATGAGTCGAGCTTCACTACCAATCTCATTCTGGGGGTATGCCTTAGAGACTGCCGCCCATATCCTGAATCTAGTCCCTACAAAGAAAGTTGCCAAAACTCCTCACGAGATGTGGACTGGTAAAGTACCTAAACTAGACCACATCAAGATTTGGGGCTGCGAGGCTTTCGTGAGACGCGAGACTCATGATAAGCTCGAACCCCGAAGCGAGAGGTGTATTTTCATCGGCTACCCACAACAATCCTTTGGTTACCTCTTCTACAGACCTAGTGACAATGTGGTCTTTGTAGCAAGAAGAGGAGTCTTTCGAGAAAGAGAGTTTATAAGCCAAGGAGACAGTGGGAGGCAAGTTGATCTTGAAGAAATTCAAGAGTCAAGTGGTGAAGGAACTTCAAACTCTAGCCCTCAACTTGAGGAGGAAACTCCTGTTGAGCCAACTGACGAATCTGTACCTCTGAGGCGTTCCACGAGAGTTAGGAGTGCACCTGAGCATTACTATGGATTCCATATTACTGCAGAAGGTGAGACACTTATTAGTGATGAGACACTAGTAAGTCAAGATGACCCTAACAGCTACGAGGAAGCCATGGCAGGCCCCGAGTCTGCTAAATGGAAAGAGGCTATGGATAGCGAGATACAATCCATGTATGACAATCAAGTTTGGAACTTGGTTGAGAATGTACCAGGTCGAAAGACTGTAGGGTGCAAATGGGTCTTCAAAAAGAAGACCGGCATGGATGGTAAAGTACACACCTATAAGGCTAGGCTGGTTGCAAAGGGCTTCTCTCAAATTCCTGGAGTGGACTATGATGAGACCTTTTCTCCGGTAGCCAAGATTAAGTCTATTCGGGTTCTGTTAGCCATAGCCGCATTTCATGACTATGAAATTTGGCAAATGGATGTCAAAACCGCTTTCCTTAATGGAAAGTTGGCTGAAGATGTTTACATGAGTCAGCCAGAGGGTTTTGTCAGTAACGAGTACCCTAATAGAGTGTGTAAGCTTGAGAAATCCATTTATGGATTAAAGCAAGCACCTCGCAGATGGAATCTTTGCTTTGATGAAAAGGTCAAGGAATTTGGCTTTTCTAGGAGTGAAGATGAATCTTGTGTATATGTCAAGGCTAGTGGGAGTATAGTTAGCTTTTTGGTATTGTATGTGGATGACATACTACTCATAGGAAACGACATTCCAACCTTGCAGGAAGTAAAGTCCTGGCTTGGAAAGTGTTTCGCTATGAAGGACCTTGGTGAAGCTGCCTATATTTTGGGGATAAGAATCTTGAGAGATCGGAGTAAAAGACTAATTGGACTTAGTCAAAGTACCTACTTGGAGAAGATTCTGAAGAGATTCAGAATGCAAAACTCCAAGAAAGGAGAGTTGCCCATCCAGAGTAGCGCCAAGCTGAGTAAGACACAAAGCCCTAGCACTGAGGCTGAGATAGCAGAAATGAGTTGAATACCTTATGCTTCGGCTGTAGGTTCGATCATGTATGCTATGACGTGTACTCGACCTGATATAGCCTTTGCCTTGAGCATGGTTAGCAGGTTTCAGGGGAATCCTGGCAAGGCACACTGGACTGCGGTAAAGAATATTCTCAAGTACCTGCGAAGGACTAAGGACTGGGTCCTTACCCTCGGTGGGAGTGATGACTTGAGAGTTGTAGGGTATAGTGATGCTAGCTTCCAAACTGATAGGGATAACTTCCGCTCTCAGTCGGGCTGGGTCTTTACCCTAAATGGAGGAGCAATTTCTTGGAAGAGTTCCAAGCAAGAGACAGTGGCAGATTCTACTTGTGAATCAGAGTATATTGCAGCTAGCGAAGCGGCAAAGGAGGCGTTATGGCTGAGAAACTTCATTGGAGACCTTGGAGTTGTACCAGCTATTAAAGAGCCGATGGAAATTTTCTGTGATAGTGAAAGTGCAGTTGCCTTAGCCAAGGAACCAAGGGATCACGGGAGATCCAGACACATCGACAGAAAATACCATTTCATCAGACATCAGATCGAATAAGGACTCCTCGTGGCAAAGAGGGTATCATCGGATGAGAACCCAGCAGATCCCCTCACGAAGGGACTGACTCGGGTTAAGCATCTCCAGCATGCTCGGAGCATAGGGCTGAAGGATGATATTAGATTTAGTAGTTAGATAATCTCGAAATTTGTAAAGTGTAATTGACATTTGATGATGAATAAAAGTGTTTTATTTATGAGTAAAGTGTTGCTATCTCTTGTCGACCGTTTACTATATTTCTTTTGCATGTTTTGACTTCAAGAATAATTTTGTTTGGTATAACATATTATTCAAACCTCCACAGTCGGTCATATGTCGGAAGTAGGTATGAATCAAGACTGTCATGTTTGATTGTAGAGGTCTGGGACAAGGCTACAACAATCATGAGTGCTCATAAGTTCTGAGCATTGGACCCAACCCACGCTCACTGGAATCACTTCATGGAATTCTATCTCGAGTGATCGTGAGACGGTAATATCATATAAGTCTTTAAACCTAGAGATATGATTTGTTACTTACGAGTTGGTTATGCATTGATTGTACGAAAAAAGCATTGGTAACTCGATGTTATAAAATCGTGCTCTTATGTGTAATTCAATAAGTAGTAGAACAAACATATGAGTCGAAGTTTATCTGTTCCTTCTTGGATTAGAAGCTGATATCTGGGCCCCTCGATGATTTTGTTTTGACCTATGTACCGGGCCCGGTCAGAACTAGATTGATGTGTTCAATAAAGTTCTTTGTCAAACAAATCGGAAATCGGGAAACAAATGTTGGACAATAAGTAAGACATTGTTCCATGTATTTGTCCAACTGATATCTAGAACAGAGGATTATATGATCACTTATCTTAAATGGCGTACCATCATCTTCTCAAGTTTCGAGAAACCTTGTAAAGAGCTACGATTGCCGATCGGTTCCTGAAGTCATACTTGCAGTAATAGTTACTAGACTTATCCAAGTGGGAGACTGTTGGATAAGGTGTCTAAGTCCATAACTATTTCTGGTATGTACTTGACCCGACCCGGCATGGTCCATTTGGGTTGCATGGCACCATGCAATTGGATAAACTAAATGAGAGAAATAACGCTTGGAGATTATTAATATATTATAAGTTCTAATATATTAATAATATTATTTGATTAGTTTGATCAAGAATTAATTAAGTGATCAAAAGATAACTAATTAAATATATGGGTTGATTAAGTAAATCATCCATATCTTGTATAGTGGGCTAAAAGGCTCCATGGATCATCAAGTTGGGTTCCACCCATAGGATGCTCCATGGATGCTCCATGGGAGTTACAAACCCATGGGTCATGGAAATGAAGAGTCATGACACATTAGGGTTTAACCCTAGATGTGTCAACACTATATAAGGAATATGATCTCCTCCCAAATCGGTTACACTAAGTAATAAGGGGGCTTGGCCGATTTTGAAGAGTGTGTATTCTCTCATAAGTTCTTCCAAGAGCATTTGGTGTTGTGTGAAGCATTTGAGGCATCACCACTTGAGGTGCTAGGCTCACAAGGTTTCAAGGAACACAAGCAACAACAAGGTAAGTTATTCTATCTATACTTTATGTTAAAATTGTTCCCCATGTATGCTAGATAGGAATATAACCTTGGAATTCAACTTTGCATGACAAATTAGACAAACATAGATCCAAGGTTATTAGGGTTGCATGTACACTTAGGAAGTGTTAGAATGCTCAAAACCCATCACCTCCTTGTTCCGCAGAACCTTGATCTTCCGATCCCTGATAGCTACCGGTCTCTCGGTGTAATTCAGGCTCGCATCCACCTGAATATCCTCTAACGGAACCACTGCCGATTCATCGGCTATACACTTCCTCAACTGTGATACGTGAAAGGTATTGTGAATCTGTCCCAACTCTGCTGGCAACTCCAACCGATAGGCTACCCGACCTACCCTTGCAATTACACGAAAAGGACCTATGAACCGGGGCCCCAACTTGCCCCTCGTTCTGAACCGGATCACTCCCTTCCAGGGAGAAACCTTCAGGAGAACGAAGTCGCCAACCTGGAATTCCAGCTCGGACCGGCGTCTGTCCGCATAACTCTTCTGTCGGCTCTGGGCGGTCAATAACCTCTGCCTAACCTGCTGAATCTGCTCTGTCGTCTGGAGTACGATCTCTGTACTGCCCATCACTCTCTGTCCCACCTCTCCCCAGCAAATGGGAGTCCGACACCTCCTACCATACAACAACTCAAAAGGTGGCATACCAATGCTCGAATGATGGCTGTTGTTGTAGGAAAACTCAGCCAAAGGCAAATGCGCATCCCAGCTACCCCCGAAGTCTAACACACACGCTCTGAGCATGTCTTCCAATGTCTGAATCGTCCGCTCGCTCTGACCGTCTGTCTGGGGATGGTATGCGGTACTAAAATGCAGTTTAGTACCCAGCTCCTCATGGAATTTCTTCCAGAACCTGGAAGTGAAGCGTACATCACGATTTGAAACAATCGAGATCGGCACTCCATGCCGAGATACTACCTCTCTTACGTATAGCTCCGCCAACTTCTCCGCTGATGAACTCTCGCTAATGGTAAGGAAGTGTGCACTCTTCGTCAATCTATCCACAATCACCCAAATTGCATCGACTCCCCTGGCAGTTCTCGGCAATTTGGTGATGAAATCCATCGTAATCTGTTCCCACTTCCACTCAGGAATTTCCAAGGGCTGCAACTTACCATGCGGTCTCTGGTGCTCGGCCTTAACCCTACGGCAGGTCAAACACCTCTCAACGAACCAAGCGACATCTCTCTTCATACAAGGCCACCAATATTCCTTCCTCAAGTCCAAATACATCTTCGTAGCACCGGGATGGATCGAGAATTTCGATCTGTGAGCCTCCTCCATCAAAGTAGTACACGTACCGCCCACGAATGGTACCCAAATCCGACCCTGAAACGTCAGAAGTCCTCGTCCATCCTTAACGAACTCTGAAATTAACCCAACGACCCGCTCCTTCTTCTGCATCTCGGATCTCACAACCTCGGCCTGTGCCCCACGAATAGCGTCCAATACCAGCGTCATCACCGTCAGTCTCAGACATACATCTCGCAATGGAGTGCTCTCCGCCCTACGGCTCAATGCATCGGCTACCACATTAGCCTTGCATGGGTGGTATAGGATCTCACAATCATAATCCTTAACCACGTCCAACCATCTCCTCTGACGCATATTTAGGTTGGGTTGATCCATCAAATACTTCAAACTCTTATGGTCCGTGTATATAGTACAACGAACCCCGTACAGGTAGTGACGCCAAATCTTGAGAGCGAACACTACTGCCCCCAACTCTAAGTCATGCGTGGGATATCTCGCCTCGTGAGGCTTTAATTGCCTCGATGCATAAGCTATGACATGGCCTCTCTGCATCAACACTACACCCAGTCCCGAAATCGATGCGTCGCAATATACGACAAAATCCTCCATCCCCTCCGGGAGGGCTAATACCGGGGCTTCGCACAGTCTCTGACGTAGTGTCTCGAAGGAAGTCTGTTGCTCGGGTCCCCATGAGAATGTAACACCCTTCCGGGTCAATCTGGTGAGCGGTACCGCGATCTTGGAGAAGTCCCTAATAAACCTCCGATAGTACCCCGCCAACCCAAGGAAACTCCTGATCTCGGAAGGTGACTTCGGTGCCTCTCAACTCATCACTGCTTCCACCTTGGCCGGATCGACCAGTATCCCTGCCTGATTAACAACATGTCCAAGAAATTGGACCTCTCGCAACCAGAAGTCACATTTGGAGAATTTTGCATATAGCTTCTCCGACCTCAATACCTCAAGGACCTCCCTCAAATGTCCCTCATGCTGCTCTCTAGTTCGCGAATACACTAGGATGTCGTCGATAAATACAATCACAGACCGATCCAGCATCGGCCTGCATACCCTGTTCATGAGGTCCATGAACACTACCGGGGCATTGGTGAGCCCAAAAGGCATCACCACGAATTCGTAATGCCCATACCGCGTCCTGAATGCTGTCTTCTGGACGTCCTCATCCCGCACTCTTACCTGATGGTACCCTGATCTCAAATCGATCTTGGAAAACCAAGATGCCCCTTGCAACTGATCGAATAGATCATCGATCCTAGGTAACGGATAGCGGTTCTTGACCGTCACCTTGTTCAACTCCCGGTAATCAATACACATCCGGTGTGAACCATCCTTCTTCTTGACGAACAGAATCGGTGCTCCCCACGGCGAGCTACTCGGCCGAATAAATCCCTTCCCGAGCAACTCCTGGAGTTGCGAGGGCAACTCTTGCATCTCTGGAGGTGCAAGACGATAAGGCACCTTCGCAATAGGCGCAGCCCCCGGAATCAGGTCGATACCAAACTCTACTTGCCTCGCAGGAGGTACTCCCGGTAACTCCTCGGGAAAAACATCTGGAAACTCGCGCACCACTGGAACCTCCTCCACTGTCCTCAGTCTCTCGGAAGCCTCCCGCGTATCCATCACATATGCCACAAAACCTTTACATCCCTGCTGTAGGCATTGCCTCGCCCTAGCGGCCGAACAAAAAGCTGATCCCGAACGGGTACCCTCGCCGTATACCGTAAGAACTCCCCCATTAGGGTCTCGTATAGTCACCAGCTGGCGCTCACAGTCGATGACAGCGCTGAATTGGCTCAACCAGTCCATGCCCATGATGACACAGACATCCCCCATCGCAATAGGAATTTGGTCAATCGGAAACGCAACCCCGAAAATCTCTAGCACGCATCCCCGAAGAACCTCCGTGGCACAAACCACCCTCTCGGCCGCTATAGAAACGCTCAGAGGCCGACTTAATGGCTCACGACTAATGCTGATATGCTGACTAAAAGCTAAAGATACAAAGGATCTACTCGCACCCGAATCAAATAACACTAGAGCAGGCATAGAGTTCACAAGAAAAGTACCTACACATACATTAACATAAGCACAACATTTCGACTTTAAAATAAATATGTGAATTACAGCATACCTGCCACAACATCGGGCGCAGCGCGGACCTCCTCCGCAGTCAGCTGAAAGGCTCTCCCGCGAGCCCTCGGGGCCTCGACCTTCGCCGGTCGGGTCTCAGTAGTCGTGGTAATCGGTGTAGATCCCTGACGAAGCTGCGGGCACTCGGCCTTCCGATGGCCTGTCTGGTTGCAGTGAAAGCAAACCATAAACCCCTTAGGACAATCCCTGGCAATGTGTCCCTCCTTGCCACACTTGTAGCAACCACCAGCTCGACACGCCCCCTCATGACCCTTGCCGCACTTCCCGCAAGTGCGGCCCTTCGGACCTCCCATCCTCGAATCAGCGGACTTGATCCGCTTGGCTGCCGGCTGAGACTGAGCCGGCCGCCGATCCACCTGCCGAGACTCGGCCTCCTCCCTCGCCTGAGTCTCCAACTCGATCTCGCGCTTCCTGGCGTTCGCCTGAAGCTCAGTGAAAGTACGATAGGTGGAGTTTGACACAAACTCCCGGATATCCCTCCTCAAAACGCCCACATACCGGCTCATCCGTGACTGCTCTGTAGACACCAGCTCGGGGCAGAACATCGCCCTCTCATGAAACTTCCGTGTGACCACTGCAACGGAATCAGTACCCTGCTTGAGGGTCAAGAACTCCTGAATCAATCGTTCCCTCTCCACTGGGGGAACGTACTCGTCCCTGAACATCTCAGTAAACCTCTCCCATGTCACCGCTGTAATCTCCGCTAGAGTGAAGTTCGCCGTCACGAACTTCCACCAATCTTTCGCTCCCAGACGGAGCTGGTTCAAGGCGAACCGTACCCTCAGGTGCTCTGGGCATGAGCAAGTGTAGAAGCACCCCTCAATGTCGGCGATCCACCTCATCGCAGCAATCGGATCCTGCGTCCCATTGAACTCAGGGGGTTTCGTGTTGCTGAATTCCTGGAACAGCAACGAATCGCCCCCTTGCGGCCTGGCAGCAGCCACGGCTGCGGTAGCGGCAGCAGCTGCAACCTCAGTCAGTGCAGCGTACTGCTCCTCGAATGTCTCCATCAGTGTGGTCTTAATAGACCCAAACATCTCCGGGATCTCGGCCCAGATCGCTGCAGCTACCTCCTCCTGGATCATCTGACGAATATCCTCGTCACTCACAGTGCTCGAACTCGCCCCATGACGTGTGGTAGCCATGATGTCTCTGGAATACAACATAAAATTATCAGAGACTCCAAGTACAATTGTACTCGATAACGCAACCCTACTCAGTCTCCGATATCCAGGGATTCTTACTTGGGTCTTCCACCGACCCGGTGTCTTCGGTAGTACGGGCCCAATACTACCGACCACACCGTATCAGTATTCGTCCCAAATCTTCCTCCCCAAACCCCGAATAGTGAGTACTCTACTTCTAGTATGCACTATCTACCTGCACGCTATCGAATATCTCATATAAGCAAACTCCCTAGACTAAGGCATCACAAAACAGGCCATTCTAGTCCTATCATGAATACCTAGTCTTCTAGCATGCATAACAATTCATAATTCAGTGCATAACATAACATTGTAAGGTATTCTGGGGATCTTTACCGTTCGGGCGCTGGCTGATCGTACACACTGCTCCGTTCTTGTTTACCACTTTACTATTTATAAAAATTTATGTCTTTATTATTTTTAAAAGATTTTTCCTCAAATCCTCGGTTTGAGTTCAGTTACACCCGAAGGTACACCCGAATCCCTCAAACCAAGGCTCTGATACCAATTGTAACAACGCAAATTTTCAAATAAAATTTTCATTTAAAATAAAGTGATTTCATTCAACCAATAGTATTTATTCCATGTTTCATATCAAATACATATATAAAATCCCCAAGATCTCAAATAGCAGCAGTGTGTATGCATCACGCCGGCGCCTTCCCACGGTCCTCGCTAGTACCTGAAACACATACATAACAACTTGTAAGCATAAATGCTTAGTGAGTTCCCCAGTATACGACTAACACATATACGCCTTTCCAGGCCCTGACCTTCCGGTCCACAACACATTGCCTTCCGGCCTGTAAACATAATCGCCTTCCGGCCCAAAACATATTGCCTTCCGGCCTGTAACATATCGCCTTCCGGCCCATAATGTATTGCCTTCCGGCCCATAAACATATACAACACATAATTCATATACTCTAACTCATATAACACATATATCATATACCATACCTGACCTTTCTGTCACATAACATATTGCCTTCCGGCCCATAAACATACATAGCATGCATAGCAACTATCTTTCTATTTATAGCATAAATAACACATATCATATCCGACCTTCCGGTCACCCAGTCAAACCCTTCCGGGTGTAGTATAGTGAGAAGACTCACCTCGTGGTAATGAAAACTATCAACCCTTGAAATCACACGCACTCGATCCGCCGATCTGCAGACTCCCTATAATACCATATACCCTTATTAATACTCTTATCATTCAAGACAACTGACCCTAATAAATTATATGCAGGTCAACTCTGGTCAACGGTCAACTGGACCGGACTCGTCAAGTGCAAAGGTGACTCGACGAGTCGAGACGTCCTCTCCAACTTTCCCTGATGTTCCCTTTCTACTCGTCGAGTATCCCCCTTGACTCGACGAGATCCACGTGGAAGAATCGCAGGGCCACCCCGACTCCACTCGCCGAGTCTGAAGAACAACTCGGCGAGTCCCAGTGAATCTTCAACCTACTCGCCGAGTCTGTTCATTGGACTCGGCGAGTCCATGCCATGTAGTCGATCAACTGCTTCCTGAAATACGTATGGTCCCGAAATACACAATCATGGGACTTTCTGGACCTCTAAACATCCTATTACTGGGGTATAAACGTTTGGGTAACAACATAATAATCCATCTAATCACCAAATGGGTTTCATAAACCCTAAATCCGTGTACACATCAAAATAACAGGAATGATCCGAAGTATTACCTGAAAAACGTATTCTCTGTGTCCCCAAACCTCAGAACTCGATCCCCTTGATCTTCCTTTGGCCAAAACCCTTCCTCTTCTTGCCTAACAAATTCTTCAAGGTTCCAATAGCCTTCACTTCTGCTCTAGATGTCCACAGACGCTTAGGTTCTTCTCAATCGGCCAAAAGACGGACAATGACGGCCTAAGAGACGTTATATACGATCCAAAACCAAACGGCTAGGGTTTCTGCTGAACAGCGTCGACTCGCCGAGTCCATATCTGGACTCGTCGAGTCCAGTCGCGAACCCGCGACCAAGTCTGTGGTCCTACTCGGCGAGTCTGGCTCCAACTCGCCGAGTCCCTTCCTAAAATGCCCCAAAAATAGATTTAAAGCAATACCTGAAATTCCGGGCTGTTACATACACTAGTAAATCTTGATGAACCTAATAGCTATAAGGAAGCCATGGCAGGCCCGGAGTCTGCGAAATGGAAAGAGGCGATGGATAGCGAGATCCAATCCATGTACGATAACCAAGTTTGGAATTTGGTTGATTATGTGCCCGAACGTAAGACCGTAGGGTGCAAGTGGATCTTCAAGAAGAAGACCGACGTGGATGGGAACGTACACACATATAAAGCGCGATTGGTCGCGAAGGGCTTTACTCAAACTCCCGGAGTTGACTATGATGAGACCTTCTCACCAGTTGCGAAGATTAAATCTATTAGAGTGATGCTAGGAATTGCCGCATTTCATGATTATGAGATTTGGCAAATGGATGTCAAGACCGCTTTCCTTAACGGAAAGTTGGCTGAGGATGTTTACATGGCTCAGCCAGAGGGGTTTGTGGATCTGAAACATCCGAATAGAGTGTGTAAGCTTGAGAAGTCCATTTATGGACTTAAGCAAGCGTCTCGCAGATGGAATCTTTGCTTCGATGAGAAAGTCAAAGAGTTTGGATTTGTACGAAGCGAAGATGAATCTTGTGTATATGTCAAAGCCAGTGGGAGTATAGTAAGCTTCCTCGTTCTATATGTCGATGACATATTACTCATAGGAAACGACATCCCGACTCTGCAGGAGGTTAAGTCCTGGCTCGAGAAGTGCTTCGCTATGAAGGACCTCGGAGAGGCTTCTTACATTTTGGGAATAAGGATAGTAAGAGAAAGAAGTAAGAGACTAATTGGACTTAGTCAAAATACTTACTTAGAGAAGGTACTAAAACGTTTTAGTATGGAAAACTCAAAGAAGGGAGAATTACCGATACAAGGAAATGCCAAGTTGAGTAAGACTCAAAGTCCGAGTACCGAAGCTGAGATAGCAGAAATGAGCCGAGTACCATACGCTTCCGCAGTTGGCTCAATCATGTACGCTATGACTTGTACTCGCCCTGATGTAGCCTTCGCTTTGAGCATGGTTAGCAGATATCAAGGGAACCCTGGCAAAGCACATTGGATTGCGGTGAAGAACATCCTTAAGTACCTTCGGAGGACGAATGAATGGTTCTTAGTCCTTGGAGGGAGTGATGACTTGAAGGTGCGAGGGTATAGTGACGCCAGCTTTCAGACCGACAGGGACAACTACCGTTCGCAGTCGGGCTGGGTCTTTACCCTAAATGGAGGAGCAGTGACATGGAAAAGTTCCAAGCAGGAAACCGTAGCTGATTCAACGTGCGAATCAGAGTACATCGCAGCGAGCGAAGCGTCGAAGGAGGCAATATGGCTAAAGAACTTCATCGGTGATCTTGGAGTTGTGCCGGCCATAAAGGAGCCCATGGAGATTTTCTGTGATAACGAAGGTGCGGTTGCCTTGACCAAGGAACCGAGGGATCATGGTAGATCTCGACATATCGACAAAAAATATCACTTCATTAGACATCGTGTAGAAGAAGGACAACTCGTAGTGAAGAGGATATCATCAGAAGATAACCCAGCAGATCCGCTTACGAAGGGACTGAGTAGGGTTAAGCACTTGCAGCAGGCTAGGAGTATTGGGCTGAAGGATGATATTAGTATAGATTAGATAGTATTAGAAACGTATAAATGTAATTAACATTTGATGATTAAATAAAGGAGTTTTATTTATAAGTAAAGTTACTGTCATATGTTGATTGTTTAACTATTGTTTCACTTTGCATGTTTTGACTTCCAGAATAATTGAGTTTATTAGGAATAATCGAATTGTTCAAATGGTCCACAATCGTTCATATGTTGGGAGTAGATATGAATGAAGATTGTCATGAATTGGTGTGTAGAATGTCTAAATGGTGTTAGACATAGCAAGGGCTGCTGCAACGTTCATGAGTGCTTATGAACTGGTTTTGAGCATTGGAATAAACCCGCGCTTGCTGGAATCACCTTATGGAATACGATATAAAAGGTAATCGCAAGACGATAATATCATATAGTCTTAAAACCTAGATATATGGTTTATTATTTGTTAATTGATTGTGCATTGATAATGCGAAAACGCATCAGTAACTTGATGTTATAAAACGCATTGTTGTGTATAGTTGGTTAATGAATAAGTAAATGCATATAAGTCGAAGTTTATCTGTAAATTTTATCCTAAGAGGGTAGAAGAGATATCTTGGCCACTCGATGATTTGATTTGACTTATGTGCCGGGCCCGGTCAGAACTAAATTGATGTGTTCGATTAAGTTCTATGTCGAATAAATCGGAGATCGAGAAATCAAATGCTAGACTAACCATTCCATAGGATTGTCAGCATGATATCTAACAGAGGACTGTACGATCCCTTATCTAAAGGACAAGATTGATTAGATCAGAGTTGACAGCGTCTTTGAGAGCTACGATTGCAAACCGAATTGTACTTGTATAGTTACTAGACTTACCCAAGTGGGAGACTGTTGGAATAGTGTCTAAGGCTGTAACTATATTCGGTTGTGCATGGTCGTTTTGGGTTGCCTTCACCATAGCAACTTGATGGATGATTTGTTAAGAGAGAGTAAATATTATAAGGAATAATATATGGCTATTTGATTAATATAAGTCATAAATTAATTGGTATTAATTTGGTGACTTAAAGAGATTAATTAAATAAGAGGGTATAAACTGTCAATTGTTTGATAGTTACACTTTAGACTATAAATCCTTATCCTAGATAGGATGGACGATTTCTAGGGCTTGGATAAGCCAAAATCGTCCATAGGGTTATCTATGGAATGGATTTGGATAGCCTTAAGAGAAGATTATCCAATTAGGGTTTAGGTTGAAACCCTTAAGGAGTCTACAAGTATAAATAGACCCTAGGGGTGAGGGAATTCGACACACAACCTAAAGCAAGGAACCTCTGGCCGAATTCCTCCCTTCTCCTCTCTCCTAAATCATCTTGCTTGCTATTGGTGTTTGTAAGCCATTAGAGGAGTGACATTTGTGACTCTAGAAGCTCTAAGACAACAAGATCAACAAGGAACTCAAAGGTATGATTCAAGATCTGTTTCAATGTTGTTATTTAACCTAATTAGCCATTAGAAGTCTTGGATTCAAAGCATGTTTAATTAGAAAGCCTAGATCCAAGCATTAGGGTTTTGCATGCGCACATAGGAAAGTTCTTATGGCAAAAACCCATCATAAGTGTCTCACCTTCTACAGTAATATGGAATCCATAGTAATGCTCAGGTGCACTCCTAACTCTCGTGGAACGCCTCAGAGGCACAGATTCGTCAATTGGCTCAACATGAGTTTCCTCCTCAAGTTGAGGGCTAGAGTTTGAAGTTCCATCACCACTTGACTCTTGAATTTCTTCAAGATCAATTTGCCTCCCACTGTCTCCTTGGCTTATAAACTCTCTTTCTCGAAAGACTCCTCTTCTTGCTACAAAGACCACATTGTCACTAGGTCTGTAAAAGAGGTAACCAAAGGATTGGTGTGGGTAGCCGATGAAAATACACCTCTCGCTTCGAGGTTCGAGCTTATCATGAGTCTCGTGTCTCACGAAAGCCTCGCAACCCCAAATATTGATGTGGTCTAGTTTAGGTACTTTACCAGTCCACATCTCGTGAGGAGTTTTGGCAACTTTCTTTGTAGGGACTAGATTAAGGATATGGGCGGCAGTCTCTAAGGCATACCCCCAGAATGAGATTGGTAGCGAAGCTCGACTCATCATGGAACGAACCATTTCCAACAAGGTTCGATTACGCCTCTCAGCCACACCATTCAACTGCGGTGTCCTGGGAGGTGTCAATTGTGAGAAAATCCCACATTCCCTTAGATAGTCGAGGAACTCTGAACTAAGATACTCACCACCTCGATCGGATCGAAGCATCTTAATGTTCCTGCCCAATTGATTCTTGACTTCCTGTTTAAATTCCTTAAACTTCTCGAAAGTCTCTGACTTATGCTTGATTAAGTAGACATATCCATATCTGCTATAATCATCAGTAAAAGTCAAATAATAACGATTAGCATCCCTTGTGGCATGTTTGAATGGTCCACACACATCCGTGTGTATAAGGTCCAACAAACCTTCACCTCTTTCACACGAGCCTGTGAAGGGTGACTTTGTCATTTTTCCAAGTAAGCGTGATTCGCAACTATCATCTGACTTTAGGTCAAACGACTCCAAGACTCCATCCTTTTGGAGTTGACCTATGCGTTTCTTGCTTATATGTCCAAGGCGACAATGCCATAATGATGCTTTATCCAAGTTATTATTAGTAGTAGAATCCATACACAAAACATTATTTCCTAAGTTATCTACAACAGACACAGCTTCATACACACCATCACAAGGTAATGCTTTAAAATAAAGGACATTATTAAAGAAAGCATCAATAGAACCAACTTCATTATTAAACGAAAAGGTAAACCCTTGTTTGTACAAAGCATGAAAGGAAATAATATTTCTTGCCATTCCTGGCGAGTAACAACACTTATTCAAATCTAAACTAAACCCACTACTTAGCGATAAAGTATAAACTCCTATCTTGGTGACAGGTGAAGCTTTCCTGTTCCCCATGATCAAGTTTATTCTTCCTTGCTCCACATTCTCACTTCTTCTTAGTCCCTGCAAGTCACAACAAATGTGAATACCACAACCGGTATCAAGGACCCAAGATTTCGAATGGGGTGAGTTATTAGAAATGATAGTGTAAATACCTGCATGGTTGGGTTTAACTTTCCCATCGTTCACATCCTGCTGGTACTTTGGGTAGTTTTGCTTCCAATGTGATTTTTCATGGCAATAGAAGCATTCAGCGTCTTTTGGGTCAGAAGAAGGAGTAATGAAACCTTTCTTGGTTCCACTTGAAGAAGAGCCATCAAGGGTCCGAGCCTTGGTACCCTTCGAAGATCTCTTTCTCTTCCTCCCTCGACTTTTCCTGATTGCCAAAACCGGAGTTGAGTTTGGAGTAGGAGTGATAGCAACCGAATTCCCCTTAAGACCTGTTTCTGCAGTCTTGAGAAGTCCCTGAAGTTTACTGAGAGTGACCTCTTCCTTATTCATGTGATATGTCATGCGGAATTGATCATAGCACGATGGTAAGGAGCTTCAGCAATCGATCCACATATCTTTGCATTTTCTGCATGTGGCTCGTGACGGAATCCCCGTCCTTCATCATGGTTGTTATCATGGAGCAGATGATTTCGTACCTCTCTTTTCGTGCACTTTGATGGTATCTTTCCATCAAATCTTGGTGCATTTCATAAGGGTAGAAATCCTCATAGGACTTTTGGAGTTCTGCTGTCATTGTGGCCATTATGATGCATGCTACTTTCGTAGCATCCCTTTCATGTGCCTGAAAGTCAGCGATCTCCTGAGGAGTTGCAGTGGTCTCATCAATCTCCTTAAGCTCCTTGTCAAGGACATATTCTTTGTCCTCGTAGCGGGTAATCATCCTGATGTTTCTGATCCATTCATTGAAGTTGGGTCCATCAAAGGTGACTTTCCCACATAAACTCATAAGAGTAAAGGAGCCATTAGGATTCGAGCTAGAAGCATTATTTGAAGACATCTGAAGGAGGAGAACAAGTTTAGCATAGATTTAAGAGAGTCCTTAATAAAACACCCAAATGTAATATTAAGGCTAGGATCCAATCACAATATAATATAACTTAGAAGAGGTATGCCGTAATCTAAGCTATACCATATTTGAAAGGTAGGTGAATGACGATTCACCAATTTCCACCACGAAAACCGAAATATTAAATATTAGGTTTTATGATTGGTTCTTAGAAATTCCTAGATTCTTTGAGATTCAATGAACTTTTCAAAGGCATGTTTCAATCTCGAGAGTGCCCTCCAAGTTTTGTGACTGGGATACCGAGGATTACAAAACGAGGTGTGAAGTAACCATGCAAATCACTTGGTACCCATAAAGTTTATCACTCAATCGATGTGCCGGTAAACCACACACGCTCCACCGATACTATAATAAACCTTAAGTCACCCTTTACCTACCTTGTTAAGTCCACGTTAGTGTGCCGGTTATCCACACACGCTCCACCAACGACTTAGACAAAGTGTAAAGTGTAATTTCATGGATTAGCACCTTATTCACATTTTCCTAAAGTAACTAAGATTGAGAATTTAATAAAACATTTAGTTACTTTATAATATTCATCATACTTTGAATGAGAGTTTATAAGTCCTTGTCTTACCCGTTCGGCTAACGAACCTCCACCAGTCAAGCAAGCGGTGGGTGAGAGTAGACACCCATTAAGTCACCATTTTATAGGCAACAACCTTATACCCACCTTACAGACCGGCTTCGTGAATGAGGCGTACTAGCGGGAAGACGACTTTATTCTTATACATATATATAATTATTAAATCATCATAATATAAGTATAAGGGTTGAATTTTAACTTTTAAAATTCTAGGGGTTGGAACTTAAAGTTTTAACTTAACTTTACTTGTTCCAAAACTTGAGGGCAGGTTTTGTAACTTTCAAAACTTTTCATTTCTTGTAACTTATGAGTTTAATAGAGTAATAAAATGAAGACTCTTCATTTTTCTAACTCTTGTGTTTGTTTTAATGGTTTTAATTCAAGTGTGACTCTTGGTTTTCCATAACTTGAGGGCAAGTTATGGACTCCATTAAAACACATTATGTTCAAGAATTAATCTACCACATAGGTTACAAATAATTCCTATGATCATCTAAAACATCATAAGAACAAGAACATGAATATGAACACATTCATAAATTACACTTAAAACTTTGTAATTTTGATAACTAGTTGTTGTAAATGAATTAGCAAAGACATTACACCACCAAAAACAAGTTTTCAATTACCAAAACAGTTTAGGGTAATGTTTCTAATTCATTTCCAGCAACTAAATCGAAATTCTGCAATCAGTCGACCCTACTCGCCGAGTGCATGAACTCACTCGCCGTGTTGGTTGAAGATACACATGAACTCGATGAGTCCCCCTATAGACTCGATGAGTCCACTCGCAGACAACAAGATTTTTGATTTTTTTTTTCAACTTTTAAGCACAAATAAAAAGCAAACAAGCCTAGGCTCTGATACCACTGATGGGTTTTGAGCATTCTAACACTTCCTAAGTGTACATGCAACCCTAATAACCTTGGATCTATGTTTGTCTAATTATCATGCAAAGTTGAATTCCAAGGTTATATTCCTATCTAGCATACATGGGGAACAATTTTAACTTAAAGTATAGATAGAATAACTTACCTTGTTGTTGTTTGTGTTCCTTGAAACCTTGTGAGCCTAGCACCCCAAGTGTGATGCCTCTAATGCTTCACACAACACCAAATGCTCTTGGAAGAACTTATGAGAGAACACACACTTCTCCAAAATCGGCCAAGCCCTCTTGTTTCTTAGTGTAGCCGTTTTTGGTGGAGAATATGTTTCTTATATAGTGTTGACACATCTAGGGTTAAACCCTAATGTGTCATGACTCTTCCTTTCCATGACCCATGGGTTTGTAACTCCCATGGAGCATCCATGGAGCATCCAATGGGTGGAACCCAACTTGATAATCCATGGAGCCTCTTAGCCCACTATACAAGATATGGATGATTTACATAATCAACCCATATATTTAATTAGTTATCTTTTGATCACATAATTAATTCTA
Organism: Lactuca saligna; assembly: GCF_052625555.1. NCBI lineage: Eukaryota > Viridiplantae > Streptophyta > Magnoliopsida > Asterales > Asteraceae > Lactuca > Lactuca saligna. Next base: position 153,695,216 of record NC_136417.1, read on the forward strand.
AATTAATTCTTGATCAAACTAATCAAATAAAATTATTAATATATTAGAACTTATAATATATTAATAATCTCCAAGTGTTATTTCTCTCATTTAGTCTATCCAATTGCATGGTGCCATGCAACCCAAATGGACCATGCCGGGTCGGGTCAAGTACATACCAGAAATAGTTATGGACTTAGACACCTTATCCAACACTACATTCCTTTCCTTTCCCTTACCAAGGAAATCCACTTGGTTGCCTTGACACTACCACAAGTGCCACACTGCTCACTCAATACTACACCCTTCTTTTATACCACACATGCTCTGGATCTGCCTGCAAGGACTCTCAAGTCCATGCTCTACCTTCCACCCACCATGATCAATACCCGGGGCTAGACCTTCTTGTTGGATATAGTGTCTAAGTCCATTACTATATTTGGTATGTACTTGACCTAACCCGACATGGTCCATTTGGGTTGCACTTCACCCGAACAATTTATGGATAATCTTTTGAGAATAGTACAAGTTATGATTTATTAATATATTATAAGTTCTAATATATTAATATAAGATCATATTATTTAATTAGTATTGATCTATAATTAATCTAGGATTAATTTAGAGATCAAAGATATTACTAATTAAATATGGGCTTCTATATTTATATAGTGTGAGCTAATGCTCATTTGGAATGGGCTAGGCTTGCATGGAATGTCCATGGATACTCCATGGAGCTTTGACCCATGGATCTCATGGAAATGAAGAGACATGGGTATTAGGGTTTACATGGATGTAACCCTAATCCACCACACTATATAAAGGAGGTTTTGGTTCATGAAATCACACTAGTTGAGGTGAGTAAAGCAAGAGGGCCGATTTCAATATAGTAGTGACTATTCTATAAAAGTTCCAAGTTTGTGGTGATTTGTGATTTCCATTTGAGGCATCCACACTATTGGTGTTAGGCTCTAAAACTCCAAGCAATCAACTACTAATACAAGGTAAGTATTTCTACTAGCTTTATTTGATTCATGTTCCCCATGCCATGCTAGTTAGGATATGAACCTTGGAAAATTGATTGCTTGCATGTATCTTAGACAAACATAGATCCAAGGTTTATTAGGGTGGCATGTACACTTAGGAAGTGTTAGAATGCTCAAAACCCATTAGTGGTATCAGAGCCTAGGCTTGTTTGTTTGATACTTGATGCAAAATATTGGAAAAAGTCGAAAAACTTACTGTCTGCCTGATGAAATCGCCGAGTCCATGGGGGACTTGCCGAGGTCAATGTGTATCTTCAATCTACTCGCCGAGTAGGTTCATGCACTCAGCGAGTAGGAGCCACAGAGTGCAGATTTTTGACTTTTGCTGCTGGAAATAGACTAGAAACATTACCCTAAACTGTTTTGGTGTTATAAAACTTGTTTTAGATGGTGTAATTTTGTTCTAATCCATTTTCAATGGCTAATATCAATTATTCATGATTATATGTGTTCATATGGTCTTGAAACTTTGATATGGATATTCATGTTCTTGATCTTATGAAGTTAGATGATCATAGGAATTACTTGTAACCTACTTGGTAGTTTAATTCTTGATCATAATGTGTTTTAATGGAGTCCATAACTTGTCCTCAAGTTATGGAAAACTAAGAGTGACACTTGAATTAAAACCATTAAAAGAACACAAGAGTTAGAAAAATGAAGAGTCTTCATTTTTATTACTCTATTTAACTCATAAGTTACAAGAAACGAAAAGTTTTGAAAGTTTACAAAACTTTCCCTCAAGTTTTGGAACAAGTAAAGTCATATTAACAACTTTAGTTCCAACCCTTAGAATTTTAAAAGTTAAAATTCAACCCTTATACTTATAATATTATAAGTTAATAATAATATATATATATGTATAAGATCAAATTCGTCTTACCGCTAGTACGCCTCATTCACGAAGCTAGTCTATAAGGTGGGTATAAGGTTGTTGCCTATAAAATGGAAACTTAATGGGTGTCCACTCTCACCCACTGCTTGCTTGACTGGTGGAGGGTCGTTAGCCGAATGGGTAAGACAAGGACTTATAAATTCTCATTAAAAGTATGATGAATATTATAAAGTAACTAAATGTTTTATTAAATTCCCAATCTTAGTTACTTTAGGAAAAATGTGAATAAGGTGCTAATCCATGAAATTAAACTTTACACTTTGTCTAAGTCGTTAGTGGAGCATGTATGGTTAACCGACACACTAACTTGGACTTAACAAGGTAGGTAAAGGGTGACTTAATATTTATCATAGTATCGATGGAGCGTGTGTGGTTGACCGGCACATTGATTGAGGGGTAATTTATTAAGGGTACCAACTAATTTGCATGGTTACTTCACACCTCGTTTTGTGATCCTCGGCATCCCAGTCACCAACTTGGAGGGAACACTCGAGATTGAAACATGCCTTTGAAAAGTTAATTGAATCTCAAAAGAATCTAGGAGTTTCTAAGAACGAAATTAAATATTTTTAATATTTCGGCTTTGGTGGAAATTGGTGAATCGTCATTCACCTACCTTTCAAATATGTTATTACTTAGATTACGACATACCTCATCTAAGTATAATATATTGTGATTGGGTCCTAGCCTTAATACTACATTTGAGTGTTTTATTATGGACTATCTCTATATCTAAACTAATCCTTCTTTCTTCTCTTATCAGATGTCTGCAAACAAGATTGCTTCTGGCTCTAATCCTAGTGGCTCCTTTTCTCTTATGAATTTGTGTGGGAAAGTCACTTTTGATGGATCCAACTTTAATGAATGGATCAGAAACATCAGAATGATTACTCGCTACGAGGACAAGGAATATGTCCTCGATAAGGAGCTTAAGGAGATTGATGAGACAGTTGCTACTTCTCAAGAGATCGTTGAGTTTAGGGCACATGAAAGGGATGCCACCAAAGTGGCATGCATCATGATGGAGACTATGACCGCAGATCTCCAAAAATCCTATGAAGATTTCTACCCCTATGAGATGCACCAAGACTTGATGGAAAGATACCATCAAAGTGCTCGTCAAGAGAGGTATGAAATCATCTCCTCCATGATAACAACTCACATGAAGGATGGTGAACCCATCATGGGCCACATGCAGAAAATGAAAAGATTTTTGGACCGTTTGCTGAAGCTTAATGTGAACTTCCTTGAGGAGCTTGCAATAGATATCATTTTGCACTCCTTACCTTCATGTTATGATCAATTCCGCATGACATACCATATGAACAAGGAAGAGGTCACACTCAGCAAACTTCAAGGACTCTTAAAGACCGCATAAAGTGGTCTTAAGGGTAACACAATTGTTAATCCTACTCCTACCAACACCACCCATGTCTTGGCAATCGGGAACGGACGAGGGAAGAAGAGAAAGAGTTCTTCGAAGGGTACCAAGGTTAGGACCCTTGATGGCTCTTCTTTAAGTGGAACCAAGAAAGGTTTCATCACTCCTTCTTCTGACCCAAAAGAGGCTGAATGCTTCTATTGCTATGAAAAGGCACATTGGAAGCAGAACAACCCAAAGTACCAGCAAGATGTGAAGGATGGGAAAGTTAAACCCAACCATGCAGGTATTTACACTATCATTTCTAATAACTCACCCAATTCTAACTCTTGGGTCATTGATACCAGTTGTGGTATTCATATTTGTTGTGACTGACAGGGACTAAGAAGAAGTGAGAATGTGGAGCAAGGAAGGATTAACTTAATCATAGGGAATAGGAACGTTACACCTGTCACCAAGATTGGTGAGTATCTTAGTTCAGAGTTCCTCGACTATCTAAGGGAATGTGGGATTGTCTCACAATTGACACCTCCCATGACACCGCAGTTGAATGGTGTGGCTGAGAGGCGTAATCGAACCTTGTTGGACATGGTTCGTTCCATGATGAGTCGAGCTTCGCTACCAATCTCATTCTGGGGGTATGCCTTAGAGACTGCCGCCCATATTCTTAATCTAGTCCCTACAAAGAAAGTTGCCAAAACTCCTCATGAGATGTGGACTGGTAAAGTACCCAAACTAGACCACATCAAGATTTGGGGTTGCGAGGCTTTTGTGAGGCGCGAGACTCATGACAAGCTAGAACCCCGAAGCGAGAGGTGTATTTTCATCGGCTACCCACAAAGATCCTTTGGTTACCTCTTCTACAGACCTAGTGATAATGTGGTTTTTATAGCAAGAAGAGGAGTCTTTCGAGAAAGAGAGTTTATAATCCAAGGAGACAGTGGGAGGCAAATTGATCTTGAAGAAATTCAAGAGTCAAGTGGTGAAGGAACTTCAAACGCTAGCCCTCAACTTGAGGAGGAAACTCCTGTTGAGCCAATTCACGAATCTGTACCTCTAAGGCGTTCCACGAGAGTTAGGAATGCACCTGAGAATTACTATGGTTTCCATATTACTGCAGAAGGTGAGACACTTATTAGTGATGAGACACTAGTAGGTCTGAATGTAACAACCCGAAGTTTCCCATCGTCAAAAACTTGTTCTACCCGTGAAATTTCGCCGTTAGTCAATTCGTTTCGTTCTCATTTTGGGTTAATCTAATTAAAAATTATATGTTTATTATAATTTTATGAGTGTCCAAATCCCTTAGGAACTCATGAAATTAACCCAAACGTGTTTATTTCAAAAAGTTAGAAACATTCCCGCCGGGTGACGGTAACTTAATCGGGTGCGACCAAAAGCCGCGTTTAATGCCGGTATCGGGTAGAATTCCACCGTGTCCAAAACTTAGACACTATTTAAAGTGATCTAAGCACTCATTTGAAGCTTTTTCTTCCTCTCTCTATGCTCTCTCTAACCTCTATCCTAAATCCAAGTTTAAAGGTCCAAATCATCAATTTTAGGCTCCAAATCTTTGAGGTACTTCCCCTAGCTTGTTATGTAACATCCCTAGCCTTCAAATTCGAGTTCAAATCATGAAATATGACCATAATCATGAGTTTACGGCCATGGAACCATCCTAGGCCGTAAACTCCATATATCATGGGTTTTGGAGCACAAAAACCCTTCCTAAGCACAATTGGACCTTAGATATGGTTAGATGGCTTTGTGAATTGGACTTATAACATTTTAAACTTGGATTTTGAGTCATTTAAAGGAGTTTACGGGCAAGGCACAAGCTTGGGCCGTAAACTCATATAAAAAGGGTTTTCATGACCTTAAACCCTTCCAAATCACAAACAAGACTTAGATATGACATGTAGAATATTGGTTTTAGCATTTGGACACCTTAAACATAATTTTTGAGGGGTTTGTGTGAGTTTACGGCCAAGGCATGTGCTTGGGTTGTAAACTCCTTAAATCATGGTGTAAACTCACTTCTAAGGTGTTAGAAAGCCATCCAACACCACCAAAAGCTTTGGAATAAATCAAAGGACCAACCAAAAATAGTTTAAGGGCTTTAAACATAAAAAAACCTCATATATGAGAGTTTACTGCCATAGAACATGCTCCATGGCCGTAAACTCCCAAAAACATGCCAAATGGTGCCCAAAACTCATTTCTAGGCTTGTGGGAATTTTTAGAATCACATGTGATTAATTTTAAGACCTTAAAAACACTTAATCAAGGGGATATGAGAGTTTACGGCCAAAAGACCCCATGCTTAGGCCGTAAACTCCCTTAAGTGTTGCAAATGGTGATTTTAATCCACTCCAAGCCTTAGGTAAAATCATTCCATGCATTTCCAAGTGTCCATATCCAATTGTGAACCAAATTGCACCATAAATCACCCCACCATGAGTTTACGGCTGTAAACTCATGGGGAGAGGATGTTTAGGCCGAAAACTCCATTAAGGAGTTTACTCTTGGGGAGTAAACTCATGTCCCAAGTCCCTCGCTTCAAATCCCATCCTTAAACGCCACCCGGGTCCCTCTAAACACTCGTAATGGGGTGTTTCCGCGACTACAAGTAATTGTCCCTACCAAATAATCAATCTAGGTCCTAATTAGATACAAATGTGTATCTTTACCTTATACTTAGGAACCTCGTGTGTTTGCAAGCCCCGGACCAACACTTAGCATCCGAAATCGTCACATTTCTCGTCCGGTGAGTTCATACCCCTACCCTTTTTCAACTGTTTTCACTGTTTTCCGGGGGGGAATACAAGCAAAAGTACAAGGAAATCTTGTACTCAAGTTTATTGTTTTCAGTTTAATCGTTTTCATTCTGTATGTTCTAATATCAATAACTGTGTTTATCAAATAGTTCGAATTACGAATTTAGCTTTCAAACTAATCATAGATTTCTTGATAAAATGTTCTAATCTAAACTATGTTTCACAATCCACGAATAATTTATACTAATTTCCAATTAGAACTAATTACGAATACGAATACGATGACGAAACTATAACTAGGAATAGAACGAATACAAAACTATAATTAGGAACAGAACGAATAACGAAACTACAACTAGAAATAGAACTAATAACACATCTATAACTAGGAACAGAATGGATAACAAAAATATAATTAGGAACAGAACGAATACGAATACGACTGTGAATACGAATACGACTGCGAATACGAATACGACTGCGAATAGTAATAGGAGTAGGAATAGGGAAATGAATACGACTGCGAATAGTAATAGGAGTAGGAATAGGGAAACGAATACGACTGCAAGTACGAATACGAATACGAATAGTAATAGGAGTAGGAATAGGGAAACGAATACAATAACGAATACGAATACGAACACGAATAAGTACAAGAATATGTTTAAGAATAAGAACACGAATATGAAGATATGTATCTAAGTATATTTCGATATAATACCATTAGGATATCAGAATACCTAGTTAATACAATAGGTACGAATGTAAATAAATAAGTATATCGAAATTCAATAACTAAAATTAATTTTAGGAAAGTACGGGACTTTCCTAGGGAAACATTACATAACTAAAAAGGAGTAATAAACTAGACAATTATACATCTTTCACAATTAGTAATATACAATCAGGAAAGTATGGGACTTTCCTGGGATCATAGTTAAACAACCAGAACCGTGTAACCTAACAACCAACCAACCTTCTCTTTTAAGAAAATATGGGATTTTCTTGGATAACAACTTTTCGGTAAACTAAAGGAAACTCGTACATTTTTCACAAAGCAAACATCTTATGAACTCACCAGCTTTATGCTGATTTTGAAACTGCTTGTATTCTCAGGTCAACATTAGACAGGTACCTAGCGAATCTTTTGGAGAAGACGGAGCGTACAGAAGACTCGTCTCTACTTTTGTTCATATGATATATGTATAACACTTGTAACACTTTACTTTTGAACAAATGTAAATTCGAATATGTAATGTAATGGTTGTTTACCTTGCTTACTATGTACATTGGATTTGATACTCAACTTGGAGTCAACCCCGGAAACATTTCCGCCTTTGGTTTTCGGGGTGTGACACTGGAAGAGCCAAACAGCTACACGGAAGCCATGGCAGGCCGTGAGGCTGCTAAATGGAAAGAGGCTATGGATAGCGAGATACAGTCCATGTATGACAATCAAGTTTGGAACTTGGTTGACCATGTACCTGATCGTAAGGTAGTTGGGTGCAAACGGATCTTCAAGAAGAAGACCGATATGGATGGTAATGTACACACTTATAAGGCACGACTGGTTGCAAAGGGTTATTCTCAAACTCCGGGAGTTGATTATGATGAAACCTTTTCAACAGTGGCCAAGATAAAGTCTATTAGGGTTCTGTTAGCCATTGCTGCATTTCATGACTATGAAATATGGAAAATGGATGTCAAAACCGCTTTCCTTAATGGAAAGTTGGCTGAAGATGTTTACATGGTTCAGCCAGAGGGTTTTGTCAGTACAGAGTACCCCAATAGAGTGTGTAAACTTGAGAAATCCATTTATGGATTGAAACAGGCACCTCGCAGATGGAATCTTTGCCTTGATGAGAAAGTCAAGGAATTTGGCTTTTCAAGGAGTGAAGATGAATCTTGTGTCTATATCAAGGCTAGTGGGAGCATAGTCAGCTTTTTGGTACTGTATGTGGATGACATACTACTCATAGGAAATGACATCCCAACCCTGCAGGAAGTGAAGTCCTGGCTTGGGAAGTGTTTCGCTATGAAGGACCTTGGTGAAGCTGCCTATATCCTAGAGATAAGGATTTTGAGAAACAGGAGTAAAAGACTAATTGGACTTAGTCAAAGCACCTATGTGGACAAAGTGTTGAAAAGATTCAACATGCATAACTCCAAGAAGGGTGAGTTACCCATTCAGAGTAACGCCAGATTGAGTAAGACACAAAGCCCTAGTACTGAGGTTGAGATAGCAGAAATGAGTCGACTACCTTATGCTTCAGCTGTAGGATCGATCATGTATGCTATGATGTGTACTCGACCTGATGTAGCTTTTTCTTTGAGCATGGTGAGCAAGTATAAGGGAACCCTGGCAAGGCACACTGGACTGAAGTAAAGAATATCCTCAAGTACCTGCGAATGACTAAGGACTGGGTCCTTACCCTTGGTGGGAGTGATAGCTTGAGAGTTGTAGGGTATAGTGATGCTAGCTTTCAGACTGACACGAATAATTTCCGCTCTCAGTCGGGCTGGGTCTTTACCTTAAACGGAGGGGCAATTACATGGAGAAGTTCCAAGCAGGAGACACTGGCTTATTCCACTTGTGAATCCGAGTATATAGCAGCAAGCGAGGCAACAAATGAGGCTATATGGCTAAAGAACTTCATCGGAGACCTTGGAGTTATACTAGCTATAAAGGAGCCAATGGGCATTTTCTATGACAGCAATAGTGTGGTTGCCTTAGCCAAGGAACCAAGAGATCATGGGAGATCTAGACACATTGACAGAAAATAGCACTTCATCAGACATCGAATAGAAGAAGGAATCCTCATGGCAAAGAGGGTATCATCGGATGAGAACCCAACAGATCCCCTCACGAAGGGACTGAGTAGGGTTAAGCATCTCCAGCATGCTCGGAGCATAGGGCTGAAGGATGATATAAGTTTTAGTAGTTCGATAAATTATGAAATTTGTAAAGTGTAATTGACATTAGATGATGAATAAAAGGTGTTTTATTTATGAGTAAAGTGTTGCTATCTCTTTTCGATCGTTTACTATATTTCTTTTGCATGTTTTGACTTCCAGAATAATTATGTTTGGTATATCATATTATTCAAACCTCCACAGTCGGTCATATGTCAGAAGTAGGTATGAATCAAGACTATCATGATTGGTTGCAGAGGTCTAAGGTGTTGGACATCGCTACAACAATCATGAGTGCTCATAAGTTCTGAGCATTGGACTCAACCTACGCTCACTGGAATCACTTCATGGAATTTTATCACGAGTGATCGTGAGACGGTAATATCATATAAGTCTTCAAACCTAGAGATATGATTTGTTACTTACGAGTTGGTTATGCATTGATTGTACGAAAACGCATTGGTAACTCGATGTTATAAAACGTGCCTTTGTGTATAATTCAATGAGTGGTAGAACAAACATATGAGTCGAAGTTTATCTGTTCCTTCTGGGATGAGAAGTGATATCTGGGCCTCTCGATGATTTTGTTTTGACCTATGTACCGGGCCCGGTCAGAACTAAATTGATGTTCAGTTAACTTCTATGTCAAACAAATCGAAAATCGGGAAACAAATGCTGGACAATAAGTAAGACCATGTTCCATGTATTTGTCCGACTGATATCTTGAACAGAGGATTATATGATTCCCTATCTAAATTGGTGCATTCTAGTTCAACAGAGTTTAAAGAGCTACGATTGCTGATCGGTTCCTGAAGTCATACTTGCAACTATAGTTATTAGACTTATCCAAGTGGGAGACTGTTGGATATAGTGTCTAAGTCCATAACTATATTTGGTATGTACTTGACCCGACCCGGCATGGTCCATCTGGGTTGCACTTCACCCGAACAATTTATGGATAATCTTTTGAGAATAGTACAAGTTATGATTTATTAATATATTATAAGTTCTAATATATTAATATAAGATCATATTATTTAATTAGTATTGATCTATAATTAATCTAGGATTAATTTAGAGATCAAAGATATTACTAATTAAATATGGGCTTCTATATTTATATAGTGTGGGCTAATGGTCATTTGGAATGGGCTAGGCTTGCATGGAAAGTCCATGGATACTCCATGGAGCTTTGACCCATGGATCTCATGGAAATGAAGAGACATGGGTATTAGGGTTTACATGGATGTAACCCTAATCCACCACACTATATAAAGGAGGCTTTGGTTCTTGAAATCACACTAGTTGAGGTGAGTAAAGCAAGAGGGCCGATTTCAAGATAGTAGTGACTATTCTCTCAAAGTTCCAAGTTTGTGGTGATTTGTGATTTCCGTTTGAGGCATCCACACTATTGGTGCTAGGCTCTAAAACTCCAAGCAATCAACTACTACTACAAGGTAAGTATTTCTACTAGCTTTATTTGATTCATGTTCCCCATGCCATGCTAGTTAGGATATGAACCTTGGAAAATTGATTATTTGCATGTATCTTAGACAAACATAGATCCAAGGTTTATTAGGGTGGCATGTACACTTAGGACGTGTTAGAATGCTCAAAAGCCATCACTTCTAATGCTAACATATCGCGACATACTCAATCCATTTCCTCGTACCGATCTAACGACACTGCAGAGTCTTCAGCATGACTAGACCGCCTTTCCAGGCCTTCAGCCAATCTGTACCACTCTCAGAACCTTCAGCAGATCTAGACCACCCTCCAGGGCCTTCAGCCTGGGTGGACCGTTCTCTGAGCCTTCGGCGTGACTGGTACGCCTACCGGCCTTCAGTTTATCCGGACCACTCAACTAGCATTCATCATTCCGAGTTATCCCTTCGGGAAACTCTCCCATGCATACTTTTCTAGCCCTATAGGGGTTCTGAACTCTATCTCCATCCTACATACTCAATCCCGGCGCGATCCTAGGCCTTCCACAATCAATCACCCTAGGTCTGTATCCCGCCCCGCATGCCTGCCATTTACTCATACCAACCTACGCTATTGGCTGACAGAAACACTGCTGAATCCCAAACAGCTAAACAACCTCTCGTGCTTATCGATCTTCCAGTGAATTCTCCAGTTCTCCCCCACTTTGAGTACTGACTATCAACCATCGGTTGCCATCACCGACCTCCCTCAACAACCCTACACAACACAAACACTTACACGCAAACTGATTCCCACTAGAACGAGCAACCTTCACAAAATCACATTTCAACACTGATCATCCCGAGCTCGAAAGAAACTCGATCTTCAGCTAACCACTCCTCAGACTGTAGATGCTACCCGACATTCAGACCAAACGCCAGATTTCCACTAATAACCCTCATGAATGATAACCAACGCACTAAACCCATAACCATACCATAACCCTCAAATAACAACGAATACCATACTGAAAACCACACAACAAGACTAGCATATAAACAATACTCCACAATAATCACAAGAGAACAAGACATCAAGAAAGAAACATACCCGCAGCTACATCCGGTACTGCCCTGACCTCCTCTGCTGTAAGCTGAAAAGCACGACCCTAAGCCCTTGGGGGATCCGCTCCACCCTGACCTCCACCCGTGATCCTCAATGTGGCCGGTGCTGGAGCCTGCACCGGTCCTGCAGTAAGCTGTGGACAGTTTACCCTCAAGTGTCCAACCTAATGGCAATGATAACAAATCCTCAAATCCTGAACCGGTTCTGTGTGCCGACAATCCCTCACATAGTGCCCCTCCTTTCCGTACTTGTGGCATGCACCACTGGACCTACAAACTCCGGTGTGACCCTTCCCACACTTCCCACAAGTGTGACTGCTCTGATCTCCCAATCTAGAATCAACGGTCTTGGACCGTTTTGGCGCCGGCTGCAACTGCATCAGAGCCTGCCTCAGCTCTCGCAACTGCAAGTCAATCTCCAACTCACGCCGCATGGCAGCCTCCTACAACTCCAACAAGGTCTCGCACCTCTGCGTATATACAACGTGTTTGATATCCCTCTTGAGCATACTCATATATCGGGACATCTGAGCCTACTCCGAAGCGAACTCAGGGCAAAACATCGCCCTCTTAGTGAACATCCTGGTGATCTCCGTCACCGACTCCGAATCCTGCTTCATTTCCAGGAACTCCTGAACTAATCTCTCCCTCTCAACCCGCGGAACATAGTGAGTGCTAAACATCTCCTAAAACTGATCCCATGAAACCGTAGCTCTCTGCGCATCCGAATATGACCCCGTGGTCAATCTCCACCAATCCTTCGCCCTGATCCTCAACAGGTTCAGAGCACACCTCACCCTCTGATCAGTAGGGCGCGAACACGTGAAGATACACCCCTCCACATCCGACAACCATCTCATAGAAACAATCGGGTCCTGCACCCCATCGAAGGTTGGAGGCTTCGTATTATCGAAGTCCCGATACTGAAAACCTCGACCGGCTCCTCCCCCTGCCGCTGCTACAGCCATTGTAGCTGCCGTGACAGCCGTCTCTGTGAGGGCTGCATAGCGCTCATCAAAATACTCAATCATAGCGGTGTTGATCGACCCGAACAGTTCCGACAACTCGGCCCAGAACAACGCAGAAACCTCATCGTGCAGGATCTCACGAATGCTAACGTCCAACTCACCTATGCTCATCTGACCAATAACCTCGGGCGGTATTGACCCGCCCTGACCTCCCTCTCATGCTCCCGATCCTGACCCGGATCCGCTCCCAGTGTGCCTCGTGACCACCATACTGAAAAACACCACAAGATCTCGGATACTTCCCACAAACCCGGGAACCAATTCCCAACCCAACCCTAGAGGTCATGGTTTCTTTGATACGCGTATGGGTCCTGTGCTTTCAGTAGTATGGGCCCATACTACCTTCCACACCTATCCATATTTGTATCAAGTATACCACAACACCCTAGTGAAAAACGTACATAACAAGCGCTCAATCCTCACTCCTAGAGGAACACCAGAAATCTCCCACAGAGGAACCCTAAGCTAGCAGGCATCATAAATCAGGCAACATTATCATGAAATTCTGAAGATCTCTAGCCTAGTACTAGCATGCTGTTATATCAAAGCTCAAAAACAAATATCATGTATGGTATTTTGGGGTTACTTACTGGCTCCGGCTGATTGTACCTCTGCGTCATCCTTTTACTCATTTTGAAAAGCATTTTAAATTCTATTTTAAAAACTTTCCCTGATTTGAGACTGGATTCACACGAATGTTCCTCCAATTCACTCAAACCAAGGCTCTGATACCAACTTGTAACGACCATAAAATTTCAACCAATTTTAACTTTTCAAAAACAACCCATTTTCATAATGTTATTACAAAAAGGTTTTAAATAAAATTATTATCAGAGTCTTCCCAGAACCACATAATAAAACATAATCATGAGGAGCGGTACGATCACGCCTTTTCCTTGCCACGGTCTCCTGAAGAACTTGAAAAACATTAAACCACAACTGTAAGCCCAAAATCTTAGTGAGATACCCCCAAAATACGAACCACATATACCATACACGCATAACATGCCATATCATATCAGAACACATAACAACTATGCACTTCGGGTCTATTGTGTGACTGGTCCGCCGCACCGGCCTCAGTCCACCTGGTCCACCCTCCGAGTCTAGCCATGCATATCAAGTCTACAGTGTGGTTGGTCCGCCCGCACCGGGCCTTCAATCCACCTGGTCCACTCTCTGAGTCTATAGTATGACTGGTCCGCCCGCACCGGGCCTTCAGTCGGTCTGGTCCACTCTCCGAGCCTCGGCACGTCTGGTCTGCCCTCTTGGGGCCTACAACCTATCCGGACCGCTCGCTGGGCCTTCAGGACAACCAGTCCGCCCTGGGTATGTTGGACTACAGCACAAAGTAGGACCCACCTCAATCCCACCCCAGTCCAACAACCATGTGCACATAAACATTCAATCATATAACAATTCACATTCAATCAAGTCGATCTAGCAGATCACATAAAATAACATCCTCCTAACCAGGATACCGACCTTAACCCGGTATCTAACATAATACCATCCTAACTACCAGGATGAAAACATAGCAAAGCAATAACATAACAATGATATCCATATCTCAATCCGATAAAAGGGCCGACCTTGGTGCCTTAGACCCTGTTGATATAGTGAGGATAACTCACCTCGCAACTACCGAACTCTAAACTGAAGAAGCAGATTCCCGAATCACCACCTCACCGAAAATCGCGAACTATCCGAAGAAGCAAAATAACCATTAGACCCAACACAATATCCTTCCAAGGGTAAATTGACCAATTTACCCTTAACTCAATCTGGTCCATAACTAAGGCCCATAATCAAAATATGAAAGGCCCATCACTAGATAAGCTCTCAAGCCCACTAATGGCCCAAAGACCAAAAGTCCGAAGTAAAGCCCAATATTAGCCCAATTTACTAAATTGGGCCCACCTCACCAAATGGGCCTAGATCCACGGTCCATAATAATTAGAGATTCCACAATACTCCATCCATAATGTCGAGTCACGGCCCAAAATCCAATAGCCCAATCTCCTAAGGCCCAAAATGAAAACCCAACAGAGGGAGTACGTTGGGCGTACAACGCTGATCGCGAAATGGAAAAGGGACACAAACCCACTACGCTGGGCGTACTCTCAGTTACGCCGGGCGTAATGGCTTTAGCTCTTAAGTCCAAACTTCAGATCCATAGACCAAATATGCCTAGGATTCATAAAGTCTCAAACTTTATTACTTGGGACGTCCATAAAGCTCTTAATCCAAGGTCTTAATCCATTAAGACCTGTCTATAACACATGAGAGACAACCAAAGCCCTTGGGACCTCATTTTTCTTACTCAAGACCTCTCTTAAGGTCTAAAAGGACAGCTAATCTCAACCAACTCGAAACATGCATAAAGATGAGGTTTTTGGTACAAGAATTATATCAAAAATTTACAACACATAGATCTACATAATATGATTGCCAAGCTAGAGACTTTTTACCTCAAAAGAGCCTCAGAATATGATGTCTTTCCAGATCTACAAGCTCCAGCCACTCAACTCCTTCTTTGACAACTTCCTCTTTCTTCTTCTAGCCTTTCTTTTGCCAAAACAAGCTTTCCAAGGTCAAACACACCCAACAATGGAGGTGGTATGGCTATCTAGGGTTTCTGAGGTTAAGAGAGTGCTTATGGAGGCTAGGGTAAGAACCATTATGTTCCTTATATAGTGGCTGATCCTAAATTTGGGGTTTTTGGATGCTAGACGTATACGGGGTGTACATCTAGTACGTTGGGCGTACGCCGAGGGGCCTTCGTGTTCCTTTCCTCCACTACGCTGGGCGTACATCCAGCTTACGCTGGGCGTACCCAGCCAACCACAAACGCGCATGATTGGCATGCATGGGACCCCTTTGCTAATTTCCCCCCCTTATGGACCATTTCTGCCACTAACCATAATTTACAACATCCCCTCCATCAAGCCATTCCCGCTAAACTCTATATCCACATCAAGGACCGAAACGCCCTTACTCTTGCTCTTGGGAACCCATACATAGATATTTCAAGAACGGGGCATTACATTGACAACCAAAGAAGCTAACAAACATGTCTATTTCTAGCAATTCTCAGGGTGCTCCACACCCTACTACGTGTCACAATCCTAGGTCTTGTCGTGGGGAGGAAGGGTGGAGTAAGATTCAGACACGTGTTGGCCTTGTATTAGCCCTATATTGGCCCAAAGTTAATATATATATATATATATATATATATATATATATATATATATATATATATATATATATTTTCTGAAAATCGTAACTTTCGCATACCAACTCCTTTTTTTGATGGTTATTATATACACGTGTAACTATTGACAAGTACTAAAACTTTAATTTAGACTTTGTCGGCTAATTTTCACTCTATTTTTTGTTTTATGGTCCGAGAAGGCTTAGACTATAAATATTGTTACAGAAATCACAAGTTCTTCATATGAGTTCTGTTTTTGATGTTTTTTATATCGTCGATTTCATATTGAAGAGTAATACAACTTTCACTTAGTTTTTTTTGGCTACCAATAAACTTATATTTATACTGGAAACTTTGAAAAATCATTACTTCCTCATACAAGTAAAATTTAGGTGTTCTTTGTATGCACACTTTCATATTAAGGACTACTTCGACTTTCCTTTACATTACTCTAGCTGTAAAGCAAATTATCTCTGGTTCACTTTTTATGACTCACATTGTCGTACCAGGTTGAACGCGAAACTTAGATAAACCATAACTTCCTCATACGAAGTTAGATGTGGGTATTCTTTATACCCACAAAATCATCATTATGATTAATATAACTTTTATTAAGATTAATTATCCAAAATAATCTTTTATTTTTACACTTTATTTTATCACTTAACAATAAATTTTATGTTACGGTTTTCTATACTAATAATATTTGTTTACATATCATGCATACGGTTAATATTTAATAGATCATAAAATATATGAAGAAGAATTACTCTAATCAAGGGTTTTAATTATTCGTTAAAATGTAAAATTAATATTTTCATAGCTTCAATTTCTAGCGTGAATTTGCAGGAGTTACACTATGACCCATGTCTTGAATACAAGTCCAACTAAGAAGTAGACAAAACATGTTGTGAATTTAGAATGGAAATGCTCCATATTATCTTACTTAATGTTTTGAGGATGTGAAGCTTGTGTTAGAAAAAATCTTCTAGACCTAAGATTAATTAAATACATATTTGTAGAATATCCTAAAAGATTATTTTGTTTTTTATACAAACCCACCAAGAATAAGATCTCTTATTCGTCTGAACGCTAAGCAATTAAAAAGAAAGCTTCTAATGGACAAAGCGAGTGGGAGGAAAATGGAACTTGAATTAGATCAAGAAACACATCCTAATGTAGCAAAAATTGGAAATAGTTATAACATGAAATTGTTGAACATGAATAATAGTTATTCCGAAACACAAGTTGTTCACATATATGGTAGAAATCATCTATAACATGAGAAATATCAAATTTCTCATCGATGAGTTTTTCTAGATGGTTTCTAGCAAGTCTGTCAACTACTAATATGCTATATTGGATTTTGAATCTGAAAAATAATTTGGAGCACTAAACACTGAGATGTTATCCATGCATGTATAATAATCAAGTATAAACTTGATTAATCTTCCTCCTTATATATAACACCCGATTCCTAGTACGTCTTTAACTCAAGAATCTTATGTATTTTTCTCTGGGACTCGACGAGTTTGTGGCACAACTCGTCGAGTAGAGACGGGATCCGCGGGAAGTTTAAGTGACTTACTCGACGAGTTGGAGGCTGACTCAGCGAGTAGGTGCTGTTTGAGTGAAACCCTAAATTTGAGGGTTTGCACCCTATTTAAACGTCTTATTGCAGCCTCCATTGTCCCTTATGCTCCCAGAACACCTCATATCGAAACCCTAGCCTCTTTGAGCGATCTAAGGCCATTTTTGGTGCTTTTGGGTGGTTTGTGAAGCTTGAAAGGAAGGAAGAAGCTTGGGAATTCGAGTTGGGGCTTATAGATCTAGTTATTCCATCATCAGCTCAATCAAGGTAAATTCCCCCTGTTTTGGTCTTCCATTTGATTGTTCGTATATAGGGCATAAATTTTGGGTGCAGTTAGGGATTTTAAGCCATTTTCAGATTTAGGAAGTGATTCATGTGGTTCTACTTTCAGATCTAATTCATTGGAGGGGTCTCATGGCATAAAGGTGCCAACTTTATGGTCATGGGAGCCCCATGCACATTGTAGAGCACCTTTTATGGATTTTTGAGCCAAAAACCCCATGCATGTACATCAAGTTTGGAACTTTACATATAAAATGGACATTAGGGGCCAGATCTATGGTTTTGACGTGTTAAAACCCATTTAAATCGACTGTATAGTAAGGGTCAAGAAGGGACTCGATGAGTTGTTCTTGGAACTCAGTGAGTTGGTGTGTAATAACCACTAAATCCCTTCTGTGGTTAGACCAGTGGTTCGGGAAGGAACTCATGTAAATGGTTAGACTTGTAAAGGGACATGGGAATCATGGGACTCGAAGAGTGTATGAATAGACTCGGCGAGTCCAAGGCAATCTCCCAACCTTTGAAGATGGGCTCGACGAGTTGTTCATACAACTTGGAGAGTCATAGAATGGACACGTTCTTATTAGGGAGATGAACTCGCTGAGTTGAAGGAGAACCCGACGAGTCAGATGAAGATGGTCCTGATGGTTTGAATGAAGGAAAGCTCGTCGAGTTCTCGTTAGACTCGACGAGTGGTGTCGGGGTTGGATCAGGTTAGTAGATCATGGAATCGACGAGTTGGTAGACCAACTCGGCGAGCCAGTCAATTGGATGTTGACTTTGACCAATGTTGACTTTGTCTAGTTTTGGTATTAACCCTGGTTGGGTTATATGTTCGGTTGATGACTTGAAGGCTATCGTGTAGGGATTGAGGAGTCGAGGAGAGCCGACCTTCACGCCGAGGACAGTTCAGACACTACACAACATCGAGCTGAGTTACCTTCCAATAGTGGTGGGTCTACGGCCACAATGCTGACCCACCAGTAGGAGTTATATGTTAGATAACTGTCTTTGTGATATCATCTAGGTTTGCTACTAGCTGATATGTTATACATTGGCACCATATGTTATATGTGATAACAGTAGAGTTCGGTTGTTAGGACTGAATGGTAGGTCAGACACCCCAGTTATGTCTGACAGTATGTGATGATATGTTTGTATGCTGGCATGATATGTTATATGTGATAGTGGTAGTAGGAGGGGAATAGTGCCCAAGTTCGGTTGTTAGGACCGAAGGGTAGTTCGGACACCCCAGATATGTCTGATCGTATGTTTATGTTATGATATATGTGATAGTAGCAGTAGGGGTGGAATAGTCCCCGAGGATCGGTTGTTAGGACCTATGGGTAGGTCAGCACCTTTGGAGAGAAAAACTTTGAGACACACTTGAACAAATGTTAGAACAAGTATATTGCGGAATAGTTAATCTCGAAGGATCTAAAAGCTCAACAATAATATTTAGAGTTAGATGTTAGAGAGTTAGTTGCGGAAAAGTAAAGAAATGTAAATGACAAAAATTGTTATATCAAGTATACACTTAAGCTGATTCATAACAAGGAATGCATTCAAGCCAAGTTAATAAGTGAGATCAAACTTAGTGATTAAGTCACAAAAGACTTGCTCCGAAGAGAGGTTGTGATAGATTATGAGACTAAGAAGAGTGAATAAGTAAGATAGAATGATAACTCCTGAGATGTGTATTAGAATTAGATTCGATACACTTCTTACTTTTTGAATACATGAGAATGAGCTCTATTTATAGAGACTCACAAATATCACTAGATAACAACTCTAAGAGTATCCATGCAAGGCATATTGGACAATACCATGTATAACAGAAAAGACAATGTAACGTAATCTAGATAGAAATTGCGGTGGTAGAGACTTCGGTTGATGATTGCTGATGAGGCGGCTTGACTGCGGTGGCTTGGAGGCTACGGTAGTTGGAGTTCAAGAGGGTCACTTTTTATCATTCAACAATTTCCCCCTAAGTGAACTCTTTAACTTTTGATCAACTATCAAGTTTAAGAAACTTGATCAGAATCTACCAAAACTTCCTAATGTTCTCCAACCTGTTGATTCTTCTAAGTATCTCGAACTTGACCTCTGCAGTGGTGTGCTTGGATTTTTCAACTGTGTTTCAGCAGATGTCTAGTTGCTTCCTGGTGAGACGATGCATGGCAGTCATAAGAATGAAGTATTTGACATTGTCAGTCTTCCTTTTGAAAATGACTCCAAGTTCAGGATAGTTGGTTGCACCTAAGGATCTTTCTTCATAGCCTTCGGTAGGCATCGGTGCAGGGTCAAGTGGTGGTTGATCGACTATCTTGGCAGTGGTGGGATGGATGTCTGCATCGATCATGGAAAAGTCACATACTATTTCCTTTAATAAAGTACTATCCCTTTCAAAAGAAATCTTTATCTTCGTGTGCTTCTCCGAATTTTGCTGAAATAATTTAGCGATGAGAAAGACTTCTTCAGGGTTCATACACAGAAAATTAGCTGGGTGCGGATGTAATCGTGTTCCCTGCTGTTCAGAGTGTGCTGGATGAAATCAGCCTTCATAAACTTTCAGATCTTGTAGTTCTTGACTGCGGATGGTCTATCATTAGACCATATGTTTTCAACGGGAGAGGCATGCTTAGCATAGAGTTGACTAAGTCTCTCAAATTCCATTGGCAGTCTTTTGGTATCTGGAAGGCTGCGGTCGAACTGCTAAAGTACAGTGAAGTATCTAACATTGGGAGAGATTGGGACATCCCAGTATCCATCTGAAGGGGGTTCCGCATAGGTGAGGTGTGCAATGTAGTCATCATAAAGCAGTCTTCGGTGGGGATTGACCCAAGAATTTATCAAGGACTCATCCATGATAGTGTCAAATATGCATAGTCTCGATACTTCTTTAGCGAGTTTGGCTGCCTTCCAGTCTGCTTTCCTTTGGGCAGTGGCAGGTGAATCACTTGAACTCGGAGAAGACATATACTCCTCAAGATTTTTGAAATGAGGGGGAGTCTCTAGTTTTTCTAGAGTGTTTTTTACATGAAGTGGAGAGTTGTGAGGTGGAGTGTGATGAGATGGTTGCGGTGAAGGTTGTGGTGTGGGAATTTTTCCAATAGAGATAGGGGGAGTTTGATGTTGTGAACTGGAGTGGTTGGAGTGATGGACTTCTTCTTCACTTCCCCCTCTTGAGGAGTTCAGACCCGAAGCCTCCTCAAGACATTGACGAAGGCCATCAACCTTGGCATACACCTCTTGAAATTGAGCTTTGAAGGCTTCGACCAATTCTTCATTATTTGGAATAGAGGGGTTGAAGAGTAGCCTATGGATCTCCTTGGTGAGGTGAAGAATTTCAGGACCATGGAAGTTAGCAGACAAAGATCGCTGAAGTCAGGTTATTGTAGTTTGAAGAACAGAGATTGCGGACTCATAAGCAGTGTGAGTCTCAACAATCAGCTTTTTAGAGTGAGAGGCTTGATCCATAATGGCTGCTTGGAGATCTGTCTTGATTGCGGTAACCTCAGAGATGAGGCGTTCCACAGCAGCCATAAATTCTTTGTCGTCAGCTTGACAATTATTTTTAAGAGACCGGATCCCCATTTCAACCTTTAGAGAAATATGCTCCGCAACGATTCTCTCACGCGTTTCCAGGCGTTCAATCCTTTCCATCAGGGATTGCCGTCCAGGAATATCTTCTGGTTGCGGTTGAGTTGGCTTGACCGCAGCAAGGATTTGATCAACTTTGGCCTGGAGACTTAGAAATTCCTTCCTGGTTACCGCATTCTCCTTCTCCTTCTTCATCTCCTTGGGCTTAGAAGTTGAGTGATGAGAACCACTGGATTCTTCGTCTTCATCAGACATCATTAGGTCGTCATCAGAAGGAAAGGGTTTGTTTACCTCTTGTAGTTCAACATCATCAAAACCAAAGATGGGATCAGAACTCACTTCGATTTCTGGTCCTTCATCTTGTGAACCTTCTGCAGTGGGAGTGGGAGGAGCTTTGGAGACATGTTGATCAGCAGTGGCTTCCTGAGTTTTGTGGAAGGTTTCAACCATTTGTGTCATCCAATCTTGAACTTTAAGGATGGTGGCTACAATATTGGCATTATTAATGGCATCTGCGCAATACTTAGTCACAAATTGTGTTTCTTGTTCCTTCAACCGCTGTTGTTTGATTTGCAGATCCTTGAGAGCTTGGAATGCCCTACGAAAAGCGGCATATTTCTTTGCTTCAGCCTCATTTGAAGGTTGATACTTGCTTAAAGAATCACTAGAGTTTTCACCATCAATTCCTTGTAAACGCACCAAGGTGACCCTTGGGTTCACGGATCCTTGAACATTTGTGCTCACCGTGCCTAAACCACCTGTTTCTAATGATAGCAAAGTAGGATTTCCTGAGCTTCCTTGGTCTCCTTGACCCGTGGTCAAGTTTGGCCTCGACTCAGTTCTGGCATGGGCGGAAGAAGTACCCTGGAGTTGGGAATGTGTTTGAAGTGTTTGGGTGACATTCAATAGGATGGAGTTCAACTCCTCAGGTGAAAAAACATGTAGTCGGGAAGCCCTAGAGACTTTAGGGCAAGAACCAGTATTATCCCTTTGGGAATGTACTGGGGGGGGGGGGGGAGGGGGAGTCTCCTCTTTGCTGTGAATCATACTCACTTTCTGAGTCTGAATGGAAAAAGATAGTGGTTTCGAATGGATGTGCAGGCATCCCAAGGACTATCGGAGGCTATAAAGAGGCTGAGGTATCGGTCCGTTCATGCATTTGGCTAGTAGGATCAGTTTTTCGTTTCTTGAGGATTGATATGGGTTGGTTGTCGTCTTCAGAATCACTGCTGGAGTCATGACGACTAGGTTCAACAGTTGTGATTGTGGGTGATGTTTTTCTTTTCTTTGAGGGTTTGGAGGGTTTGGAAGCGTCTTTTTTAGGAGTTCCAGATTTCTTTGTGTTGCGGGGGCAAAGAAGGGTAGAAACTTTGTGTTTTCGTCTTTGGGAGTGAGAGACATTGTAGAGAGTTGTAGAGGAAGGGACTGTGGTACCTTATGGGTTTATGACTGCAGATGGAAGAGGCGGGTTCATACCTTCTGTAGCTTCAATGTGGTCTGAGACATCAGTAGTCTCAAGACCGAGGGTAGAAAGAATATGAGTAGGAAGTCTATGGATTGGACCAAAGATTGTTTGATCAGAGGAAGGATTGTACCTTTTAAGATCCTTGGTAACGAAGAAATTGATGTCACCACCCATGTCTATTCCTACATCCACATGTATGTCAGAAATGCAGAGAGACCACAACCTAGCAAAGGTAAGTTTGGTTGGGTTCTGCCTTGGGCTCTCATTAGGAATGTATTGTAGAAATCATCCCAAAGGATCTGTCCGTAGTTCACGCCATGGCCTGTGAAGATGCTCCAAACCAGTTCCAGTAGTTTAAGACCCATGTTGTCAGTGCCTTCGGTTCTGCCGGATAGACTGCAGATGATAAAGTGACATACGAACTACCAGGCCGTAGGCAATTAGTTCTTCTTGAATTCGCCAATCCCTTTTATATTTTTCTGATTACCCATCTGGTAGAGTGCTGAAGTGATGTCCACCATTGATGGAGGGAAAAACTTAATGGAGGGATGAACAAGAAGGTTAATGGCATTGAGGAATTTTTCTTTGGACATAATGACCAAAGAATCATTGATAAGGTTTAAGTGGACTTCTTGGAGGTTATCGATTGGGCGATAGGCGGAAAAGGCACATTTATAGAGAGTTAAAACTGGAACAACATCTGTGAAAGCATCAAATGGACCAAACAGGGGATGATTTTTCAAGAACTTGATTATGAGTTTGGTGGGAGCATTGTAAGAAGGTTGTTCTTCGAAGATGGATCTGAAATTGCTTGAAGCAATTGTGGGAGAGTCTGAACCAGTTGGGTTCACTGATCCAGAAGCTTTGGATTGTTTCTTTGACACACTGGATTTCACCAGTATTGAATTTGATAGAGCTTTGAAGAATGCAGGAAAAGATTAAGGGTTTTGAGAGCGTAAACGTTTCTTTGTGGAGAAGAAAAGGGTTTTATAGTGGCTTAATGGAACGGGAAACGTATTTTTAGCTAAGTGAAATTGGGTAAAAAAAATGTTTGGGTTTATCTTTTGATTAGCATCTTTAATCTCAACCACATATTGACAAAAGAGGGATAAAGACTGAATTTGGGATTAACCAGAAAAGGCACTTTGCATTTAATGAAATGTCAGAATTTGTATCACTTCTTGAGAACGTGTGGTGGGGGTGAGATTAATCCGTTAGATAAAGGGGAAGTTGTAATGGATGTGATGGTTTGGGTAATAGGAAAAGACATAATAAAAGGATTTGATTTGGAAAATATTTATTTTGTCATCATAGCTAAAATAGGTCTGACACAAGGTTTTAGAAGAAAAGAATGTGACAGTTTCTCAAAGGAATGTTTTTTTTATTTAATGAAGGATCATTAAATAGCACACTATGTTTTTTTTATTGTTTTTCACAAGAATGAATCGTCTGAAAATCAATTAATGTGACTGCAGATGTACACATCATTGCAGATGGCTTCTTTGGCATTACGGATGACTGCAGTGGGAAAAACTGAGAGGAGCCCTTGTACAAAGAGTTAGTAAAAACTAGCAAGAAAGACCCGTGAAAGATAGATATAATATATGGTTGCGGTACATAGACTGCAGTACACAGAGTATGGAGACCAAGAATGGTCTGCGGTACCTATCAAATTAAGAAGAATTGAGGGTCTGGATTCATCATCCCTAACATTTGTAAGAACGCATTGATTTTGGTAGAGTCAAGTGCTTTTGTAAATACATCAGCAATCTCTTCATGAGTAGGGACAAAGATGAGTTCAATGTTACCTTTTAGAATGTGGTCTTTTATAATGTGATACTGTAGTTCAATATGTTTCGTCTTGGAGTGCTGAATAGGATTATGAGAGATCGCTATGACAATTTTAGAATCACAATAGATTGATATCCACAACATTCTTTATCCGTAGTCTAACAGTTGTGTCTTCATCCATAAAACTTGAGAACAATAGCTGGTTGCGGCCACATATTAAGCTTCTACGGTAGACAAAGAAACACAACTTTGTTTTCTTGAGGACCAGCTGGCAAGTCTACCTCCCAAAAATTGACATCCACCCGATGTACTTTTTCGATCAAGTTTGCATCCGGCATGATCCGCATCGGTAAATGATTGCAGACTGAAGTCATTTCCTGCGGGGTACCATAGACCAGGAGATTCGCTTCCTTTCAGGTACCGGAGAATTTGTTTGGCTACGGTCATATGCGACACTTTTGGGTCAGCCTGATACCTTGCACATATACCAGCAGCAAAGACAATGTTCGGTCGGCTTGCGGTGAGGTACATTAGAGAGCCAATGATACCTCTATAAGTCTTGTGATCCACAGACTCACCAAAAGGATCAGCAAAGATCTTATATCTGAAGGCCATAGGGACCTTTGCCGAGGAGCAGTTGTCCATAGAGTATTTCTCTTGATGAATGAATATCCCTTGCTGAATTTTTTTGACTTGAAGACCTAGAAAGAAGCTAATCTCTATATTCATGCTCATTTGAAATTTTTTTGTCATGAGCTTAGCAAATTCATCCACCATTCCTTGATCAGTCGATCCGAAGATAATATAATCCATGTAGATCTGTACAAGCATAAGGTGGTCACCATTTGCTTTTTCTAAACAGTGTGGGATCAATCACTCCTCTTTTGTAGCCTGAAGAGACTAGGAATTCAGAAAGAGTCTCATACCAAGCTCTAGGAGCTTGCTTCAGACCGTAGACTGCCTTTTGAAGCTTGTAGCAATGGTCATGGAATTCAATACTTTCAAAGTCGGGAAGTTGCTGAAGATAAACCTCTTCTTTCAATTCCCCATTGAGAAAAGCACTCTTAACGTCCATTTGGTGTACCTTGATGTTTTTGTGGGTAGCATATGCTAGAAAGATTCAGATGGCTTCCATTCTTTCTACCGGAGCATATGTTTCATCGTAGTCAACACCATCCAGTTGACTATACCCCTTTCCAACCAGTCTTGCCGTATTTCTGATAACTGCACCAGATTCATCTAACTTGTTCTTGAACACCCATCTTGTTCCAAAATTAGTATGGCCTTGTGGTATGGGAACGAGTTGCCACACTTTGTTTCTTTTGAATTCTTCCAGTTCTTCTTGCATAGCAGAAATCCAATCCGGTTCCAATAATGCTTATTTGATTGATTGTGGCTCGACTGCGGAAATAAATACTGCGTAGTGACAATGATCAGATAAATCGTTGGCAGATCGAGTCTGGATACCTGCGGATGGGTTGCCAGTAATTTGACCTAGTGGGTGATCCTTCGTCCATACATGTAGACGAGGCATCAGATGATCAGCGGCTGCGGTAGAAGGAATGTCCTTAATATCAGAAGTTTCTTCGGTTGGAGACAGCAGTTCCCCCTGGATTTGAGAACATCCTATGGAATCATCTTGGCTTGGTGGAGCGAGAATGAAATTTTCTTGAGCAGTTTGGAGAGGTTCCCCCTGGATTGCTGATGGAAGTTTTTCTGGAACCTGAGAAGGTTCCCCCTGGACTGCAGAAGGGAGAGTAATGATCCTTGAATCGGTACGAGTGTCAATTTTCTCTAAGATTTGATCATCCGAATTCGAAGATACGTTTTTTGGTAATGGTTTTCTAAGGAGAGGAGCTCGAGCATCATCAAGTACTGGAACCTCGATGGTTGTTGCTTGAGTAGAGCTTTCCCCCTCAATTGGAGAGGTGAAAGTATTTAGAGATGTTACTTCGGATAGGGATGGACCAGAAACATCAGCGTGTTGTTGTTGAGCGGTCGATGACATACGAACTTCGGATAGTTTTTCCGTTTCAACAGGACCGAAAAGATCATCATAATTTACTTCAACTAGATTTAAAGGACATGAAGAAGCAGGAATATCACTTTCCATGATTACGGTGGTTTCAGTGGATGGAGAGGCGTTGCGGATGTAAGACTCATCGAATTTCACATCGAAGCTTTCAATGATTAGCCTCGTACGTCTGATGAGAACCCTGTAATCAACCTTGTTCATCGAGTAGCCAAGAAAAATGCCTTCACAAAACATCTACACCCAAAGATGTGAAGGAAACAAACATTTGGTTTACGGTTGTTGAGGCCCTCATATGATGTTTTATTGAGGTGTTTGCACATAATGCTTCGGTTTTAAACAAAGCATGCGGTTTCTACAGCTTCAGCCCAGAAGTAAAGAGGAAGATGTGTGAAGTTAAGCATGGATCTGGCTACTTCGACTAGTGTACGGTTCCTTCTCTCTACTACGCCATTTTGTTGGGGTGTATAAGGAGCTGAAAATTTATGAGTGATACCTTTGTACACCAAAAAGCTGTTGAGTGGATGGTTAGTGAATTCGGTTCCATTATCATTACGGATGCATCTTACAGGCAGCTTGATCTGGATTTCTATATCTTTGTTGAAGTTGATGAGAATTTTAGGTGTTTCAGCTTTGAGTCTGAAGAAGAAAACCCAAGTGAAGCGAGTGAAGTCATCAACTATAACCAGTATGTACTTTTTGTGATGAAGACTGGCTACGGTTAACAGACCGTAGAGATCAATGTGGATAAGCTCAAGTGGTTCAGATATTGAAGAGTCAATCACCATAGGGTAACTTGCTTTGGACTGCTTATCACATTCACAAGTAGGACATAGAGTGTGATTGCTAAAATTAAGAATGGGTCATCCTCTAACCAGTTCCCCAGTAACCAAAGTATTCATGTACTTGAAGTTGAGATGAGCGAGCTTGCGGTGCCATAACCAACTAACTTCGGATACAACTTTGGAGAGAAAGCACAACTGCGGTTTTCCAATGATGAGAGAGACATCCAGAGGATACATGGTACCCTCAGATCATGACTTGATCAAGCAGGTGCTCCTATCACTTGTCATAACATAACAGAATTGGTCATCAAATTCAACTCGACGGCCTGCCTTACATAGTTCGCCAACACTGATGAGATTGTGTTTGAGGCTTGCTACATAAGCAACCTTTTGAATTGAGAAGTTTCCCATAGTGAGTACACCGTAACCTTGGATGATTCCATTCGCATTATTGGCGAATGTAACATTTCCACCAATGCATATAGGCCTAGAATCCCGAAGGTATTCTAACCTTCCAGTCATGTGCAAGGAGCAGGCACTGCCAAGTAACCATTCATCTTCTTGTTCCTCCTTGCACAAAGCTTGAGAATTACAGGGTTAGTTTAGGAATCCAAACTAGTTTGGAGCCTGGAGCAACAGGTGAGTTTCTGAATGATGTATGGACCGAGGTTGCAGGGACTGGTTTCGTGTCAACTTTTAAACCTAGTCCTGGATGTTTGTGAAACTTTGGCGTGTTGTGTGTTTTGATAAAGTTACGAGGTTTATGATTTTGACAACTACACTGACACATACAGGTTGAGATTTTGTCTTTTGTTTTGACTCTACGTTTGGTCATTGGTCTAAAGGAAGAGTTGTTTGGCTTTTGACTAGACTGAGATTGAGAAGATTTGACATTAGTTTTCTGAAAAGTTTCTTTTGAGAAAGGTTTAGCACGTGTGGATCTTTGTGTCCTTTTTGTTGAATTTGGTAAGATACCCTTCCATTTGTGAAAATTTTGACATGACTTTATATGTTTTGGAGTGGGTAAAATACCTTTCCATTTCAGGTTATCTGATGAATAGATTTGAAAAACACCTTTTTGAAAAGACTTTGCACTCTTTTGAATTGAGTCAGATGAGTTAGGCATGACTGTTGAAACTGTACATTCCTTTTTGAATGTTTTGTTGGGAGTAGGACTTTTTGAAAAGTAGTGAGAGAAAACAATTTTTTCTGGACTTTTGGATTTTTGAGATCTAATATGCCTTTTGTTTTTTGAAAACATTTGTCTATTTGTGCATCGGGAGCGAATTTCTTCTTTGAAATCCTTTTTAGTTAAGGATTTTGGTGAACCGCAGTCTCTGTTATTCAACTACAGTTTCCTGGAATCCTTTGAAATTTTGTGAAAACGTGGGCTTGAGTCATCAAAACTTGAGGATTATGGGATTTGGTAACATTGACCCACTTCAAAATTTTCTATGGGTAGTTCATGATGAATTGTTTGAAGAGTGGCAAAACTTTTGTTTGAAGACTGCGGTGAGAATGACTTGACTACCGCAGAGTATGTCTTAATTGGGACTTTAGTGGGACTCATGTGAGACTTTTGACTACAATGAGGAACACTATGGTCTGAGGACAGAGATGGAAAGTCTCTAGAGACTTCGGTGTCCTCAATGACAATTTCTTCATCAACTACGGATGAGTTTTGAGAATTCGGGAAGGTAGTGCCAATGATGAGTTTGATCAGATGTGTGACCCGAAACCTCAGGCGCAATTTCTTCAATGACACAATTATTGCTTAGATTATGAAGTCTACCGAAGTGAGTTTTGATATCTTCGGGAAAAGTCTTGTCATTGACTGGGAAATGAAATTCTCAATCTGGAGGGACATATAGTCTGTCTTGGTTGAACCGGGGTGAGGAATCCATTGCGATAGGATATCCATTCAACCAACCCCAATTGTATGTATTGTCCACGGTTCCATTATTTACCAAATTTTCAATAGCTTCACTTTCATTAAACAATTTTTCGATTAAAAGATTTAAACGTACAATTTCAGTTTGAGCTAAACCTCTTTGGTTCAAAGCTATCTCTAATTGGGTTTCACTCAACATTCTTGGATCTTTTTCTAACTCTAAATCTCTTTCTAACATAGCCATTTTGAATCTTTTGTTATCCAGTCGTCCTCTCACATGGAACATCTCCTGGGACGCAATGTTCTTCTTATCTAAGGCTTTGTTATAGTCTGTAAGTGTCACACCCCAAAACCATAAACGGCGGAAACGTTTAGGGGTGGAGGACGTCATGTACAGTATCACAACAGTGTAATATAATAAACAAGCAACAACATCATCCATTGCATTATAAGTAGAGTTTTAATACATGTGTGTTCTTTCTTAATGTACAATAATAAAATGAATAATCAAAATAAGGCGAGTCTTGTCTGTGCTCCATCTTCTCGATAACCTTGCCATCTCACCTGTCTAACTGATGACCTGAGAATACAAGTTATTTTGAAAGCGAGTATCAGCTTTAAAGCTGGTGAATTCATAAGTAATTAGTGTGTCATTGTCTGGATTATGAAAATCTATTATGAAGGCCATGTAAACCTTTAATGAAAATGTTGATGCAAGTATGAAAAACCCTAGAAAATCCCTTGCTTTCTATAAGTATGCAATGTAGTCTTCTACCAAGACCCGAATGTCTTGTTATGATAATGTAGTGTTCTACCAAGGCTCGAATGTTTTGTTATGATAATGTAGTCTTCTACCAAGACCCGAATGTTTTGTTATGATAATGTAGTCTTCTACCAAGACCCGAATGTTTTGTTATGATAATGTAGTCTTCTACCAAGACCCGAATGTTTTGTTATGATAATGTAGTCTTCTACCAAGACCCAAATGTTTTGTTAGTAAAATGATAGTTTTTCCTTCTCTTGTTTAGTACTAAAATACTTAGTCTAACTCATCATTTATGTGAAAGTATCAAAAAATAAAGTAGACAGGAAAATGTACTATTGTAAGTGTTGTCACTGGGTACTAGGACTAACACAACATCGCGTTAAGCGAAATATGTAACCTAATGAACATCCAAAGATTGTCCAGAACAAGTATTAATGTAAGTGTCATCGCTGGATACTAGGAGTAACACAACATCGCAATAAGCGAAAAGTATAACCTTATGAACAATGGAAGATTGTCCACTTGTCCTCTGTAGCAGCAGCAAGTGGGTGGAGGAGTTAGCCCCGGTTATCGATCTTCCTAGTATAAGTAGTAACCTTAGACCTCCGTAGATGGTCATCGACCATTGGTGCTAATCAGTGGGGTTCGAATGGTAAGTCCCGCCGAGCTATCCCATTGAACCGAGATAGGAAAGATAATTTACACAGTAAGTACTAATAAATCATCCTCGTAGTCCTAAGTACAAGTATCCAGGTAAGTGAATACAGGATAATGCACCTATGTAACAGTGTTCCTGTATGATATTCATGTAAGTGTGTTCGTGTAACAGGTAAGTATATGTAAACATATTCATGTATCATGTAATCCTAAGTAAGTGTACTCATGTATCATGTAAGGTATTGGTTTAGACTCATGAATGAACTGACTCTTGTGTGATTCCTTGTAGTAGTAATAATGTTTGATATCTTCTAACTATCCCTATGATAGTAAACTGAAAGGTAATTGGTTGTTTATGTAGGTTTATGCACTCTTGCTACCCAAGAGTATTGGAAACTAAATGAAGGGTGAAAACTATAATCTCTAACATATATATGACCATATGCGCATAAGTATAGTTTGATCATATAAGGTAAAATAATGGTTTTGCAAGATATCTTGGAGTTTTGAACAATAATTAAGAATGAATTGATGTCATTTTAATAAACATTTCAAAACTAATACTTTTGTTATCAAGGCATTTTAAGATAGCAAACCACTTCATGTGTCACCTTTTGAAATATGTGAAATCTACTGAGTGAAAACACAGTTATAAAATACATAAGATTGATTTAATAACATATTGTTTTCCACTTGTATCACCCCCATTAAAACGTTTAAAATCATTTAAAACATTGATTAAGGGGTATGAACTCACCTGTAGTTGGTGATTGGGATGAACTGAACGGTATAGGATTGCTAGGTGTCAAGTGAGGACTTGTACACACACTACGATCCTAATGAACATATAATCACACATATATGCATTCAATTAGACTTAAATCACTAATTGATAATGTTAAGACATCCTAGACACAATTAAACACTTTATATAAGTGTTTTAGGCCCTAAGTATTGCATCTAAGCTAAGGTGGGACAAGACACTTGTGTTTTAGGGTTCCAAAGGACCCTATATGTGAGTTTACTCCCCATATACCATCACACATGGAGTTTACGGT
The DNA here is from genome assembly GCF_052625555.1 of Lactuca saligna. Lineage (NCBI taxonomy): Eukaryota > Viridiplantae > Streptophyta > Magnoliopsida > Asterales > Asteraceae > Lactuca > Lactuca saligna. The sequence continues at coordinate 153,726,919 of NC_136417.1, forward strand.
TGTAAACTCTTGAGTTTACGGCCGTAAACTCCCAACCATGGGGGTTTGGTGTGTTTTGAAGTCCCTCATGATTCCTAGAATTATTCCAACTTGGTGTCTAAGTCCTTGGAAAGGTTTAAGGTCTAGAAACACTCCATTTAGGAGTTTACGGCCCTAAGGCCATTCCCCTTTTAGTTTACGGCTGTAAACTCTAAGTATGGTGCGTTTTTGATGCTTTCAAGTCTCTTGCACATGTGGTATAGGTTCTAGACTTTTATTCCAAGCATATGAAGACCATTGACACACTTTGGCGCCCCTTTAATGAGTTTACGGACCATGAACCATGTCATGGCCGTAAACTCACTTTGAAATGTGATTCTTATGTGTTTAAAGCCTTAGATTTTTTGGGAACAAGTCTAGTTTAGAAGTCTAAGGCTTTAGGTGCCTTAAAAGCACCATTTTGAGCTTGCAATTGGAGTTCACGGCCTAAGATATTCTTGGGCCGTAAACTCCCAAACTTGGGTGATCTTTGCTTGATTTCATGTCCCTAACACACTTATAAATGAGTCTAAGGCAGTAGCATAACACAAGGGTCGGTCTCGGCTTTGTTTCGGGAGTTTACCGCCCAAGAACACCTTGGGGAGTAAACTCCTAAATCTAGTGATTTAGCCTTCTAAAGAATGTTATAACTACATATAATGCTTTCTAACACTACTAGAAAGAGGTACTCACGATTTGGGATAAAAACCCGAAGATCCGTGAGAGAGAAAATGGCTTTTCTCTAGTTGGAAATGCGAATACTGAATGAATTTGGTTCAGAATTCTATTTATAGTCCTGAGGTATTTTTGGTAGAAAATATTTTTATTCCTGAAATGACCTTTAATATAATAGAGTGATGGAATAATAGAGTTGCACTAAACCCTAGTGCATCCACTCTCCTGATATCTCCTGAAGTGTAAACCTTGAATTACTCAAACTTACACGAGAAAGTCTGAAAATTAACTGTGACTGCTATAACTTCTATTGAAGTGACATAGTTTGTAGATAATGGAAATTTCGGATTGTCACGTCATCCCCCTGTTAAAGGGAATTTCGTCCCAAAATTAGAATTTAGCCAAGGAAGTAGGTACGAATGATCGAGTCGTTATGCGAACTTCCTAATCGATTGGTCCTTGCGCCCCTAAGTGAACTTGGGTTCTCGGTTGGTATTCCAACGAACCTTCACTAATGGGTGACGAAATTGCTTCGTCCTCTTGACCAGTCGGTCGAGGGTCACTACGGTTCTAATACGGAGTCAAGAATCTCGTAAATCTCGATCTCGTCGAGAGGGCTTGCGAAAGTCCTAACGGAAAGATACTGTTTCAAGTTCGAGGCGCGAAGGGTAACATATACGTTATTGAGTTCGCGTAGTAGGTCTAGTTTGTGAAATGTAGGACCGATTCTAGTAAGAATCTCGGAGGTCCTAACTACATTGGATTTTTAGCTTTCCACGCTTTATGAAGTGTATTAAGCCATTCCCAGAGTGAGCTTTCCTAAAGAATTTGGTCTCTCACTTGGAATTCCAAATGTTCTTTCTCTCACTTACTTCCCAGTCAAGGGCCATCCCTTGTTGGGTCAAAGTTGAAAGGGATCCTGAAATTTGTGGGGAGTTCCGAAGGGACTATGATAGTAGGTCTGTAAGGCCTAGAATTTGGCGAATTTTCCGTCGGTGACTACGGTGCTGACAAATTCCAACGGTTTTGGATAATTTGATAGAGTATTCAAGAATTTCCACAACACTAATAGCGTGTCTCAATAAATTTGTTTCTAAATTCCAAAACTCTTGTTCAGAGAACTTTATGAAGAGTATCTCCGAGGGTAATGTTTCTATGGGTTTTTTCTTACTACGAGGGTAGATAAGTAGTCATTATATGGAGAAATGATGAACTGATCCCAATAAGAAAGGCGTAATCCACTCATATAGCTCAGGAATACTATGGGTGTATTGGTCCTATCCAAGGGGTATCACTACGGACTCGAAGTGTCCGTATCGAGTTCGGAGGGTAGTCTTTAGGACATCCTTCCCTAACACTTGAACTGGTGATATTCGGATCTCAGGTCCATTTTTGAAAGTAACACTTTCCCTGTGGTTGCTCAATTAGCACTTCTAAGCGAGGCAAAGATAACGATTTCTAAAGGAAATCTAAACAAAGTCTCTAGTCATCGAGGTACATATGATGCACTCCATCGAATTCTGGTAAGAATAGACCGGAGCTCTCAAGGGTGTGAAGCATGGTCTTCAAATTCTATTGTTGAGTAGTTCGTGGTGTGGTCCGGACTGTTCTTGTATCTTCCGTAGGTGTTTAGACTGAAGGCGATCTGGTTATAAGAGTCATACTGGGTTCTAAGTTGGTTCCTATGCCAATGCAATTACTCGTACTCCAGGACAGTCTCCGTCCTGAAGTTCATATTAGAATTCATATGTGATTCAATGATCACAATTTCGTGTATACGAGTCGTATATAATTAAGACTGAACAGGTAGTCGAATAACTGATTCTTCCTTAATCTCACATCCCATCGAGGGAAAAGAAATTAAAGTGGAATCATCAATTTTAAACCTATAGAACATTAATTATATATCACTCTTATGCATACATTCTTCAATTATAGATCAACTGTATGAATCCTGAAATTGAACTTGACGTACTACACGATTGATAATGTAGGGATTCCTTCGGGAAGGAAAAGAACTATAAGATACTCCTGTCATGAGTACTTCGGTGTTCTGATATGACGGCTTCGCTAAAAGACGTTTACTGAGAAGGAGATGTACTTATGAAGCTGGTATTGCGAGGATCGAATTGAATCGAGTCGTATGATAATGTCTGAATCATAAAAAAACTTAAGGACATTAGATTTGAGCATAAAACGTTTAGAAACAAAAACAACCGTGCAACCATGATTAGAGTTACAGTACTTTAGATTTGCTACAAGACTATTGTAGCGAATCAGATATATTACAAAGGACAAGTATACGCATCACGAGCATCCCTATACCGACAGGATCCCGCAAAAGATAAGAATCTAGTTGCACTAGTTTTAAACATGTTTTTGAACATATAGCATACTGACGACTTGGAAGGAACCTATACTATTTTAGGGTCCTTAACTTCCTCTTTGCGTTCTGAGGTCAAACTCCTCTGGATTTTCCGTTGTCCTTCTCCGATGGACAATCCCTCTTGAAGTGTCCCATGACGCCACATAGATGGCATATCTAAGAGGTTTCGACATTTGTGATTGAAGTGATGTGTGGGATCGGGATATTGCAATAACGGATGGTGTGTCCCTTTTTGTTGCAGTTTAAGCACTGCATCTCCCAACAAGGTCCATGGTGGTGATAATTTCATTTGATGCATTTTGGGAGTTTGTCTGCATACGGCCTGATTGGGTTATGGTTAACTGGGATAACAGAAGGGATAGTAGTTGGAGGTGCTGATGTCATGGCTATGAAGGTTGTTACTGGTGGTTGTTTCCTGTTCGCCCTTCTAAGAGACTTGTTCTTAGAGTTAGTCCAAGTCTTTCGTTTGATACTCTTGGTCTTAGGACTTGGGGTATCGTGGTAGTTTGTTGCTTGTTGAGGTACTGGATTGTTACTTGGGTTGGAATTGTAGTTAACAAACCCTCTAACACTTGCGTGGTTAGCGTTCATGTGGGTCAGAAAAGCTGACATGGCAGCCGAGACTGCAGCTTGAAAGGTAGCTTCATCAATCTGAAGAGTTGGTGTTCGGTTGATGGGTTGATCATTCTTCTTGGGAGCCATGATTCTGTTACTGAAAGGAAATGAATTTGCGAGTGAAAATGGTTGAAACTAGACGTAGTTCTATCGCTCATGCAAAGAATAGAAGTATGTTCTCTAAGGTTCGACCTACATCCCTATGATGCAGTCCTAGTACGGAATGGAAGTATGTTTACGATGGTTTGACCTACATCCCTATGATGTAGTCCTAGTAAATTTCAGAAGTAGGTTCTTACAATGTCTCAAGACGTTTGTCATTCTAGTCGAGATATCGCTGGTTGGCGTATAACGTGATCCAACCGTTACCAGGGACTTGGGGATGTCTCCGAAGTTAAATTGCTATAGTCCAATGACTTGACTAAAGCATGTTTCAAGTAGTCTCTAATGAAAGTATGATAAGAGTATTCGAATAAAGAATGACACAGAAGTTAGCCGACTGTCAATATCTTTGATATTCATGACGTACAATTTCGGGAAAATGACCTTGTAAAAAGGTCTTACATCATATCCAGAGAAGATAGTTCTTGACAACATAAAGTCCTAACTAAAGTACTTACAGTACACGGTAGTTTCATAGAAAATGCCACATCGGACATAGACAGGAACATGATTCCTTTCTAACAAGGAATATAAAGTAAAGCATCCACTACTGGCGACGGTCATCCCTCTGGTGAACTCTCAGTTCAGCCAGTTGGCGTTCCACATCAAGTAGGTGTCTTTCATACACTCTCTGGCGTACCCGAAGTTCCAGGACTTCGGCTCGTGATTCAGCCAGTGCTTGCAGCAGGGTATCATGGTCTCTCTCAGACCTCTCACAAGCATGTTCAAGGTGACTGGTGCGAAGCATATGCATTCCTCCATTTGTATCAACTTCTGCGATACGTTGTAGGGCTGTCCTGCCCTGAATTTCATTTCGGGCAACTCTTCGGATCAGAATTGGTATGATTCTGTCTGCTGAGCCCCCATTGCTCAGGTCATAGAAGTTTTGGTCACCATTAAATGGTATTGGTTGATCTTGTCCTTGGCTCCATGTTTACAAACATTCCACCCACTCAGGCATCGGGCCATGAAAAGCCGGAAGAGGGTTAGGAATCAAAATGGGAGCTGCCTGGGGTAGGTTCTCAACCTCGGGTTCGGAGATGGCATCGTCTGAAAGGTCGTCAGCATTGTGATCCTTCAGAGGGATTGGATGATCATCATCTGGCTCTTCTCCAAACCATCCAGCAATCACTTCGTTCGGAAAGAACAGGTTGTCGTGGGGATGGAATCCAACCATGTTATCTACGCGAGAATTGAGGTAAGAAAATAATTATTAGACGAACTATCTAGATAATTATTTAGGAAATCTTCATTAGTTCCATCGCTATTTGTAAAGTGCATACCAGTTATATATAATCAACACAAGATAGGCCTTTGATTAAGTGACCTCAACTCCAAATTCACAAGGAATAGGGGTAAAGTAAAAATTTCACCGATTCTAAGTCTATAACATCCTAGTTACATATAACTTTAGCGTATCCACTTAGCAATTATCAACTTAGGAATGGAGATTCCATTTTAGTTCTCAAGTATAAAGTACTTATAGTAACACGAAATACCCATATAGTATTTTAGACTTAGGTTCTATTATAATGTTCTCATTGTGGTAATGTTGGTAAGTTTTTAGACTTGTTGCCATATCACAACCATTCTTGGGCATGTGCTAATCACTCTTTGGAACAACATAGTTGATCAGGCTATGCCACTCCCAGGGCCGACCATACATCCCCAAGCTTACCTGTGATATTCAACAATCGTAATACTTTTGTTCTTGTCATTGTGACACTAATTTTAGTATGAATGCAGGCATGTATACTTTGTTAAATGTTTTATTATTTATAAGCATAAACTCTTAGACAGAGTGTTTTAATCCCAATGTGTTTATAGTTAGTATATCTTTTATGGGTTGATATACTTAATTCACTATAAACAATGCTCTGATACCAATCTGTCACACCCCAAAACCACGAACGGTGGAAACGTTCAGGGGTGGAGGACATCATGTACAGTATCACAACAGTGTAATATAATAAACAAGCAACAACATCATCCATTGCATTATAAGTAGAGTTTTAATACATGTGTGTTCTTTCTTAATGTACAACAATAAAATGAATAATCAAAATAAGGCGAGTCTTGTCTGTGCTCCATCTTCTCGATAACCTGGCCATCTCACCTGTCTAACTGATGACCTGAGAATACCAGTTATTTTGAAAGCGAGTATCAGCTTTAAAGCTAGTGAATTCATAAGTAATTAGTGTGTCATTGTCTGGCTTATGAAAATCTATTATGAAGGCCATGTAAACCTTTAATGAAAATGTTGATGTAAGTATGAAAAACCCTAGAAAATCCCTTGCTTTCTATAAGTATGAAATGTAGTCTTCTACCAAGACCCGAATGTCTTGTTATGATAATGTAGTGTTCTACCAAGGCTCGAATGTTTTGTTATGATAATGTAGTCTTCTACCAAGACCCGAATGTTTTGTTATGATAATGTAGTCTTCTACCAAGACCCGAATGTTTTGTTATGATAATGTAGTCTTCTACCAAGACCTGAATGTTTTTTTATGATAATGTAGTCTTCTACCAAGACCCGAATGTTTTGTTAGTAAAATGATAGTTTTTCCTTCTCTTTTCTAGTACTAAAATACTTAGTCTAACTCATCATTTATGTGAAAGTATCACAAGATAAATTAAACAGGAAAATGTACTACTATAAGTGTTGTCACTGGGTACTAGGACTAACACAACATCGCGTTAAGCGAAATATGTAACCTAATGAAAATCCGAAGATTGTCCAGAACAAGTATTAATGTAAGTGTCATCGCTGGGTACTAGGAGTAACACAACATCGCAATAAGCGAAAAGTATAACCTTATGAACAATCGAAGATTGTCCACTTGTCCTCTGTAGCAGCAGCAGGTGTGTGGAGGGGTTAGCCCTAGTTATCGATCTTCCTAGTATAAGTAGTAACCTTTGACCTCCGTAGATGGTCATCGACCATTGGTGCTAATCAGTGGGGTTCGGAATGGTAAGTCCCGCCGAGCTATCCCATTGAACCGAGATAGGAAAGATAATTTACACAATAAGTACTAATAAATCATCCTCGTAGTCCTAAGTACAAGTATCCAGGTAAGTGAATACAGGATAATGCACCTATGTAACAGTGTTCCTGTATGATATTCATGTAAGTGTGTTCGTGTAACAGGTAAGTATATGTAAACATATTCATGTATCAAGTAATCCTAAGTAAGTGTACTCATGTATCATGTAAGGTATTGGTATAGATTCTTGAATGAACTGACTCTTGTGTGATTCCTTGTAGTAGTAATAATGTTTGATATCTTCTAACTATCCCTATGATAGTAAACTGAAAGGTAATTGGTTGTTTACGTAGGTTTATGCACTCTTGCTACCCAAGAGTATTGGAAACTAAATGAAGGGTGAAAACTATAAGCTCTAACATATATATGACCATATGCGCATAAGTATAGTTTGATCCAATAAGGTAAAATAATGGTTTTGCAAGATATCTAGGAGTTTTGAACAATAATTAAGAATGACTTGATGTCATTTTAATAAACATTTCAAAACTAATACATTTGTTATCAAGGCATTTTAAGATAGCAAGCCACTTCATGTGTCACCTTTTGAAATATGTGAAATCTACTGAGTGAAAACACAGTTATAAAATACATAAGATTGATTTAATAACATATTGTTTTCCACTTGTATTCCCCCCATTAAAACGCTTAAAATCATTTAAAACATTGATTAAGGGGTATGAACTCACCTGTAGTTGGTGATTGGGATGAACTGAACGGTATAGGATTGCTAGGTGTCAAGTGAGGACTTGTACACACACTACGATCCTAATGAACATATAATCACACATATGTGCATTCAATTAGACTTAAATCACTAATTGATAATGTTAAGACATCCTAGACACAATTAAACACTTTATGTAAGTGTTTTAGGCCCTAAGTATTGCATTTAAGCTAATGTGGGACAAGGCACTTGTGTTTTAGGGTTCCAAAGGACCATATATGTGAGTTTACTCCCCATATACCATCACACATTGAGTTTACAGTTGTAAACTCTTGAGTTTACGGCCGTAAACTCCCAACCATGGGGGTTTGGTGTGTTTTGAAGTCCCTAATGATTCCTAGAATTATTCCAACTTGGTGGCTAAGTCATTGGAAGGGTTTAAGATCTAGAAACACTCCATTTAGGAGTTTACAGACCTAAGGCCATTCCCCTTAGAGTTTATGGCCATAAACTTTAAGTATGGTGTGTTTTTGATGCTTTCAAGTCTCTTGCACATGTGGTATAGGTTCTAGACTTTTATTCCAAGCATATGAAGACCATTGAGACACTTTGGTGCCCCTTTAATGAGTTTACGGGCCATGAACCATGTCATGGCCGTAAACTGACTTTGAAATGTCAATCTTATGTGTTTAAGGCCTTAGATAAAATGGAAACAAGTCTAGTTTAGAAGTCTAAGGCTATAGGTGCCTTAAAAGCACCATTTTGAGCTTGAAATCGGAGTTCACGGACTAAGATATTCTTGGGCCGTAAACTACCAAACTTGGGTGATCTTTGCTTGATTTCATGTCCCTAACACACTTATAAATGAGTCTAAGGCAGTAGCATAACACAAGGGTCGGTCTCAGCTTTGTTTCGGAAGTTTACCGCCCAAGAACACCTTGGGGAGTAAACTCCTAAATCTAGTGATTTAGCCTTCTAAATCATGTTATAACTACATATAATGCTTTCTAACACTACTAGAAAGAGGTACTCATGATTTGGGATAAAAACCCGAAGATCCGTGAGAGAGAAAATGGCTTTTCTCTAGTTGGAAATGCGAATAATGAATGAATTTGGTTCATAATTCTATTTATAGTCCTGAGATATTTTTGGTAGAAAATACTTTTATTCATGAAATGACCTCTAATATAATAGAGTGATGGAATAATAGAGTTGCACTAAACCCTAGTGCATCCACTCTCCTGGTATCTCCTGAAGTGTAAACCCTGAATTACTCAAACTTACACGAGAAAGTCTGAAAATGAACTGTGACTGCTATAACTTCTATTGAAGTGATATAGTTTGTACAGAATGGAAATTTCAGATTGTCACAGTAAGGACGGCAACACATGTGTCATTAAGATTATCTATGTAAGGTTGACAATCATGCATGCTGTAATTTAGAGTTTGGATCATGAGTTTTACCTGTTCAACGATGCTTAGAGTTCCATCCTTTTCCACGTAGCAGTAGTTTTTGTTCATCTTTGTAGACCAATCATCATCCGCAGTTGCCAAGATGCATATTTTCCCTTTGCCATTAACACTGCTGATGGCTTCATCTTCATCTCCCGATGACCAGACTTGGTGGTCTCTTTTGACATGGGCTACGTATGCGCTTGCTTTCTCATTTTCTTCCATCTCTTGATCCATTCTAAGGTAGAATGCTCTTTCTTTAACTACATTGGCCTTACAATCTCTTGCAAAATGATTCTCTTTGTTGCATTTGTGACAAACTACAACATCAGTCTTGTCATCTGTGGGAGTACCAGAGTCAGAGGTTTGAGTAGGCTGCGGTGCTTCCTTAGGTTGAGCATTGTGAGATTGCAGTGGTGGATGAGAAATTTTAGGGTAATGTGAGTGATTTTTTTTGAGTTGAAGTTACGATTGAAGGGTGGTTTGTTGAATTGTTGATTTTTGAAAAATGAGTGAGGTGGTAGTCGATTGAATTGTTTGATGACGAGAGTGATTGCCTTTTGAAATTCTTCTTCATCATCATACTCTGAATCAGCTTCATATGACTGCGGTGAGGTGTCATACGAGGGAGTGTAGGATTGGTTTTTTGGAGTTTGTGCTATGAGAGCAAGAGGTCCTCCGAAATCAGCACAATCTTTGAGTACGGTGGATTCCTGTGCTTGAAGTTCCCCATAGAGTTTGTAGAGTGACAAGGAATGAATTTTTTTATCACCTTGGACTATCATTTTAGCTGTAGTACAATGTATTCCCAAGCCATTGAGGATTTGAAGGTTTTTTTCATGGTTACTGCAGATGGTGCCTGCATTGGATAACTTGGTGACAATCAGGTTAAATCTTTTGAAGGAGTCTTCCAAACTTTCGCCAGTGTGAGCTTTGAAGTTGTTGAACTCATTGAGTAAAGTTGTGAGCTTCTTGTCTTGAGCTTGCTCTGAGCCTTCATACAGATTTTTGAGAACATCCCAGATCTCTTTTGCTGATTTGCAATTTATGATAATATCGAAGTTGTCAGGAGCAACTCCACATGAGATTTCATGAAAAGCAATAACATTATTTTCCATCTTATCGAGATCATCCTTGGTGGGCCAAGTCTCCTTAAGTATCTTTCCGTCTCTACCAAGTCTCCTTAAGTATCTTTCCATTCTTTGTGACAAGTGATGATATTCATTTGCAACTAGTATTGGGGCTCGATTAGAACCACCAACAATGTTGGAAACATTCAGAGATAACGATTGTGCCATGTTTTTTGATTTTTTTTTTGTTTTAGAAACGAGCTTCAGTGGTATAGAAGGCTTTTCGAAAAACCAGAGTTCCGATTTTCAAAAAGTAACCACTATGGCTCTGATACCAATTGTTGAGAGAAAAACTTTGAAACACACTTGAACAAATGTTAGAACAAGTATATTACGTAATAGTTAATCTCGAAGGATCTAAAAGCTCAACAATAATATTTAGAGTTAGATGTTAGAGAGTTAGTTGCGGAAAAGTAAAGAAATGTAAATGACAACACTTGTTATATCAAGTATACACTTAAGCTGATTCATAACAAGGAATGCATTCAAGCCAAGTTAATAAGTGAGATCAAACTTAGTGATTAAGTCACAAAAGACTTGCTCCGAAGAGAGGTTGTGATAGATTATGAGAGTAAGAAGAGTGAATAGGTAAGATAGAATGATAACTCCTGAGATGTGTATTAGAATTAGATGCGATACACTTCTTACTTTTTGAATACATGAGAATGAGCTCTATTTATAGAGACTCACAAAGATCACTACATTACAACCCTAAGAGTAGCCATGTAAGGCATACTAGACAATAGAGTGTATAACATAAAAGACAAAGTAACGTAATATAGATAGAAACTACGGTTGTAGAGACTTTGGTTGATGACTGCTGATGAGACGGTTTGACTGCGGTGGCTTGGAGGTTGCGGTAGCTGAAGTTCAAGAGGGTGACTTTTTATGATTCAACAACACCCCAGAATGGATTGACATGGGTAGGTCAGCAACCCCAGAATGGCCTGGCAGGCTAACACAGGTAGGTCAACACCCCAGAATGGCTTCACACGGGTTGGTCGGCACCCCGAAATGGCCATACGGGGTACGTCGGTACCCCAGAATGGTCGTACCGGGTAGATCGGACACCCTAGAATTGTCCGACAGTATGTATGCTATGTGTTTGTATGGTATGTGGTATGATGGGGGAACTTACTAAGCTTTTTGCTTACAGTTTCAGTTTTCGTTTCAGGTACCTCTTCGTCGATGGGGAAGGAGCCGCTGGTGTAGCAGCGCATCACACATACACATGGTCTCCGCATAGAGTTTTTTGGGAATGTACTCTGATTTATTTTACTTTTAACGATATGATTTTCAGAAACTTTGTTATGTTTCTTTATACAATAACATGACATGGGAAATGTTTTGGTAAACTGAGTTGTGAAATACTTAATTCAAAATGAAATTTTTGGCTTTGAAATTTGGGATGTTACGGTATCAGAGCCCTGGTTTGAGGGATTCGGACACACCCTCAGGGGTGTCTGGATTCAAACCGAGGGATTAAAAGATTTTTCACAAAGAAAACGGTTTTCTAAAATTCAAGTTAAGGAATTTGAGAAAGAACAAGGTGTGTGATGTGTGCGACCAGCCGAGCTCAAGTAAGTTTTCCCCGAGATACCCATACTTGTTATATTATGACATGTGATATATGATTCTGAGAATTGGATGCTAGACTAGGGATAAGGATCTAGGAGGATGCCTTATATGCCTGATATATGATTATGAGAACTGGATGCTAAACTAGGGCTAAGGATCTACGAGGATGCCTTGCATGCCTATTATTTGAGCTATATGTTAGGACAGTCTAGTCAGCAGTAGGATAGCCTGGTTAGGCTATGCTTGATGCGGTTACTCAATGCATGAATGCTGCTTGCTTTATGCTATAGGGGTCCTAACTAACTTTAACTAACTAGTGGGATGATATGTAACAGTATTCGCTAGCTAGTGAGGGAAGTGTGGTTGGGACTCCTAGTGCAACTGATGGCGGAGAGTAGGCCGGAGAGTACCTTAGGAAAGCCTAGGATGAGATTAGTTGGAAAGGGATATTGGTTGAGGGACTTACCGAAGTTGAGGCATTCCTTGAGGAAAGTTCAGATAGATGTGGAAGGTAGTATGGGCCTGTACTACTGGAAGCAGAGGATCCGTACTCGAGTCAGGGAGAGCTGAGATGGAACCGGGAAACTTGGAGAGTGTGTGAGACCTCTCGAGAGTATGTGTGATCCTGATGATTGCGTGTTTATTTTCAATATGGTGGTTACACGACATGGAGCAGGAGGTTCTAGATCAGTGTCAGGATCGGGCTCGGGTGCAGGGTCCGAGTAGGTTGACGAAGGGCTACGCGAGTTCATCACGTGTGAGATGACGAGAGGTATCCTTGAGTGGACCCCAATTATTTTCGGATTGATCAAGGAGGGAATTATCGAGTTGATGGAGGATCGCCTCCGATCATTTAGGAGTGACTTGGCGTCTGGCCAAGCAGGTGCGCGCACACTGTCCTTTAAGGACTTCAGAGGGAGTGGTGCGTCGGATTTTCATGGGGTGAAGGACCCCATTGCTACCAGGTAATGTATCGCAGACATTGAGTCTGCGCAGTTGACGAGCTTCTGCCCGGAAGGGTCGAAGGTCCGCTTTGTTGCGGGATATTTGAGGGACAGAGCTAGAGACTGGTGGGAGTCGATTAGTGACTTGTTGGGAGCTCCAGCCGTCGAGGCTATGATGTGGCCAAATTTCGTGACCAGATTCAGGACTGAGTTTGCACCGGCTGTGGAGCTTCAGTAGCTGGCCAGAGAACTTTTAGATATGAGGCAGACTACGGAGACTGTGGCGGAGATCACCGCCAAGTTCCAGGAGAGGGCATTGTTGGTACCCCACTATGCGGGAGATGAGGAGATACGGAAGACCCACTATCATGATATGTTGAGGGCTGATATTCGAGAGCATGTCAACTATTCACCCTACCAACCCTGGAGTCTATGATTGTCAGGGCGCGGGAGAGGGAGTTTGATTTGGAGCACGTCAGGAAGAGGAAAGCAGAGACTGAGTAGGTGACAGGGGTTTCTGGGAAGAAACCCAAGGGATCCGACATTAGGTCGAAGGGCCACTGCAGGAAATGCGACAGGCAGCATGAGGGAGCTTGTAGAGCGGGTTGAACCTGCTGCTACAAGTGCAGCAAGACGGGGCACTTTGGTAGAGATTGTACTGCCCCGCCCCCACAGTGCAAATGTCAGACCTTATTTGCTTCGATTGCAATCAGAGGGGCCATAAAAAGGCCAATTGCCCTAGATTGACAGCAGCGACAGCAGCAGCGCCATCGACGGCACCAACCCCGGTGATAGCACAAGTTGCGGATGGTCGGAAGGCCAAGGTAGAGGCTCCATTGGTGCGGAGCTGAGAATTTTAGTTGACAGCCGAGGAGGCATGCGCTGCACCCAATGTAGTGAGGGGTACGATTTATTTTTTATGCTTCTATGTTATGTCGTTGTGATTTTGATATGCTATGTATGTGCCCAGTTTAGGATCCTTCCATGTGAACGGTATCCCAATTCAGGTATTGTTTGATTCGGGTGCTACCCGATCATTTGTCTCTCTTGCGCTTAGCAAGAAGTTTCCTGAGTCTTCAGGCATGTTGGATTGCCCTTTAGAGTTTGAGATTGCGGACGACCGGTCAGTGCGGGCATCAGAGGTCTACTGAGATTGTGATTTGAGGCTGTTCGAGGAATGCTACCTGGTAAACTTTGTTCCCATACCTTTGCGGGGGAACAAGGTTATTATTGGTATGGATTGGCTAACCCCAATGGGGCAGTGATTGACTGCGCGCAACAGTTGGTGCGGATCAGGACCCCAAGTGGGGGCGAGCTGATGGTTCAGGGCGAGAGGCCACTGCGAGGACAAACTTTATGTTCAACAGCGAGACCTAGCTGCTACATTCAACAGGGTTACGCAAGATTTTTCGCCTATGTTATGGATACCCGAGAAGCAGGTAAGGTGATAGTGGGCGATGTGCTTGTGGTACGAGAGTTTGCAGATGTATTTCCTGGGATACCTTTGGAAAGGCAGGTAGCGTTCAGAATCGACCTAGTCCCTGGTGCGGCTCCAATAGCCAAGGCACCATATCGGTATGCTCCTGAGATGCAAGAGTTGTCTACACAGTTGTAGAGCTATTAGACAAGGGATTCATTAGGCCGAGCAGTTCACCTTGGGGAGCCATTCTGTTTTTGAGGAAGAAGGACGGGTCACATCGGATGTGTATAGATTATTGGGAGCTGAATAAGGTAACGGTGAAGAATCGTTACCCACTCTCGAGGATGGATGACTTCTTTGACCAGCTACATGGAGCATATTGGTTCTCAAAGATTGATATGCGTTCAGGATATCATCAGATGAGGGTCAAAGAGGTGGATGTGCAGAAGACCGCGTTTCGGACGCGTTATGTGTCACACCCCCAAACCAGAACGGCGGAAACATTCGGGGGCGGAGGACATCATGTTCAGTATCATAACAGTTCATAGAAAGGAAAGTACACACCACCATATATATTAAAGTTTCCAAAATGTTTACATAATTGTATTCATTACATGTTCAAAAGTTAAATACATAAACATCTCTCAAAAGAAGTAATAAACGTCAGTACGTTAATCCCCAAAAGTTGATTTCCAATTCTGCTTAGCGGTTCCCTGAGAATACAAGTTATTTCAAAGAGAAAGTGTCAACAATTAAGTTGGTGATTTCGTAAGTGGTTTAGAAAAATTGAATGCCATTCCAAAATGGGTGTATGTTTTTCCAAGAAAATCCCTTATTTTCTTATAAAAGTATGAAATGCATATGAATATTCGTATTATAAGTTGTAAATAAATGCACCAGGAAAATCCCTTATTTTCCTATTAGTTGTTTGGTTTGTATACATGAAAAACCCTTATTTCCCTAGCATAACTAGTAGTCTCTAAGACTAAAAATCGTAAGCAACCAACGTTCTTAAAAGTTGTGTCACAGTTTTATATAATAAAGCCATAAGAAGATCGCATTTGTTAGATGAAGAATAGTTTTAATAGCTACTCGTTCATAAAAGCATAATACCATAATAATTGTATATCCGATGAGTTTTATAACCATACTAAACATAATATGCCTGTAGCGACGTTCTTCAGGCGTTGCAGCGTTATGAGAACTGTCACCTCAAAGGATGGACTGTAGCTAACATTCAGGGCACAAGATCATAACTTCCCGTATAGATCTATACACATTTGACACATTCTCCGAACGAGAGACTCTGGTTATAGATAGGACGTGCAACATTACTTTAAAAAAAAAAGTAGTGGTTGAAGATATACACGTCTCATGGATACTCAACTAAGTCTGTATTAAAGTGATAGTTTTGTATGCAAAGTTTATCCTTTTTCACAATGTTTGACAAATCAAAATCATAAGTTTTTAGAATGTATAAAACGACTTAGCAATGAAAGTTACTTTGAAATCATTATATACTTTGTATAAGTCTAATGCACACAAAGTATGACGGGAGTTTTCCATAGTAGTATTGAATTCCAAGTGATTTATTCGATAAAACAAGTGAAGTGAAATTTTATAAAATACACGATAATAACCATATGTTTACTTGTATCCCCCGCTAAAAGAGTATAAAAGCATTTAAAATGTATTTAAAGTGTGTTTGAAAGGGGTATGAACTCACTTGATTGAAGTGGTTGATTTGAAGTAGTCGGGAGAAGAATCGAGCAGAACTTCGACAGGAAGAGTTGAAAACGGGGAAAAATATCGGGATTGTCGGGAATCTCGGGAATACAAAACCTTCCTTCGGGACTTGAAGGTGAAAACCGGGGCTTCGGGAGCTTAACCGCAGAGTTTCAGCACGAGAGATGGAAGAATGGAGCACCTAAACCCGACACCCCAATAGTTCTATTTAAATGGGCATTTCTGGTGTGCCACGTCGTGGCTAAGGTTGGCCACGTCGTGGGGAGCAAGCCTCATCATCTTCCGTTGAATGGACGCTCTCAGTCACTTGCCGGGTCGCGGCCAAGCTGTGCCACGTTGTGGGGGCTGACAGACTCGGATTTTGGACCCCGAACTTGTAAAATCCGTAACTTTCGCATACGAGCTCTGTTTTCGACGTTCTTTATATGCACGCATAGCTGAAAATGTTATCTACAACTCTCATTTAGACTTCATCAACAAATTTTGACTTTATTTTTAATTATTTATTTTTAAAATGACGTGATTAAGGAATTTCTTTAAAAATTCATAACTTTTTCATACGATGTCCGATTTGAGCGTTCTTTTTATGCACGTTTGTAGTTTAGCGATATCTATGACTTTAATTTAGACACCGAAGGTCAAAAAGTGTTTTATTGAAACTTTGCGTTTTTACGTAACTTCGTATCGTCGGTTTTTGTCGGAAAACTTAGAATGGTCATAACTTCTTCGTTATAACTCAGATTTTTGTGTTATTTATATGTTTGGAAAACTTAAGACGATATTTACTACATAGCGTACTCCAAACAGAGCAGTTTGAACACTTCATTTTTCGATGATATTCTAATCCCTTTTTCAAAGAGGTTACAAGACTCGATCTTTGATGAACTGAAATGACGGGTTGTTACATCATCCCCCCGTTAGAGGGAATTTCGTCCCGAAATTTTAATACAAAAGAAAAGTTTTAGGGGCTGAGGTAGTGGTGTGGATACTTCTGTTGCATTTGATCTTCTCGTTCCCACGTGAACTCAAGTCCCCTCTTAGCATTCCATCGGACCTTTACTATTGGAATGCGACTCTGTTTAGTTCGTTTAACTTCCCTATACATGATCTCGACGGGTTCTTCCACAAAGTTAAGATTTTCATTTAGTTCGATCTCATCGAGTGGAATTACAAGTGTCTCGTCGGACAAACACTTCTTCAGGTTTGATACGTGGAATACTGGATGTACTTTGTTAAGCTCGGTTGGAAGTCGGAGTTTGTAGGCCACTGGACCAACTCTTGAAATGATTTCAAAGGGTCCAATATACCTAGGATTTAGCTTCCCACATTTTCCAAAGCGTATCATGCCCTTCCAGGGTGAGACCTTCAGTAGTACACGATCGTCAATCTGAAATTCCAAGGGTTTACGTCTTTTGTCGGCATAGCTCTTTTGCCTATCCCTTGAGAATTCCAGTTGTTCTCGGATTTGCACGATCTTTTCTGTAGTTTCTCTGATGATCTCCGGACCAGTGAGGGTGCTATCAGGGACTAGACCTTTTGCTAATTGTGTGTCGCCCACTTCCGTCCAGCATAGAGGTGATCTGCACTTACGGCCGTAAAGGGCTTCAAATGCTGCCGTCTTGATACTAGTATGATAACTATTGTTATAAGAGAACTCGACCAAAGGTAAGTGAACATCCCATGCCTTACCAAAGTCGATCACACATGCTCGCAACATGTCTTCCAAGGTTTGGATCGTCCTCTCACTTTGTCCGTCAGTTTGGGGGTGATAGGCTGTGCTCATGTCCAACCTTGTTCCCATGGATTTTTGCAATGATTGCCAGAATCTGGAAGTGAATCTGCTGTCTCTGTTCGAGATGATAGAAATTGGCACTCCATGGAGTCGTACAATCTCTCGGATGTAGATTCTCAATAACTTTTCCATTTTATCAGTTTCCTTGATCGGTAAGAAATGAGCGGACTTGGTTAATCTATCGATGACTACCCAAATAGTATCTTGGCCACCCTGAGTTTTGGGCAGTTTTGTTATGAAGTCCATGGAAATCTGCTCCCATTTCCACTCAGGTATTTCAGGTTGTTGGAGTAGCCCTGAGGGTTTCTGGTGTTCTATTTTTATCTTGGTGCAAGTCAAACACTTGCTCACATATGTAGTGATCTCCGCTTTCATGTTTGGCCACCAGTAGAGTTGCTTGAGATCTTGATACATCTTGTCTGACCCGGGGTGTATGGAGTATGGAGTCTTGTGTGCCTCGCTCATAACTACCTCTCTGAATCCACCAAACTTGGGTGTCCATATTCGGTTCACGAGGTAGCGTGCTCCATCACTCTTGATTTCTAAGTTCGTGTCCATTCCCCTAAGGGTCTCACCTGTCATGTTTTCGGGTTTCAGGGCCTCTATTTGAGCTTCCTTGATTTGTGCTGACAGGTGCGAATGGATCGACATGGCTAATGACTTCACTCTTCAGCCAGAGTACTCCTTACGACTAAGGGCATCTGCCATGACGTTTGCCTTTCCCGGATGATAGCGAATCTCACAGTCGTAGTGGTTGAGGAATTCGACCCAACGTCGCTGTCTCATGTTTAACTCTTTCTGGTCGAAGATGTGTTGGAGGCTCTTGTGGTCTGTAAAGATAGTGCACTTGGTACCATATAGGTAGTGTCTCCAAATTTTAAGAGCGAAGACCACCGCCCCAAGTTCTAAGTCATGAGTGGTGTAGTTGACCTCATGCATTTTCAGTTGTTGTGAGGCATATGCAATAACTTTTCCCCTCTGCATTAGCACACAGCCTAACCCTTGCTTCGAAGCGTCGCAATACACCACAAAATCTTTAGTCCCCTCTGGAAGAGAAAGGATGGGTGCACTACAAAGGGCCTGTTTCAAAGTCTGAAATGCAGCATCTTGCTTTTCTCCCCAGTGGTAGGTCACACCTTTCTGGGTTAAAGCGGTAAGAGGCTTTGCAATGCTGGAGAAATTCTGAATGAACCTTCGATAATAACCAGCAAGACCTAGAAATTGGCGAATTTCTGTTGGTGTAGTTGGTGCAGACCAGTTTTTGATAGCCTTGATTTTTGATGGATCCACGTGCATTCCTTCTTTGCTGACCACGTGACCGAGGAAGTCCACCTTTCTAATCCAAAACTCACATTTTGAGAATTTTGCATAGATTCTCTCAGTCCGTAACGTCTCTAAGACTTGCCTCAGATGTTGACTATGTTCTTCTTTATTGTTTGAATAAATGAGTATGTCGTCTATGAATACTATCACAAACTTATCCAAGAATGGACGACATACCCGATTTATTAGATCCATGAATACGGACGGGGCATTGGTTAGTCCGTACGGCATCACTACGAACTTGTAATGTCCGTATCTCGTTCGGAAGGCCGTCTTGGGAACGTCACTCTCCAGGACTCGCAGCTGGTGATATCCCGACCTCAGATCGATCTTGGAGAAGTAGTTGGCTCCTTGGAGTTGGTCAACTAAGTCATCGATTCGGGGTAGGGGGTATCGGTTCTTGATGGTAAGTTTGTGGAGTTCTCGGTAGTCGATGCACATCCTGAATGATCCATCCTTCTTTTTCACGAACAACACGAGTGCTCCCCATGGCGAGAAGCTCGGCCTGATGAATCCTTTTTCAAGTAGCTCATTCAGTTGGCTGGATAGCTCTTGCATCTCTGCCGAGGCTAATCAATAGGGTGCTTTGGCTACTGGGGTAGCTCCGGGAACCAGATCGATTCTGAACTTGACTAGTCTCGCGGGAGGTATTCCCGGAAGGTCCTCGGGAAAAACGTCGGGAAAATAGCATACGTCGGGCACATTCTTGACGTCCTGGACTTCGCGTTTCACATCTACAACATGTGCCAAAAACGCGTGACACTCCTTGCGTAGGCACTTCTGAGCTTGGATACTTGAGATGATACGAAGATTGGTACTGGGTTTGTCGACCAAGACAATGAAAGTTTCGCCGGTTGGCAGATTAAGGCGAATGACCTTATTGTAACATAAAATGTCTGCATGATGAGAACTCAGCCAATCCATGCCAACGATGACATCGAAACTCTTAATCGAGACTGGCATGAGGCTGATTGAAAAGGGATTATCGTTTAAAGTTAGGGTGCAGTTTAAGTATATCTCCTTAGTGCCTTCGGTTTTCCTGTTGGCCATTTCTACTATGAATGGTTCACTTAATGATTGTGGTATTGATTTTAGCAGGCCTTTAAAGTCGTGACTCACAAAACTCCTTTCCGCTCCACTATCAAACAAAATGCATGCATACGAGTTATCGAGAAGAAACGTACCCGTAACAACAGTAGGGTCCACAATGGCTTCATCTTGTCCTATTGCGAAAACTCGACCCCTTCCGTCGGTATTCCGGTTGTTTGCCTTTAGGCAGTCCCTGCAGTAGTGCCCCGTGTCTCCGTACTCAAAGTAGGCACGACTTACTCCGGTATTAGCAGTGGGGGTGGATGGTTGGGTTGGCTCTTTGCAATAGCGGGCTGTATGTCCCTTCTTATTGCACCTGGTGCATTGAAGATCATGGCAAGGACTGTGGTGGTAGAATTTGCATTGGTTGCACTTAGGAAGTTTCCCATTATATGAGCTTGTGGGGGCAGGGTTGGCACGTACAGTCATAGCGTGGGTCGCTCCTAGTTGTTGTTTCTTGGGGTTCTCCTAGAGGGTTTGTCCCCTCCTCTTGTACCAAGGCCTACTCTGGCCCTGAGTCTCCTTAGATGGATTTGCGGTTGCTGCAATGGTACCCTGTTTTACTCCGTGGTCGATGAGTCACTGAGCCAGGCGTTTAGCGATGTTGTAGGTAATAGGGTTGGAAGCTAGGACATGCCCTTGAATCTGGGGTGACAACCCCCAAATGTACCTTTCAACCTTCTTTGATTCTGGGTTGACCATGGTAGGGCACAATGCAGTGAAGTCGTTGAACCTAGCTGTGTAGGCGACTAGGTCAGACCTAATCATTTTCAGATTCCAGAGCTCCTGCTCAAGCTTTTGCACTTCGCCCCTTGGGCAGTATTCCTCTAGTAGTAGAACCTTCAGATCCTCCCAACTCATGGCATTGGTGACAGTGAGCATCACCGAATTCACATGGCTTTTCCACCAAGTGAGGGCTCGATCTATGAAGGTGCAAGAAGCGAATTTAAGCTCGCTTGTTTCTTGGCATGAGTAGATCTCGAACACTGTTTCGGTCTTTTCGAACCATTGCATTAGCGCAATGACTCCTCCAATTCCATTAAAAGTTTTTGGCTTAGCGTTAGAGAACTCCTTGTAAGTACATTCTCTTGCTTGACCACGACCATTGCCATGATTTGAATGATTCGTGATGCTACCTGCCCCTCCATTTCCGTTGGACTTTATTTGCGAGAGGGCTGCAGTTACTGCTGCTGTGATAGCAGCTTGGACCATGGTTGGACCATATGTTAGTGGTGGAGGTGGTGGTGGTGTCGTGCCCGATCTGGGCCTTAGGTTTGGACGAGGAGGCATCGCACTGCCAAATGAAAATGAAAGATTTATAAGTTTTGGTAGTTCAGAGTTGAATGATATTGAGTTAATTTTTAATAGATCTAAGAAATTGGGTTTGGCCAACATAGGGTTTTGAGCTTGAAAATAAAGTTTGAATAGATGTACTTATGAATTGAACGAACTACACATAATTAACAACAAGAAAGGGATATTCCCTTATATATATTAAACATGTAGTTGTGTTACATTGGGGTCTAGACAAAAGTTTTTGACCTTTCTAAAGGTTTCCAATACAGAAAATTAAAAACAATAATACTTTTATCCGAAGTCCTAATTTATAACAAAAATTGAGAGTCGGGAAAGTACTACTTGTGGCGTGGTTTATGCTTGGAGCTTGACTCTGTGTCGGACTGCTTTGACTCCATGAGGCGCCTACCAAACGCAGCTTGTTGTTCCCTCAATTCTACGAAGGCTGCATTTGCTTGTGCATGGAATGCTTCGGCGCGAAGGTGGATGTCGTTCTGCAACATCTCTAGGCGGTTGATGTCGGCTGTGTGGATTTGTACTTCTACGTTGACCTCTCGGATTCGGTTGGCTTGCACTCCGGATTGATAGCACTGGTTGGCGAGTTTGACAACCATGACCGGAAGTGCTCGGTCTGCTGATCCCCCGCCTCTGACATCATAGAAGTCTCGGCACATGCCGTAGGGAGGGCGTAAGCTTTGTTGTTGGCTCCAATGATGTAGGTGTTGGATTAATGTCTAAGTCCATAACTATAATTGGTAAGACTTGACCCGACCCGGCATGGTCCATTTGGGTTGCATGGCATCATGCACTTGGATAGACTAAAATGAGAGAAATAACACTTAAGGTTTGTTAATATATTATAAGTTCTAATATATTAATAAGGTTATTTAATTAGTATTGATCAAGAATTAATTTGGAATTAATTAAGTGATCAAAAGAAGACTAATTAAATATATGGGTTGATTGTGTAAATCATTCATTCTTATATGTGTGGGCTTGTGATCCAAGATTCCTTATGTTGGACTAAGTCCATGGGGAGACCCATGGATACTCCATGGAGGTTAAAATCCATGGAGCATAAGGAATGGGTAAAGTCATGAGTTACATGGTGTAACCCTAATAGCCACCATATAAAAGAAACCCATGGCTCAAGAAATCGTGACTATGACGAACACTATGTGTATGTATGAGGGCTAGACGATTTCATGATGTGTTCTAATTTCTCTCTAAGTTATTCCAAGTGCTTATGGTGTTGTGTGAAACATTTGAGGTGTCACACTTGGGGCACTAAGCACTCAAGCTTCATGAAGACAAGCACTATCAAAGAGGTATGTATTCTATCTTGTTATATCCATTATTTTGTATGCTAGATTAGGATAATACCTTGGATGTTCATATTTGCATGTATAATAGAGAAAACATAGATCCAAGGTATTTAGGGTTGCATGTACACTTAGGAGTGTTAGAATGCTCATAACCCAACAGTGGTATCAGAGCCAAGGCTTGTTTTCTTGTTATACCTGCAATAGAAGCTGAAAAATCGAGTTTTGATGCTGTCAGCCCAGCTGACTCGCCGAGTCCATGAATGGACTCGACGAGTCCAAGGCAAAATGCATCCAACTCGCCGAGTTGAGTTCATGCACTCGACGAGTTGGACCCCAGACAGCATATCTTCGAGGTTTTTGGCTAGAAATGGACTAGGAACATTACCCTAAGTTGTTTTGAACTTATAAACTTGTTTTTAAATGTGGTAATGTTCATGCTAATCCATTTTCAAGATAATTGTCAATAGATTCATGTTTTGTATTAGTTTAAAGGTTAGACTAATTACATAAAAAAGTTTGATTTGAATTATCTTGTTCTTATGAGTTGCTTAGATTAATAGTAAAGTTGAGTGAAAAAGTTGTTTTCAATCCAAATTAATCTAAGAGTTGAGTATAAAATGTGTTTGTGTAACTTATCCTTAAGTTACATGAAGAGTCACATTAAAGACTCATAAAACTCATAAAGTTGGCAAAGGTTACAAAAAAGATGAAGAGTCTTGTCCTTAAGTTATGGAGGTTCAAGAGTCACTTCATTAATAAATAAATAAATAAAATATGTAACCTTAATTAATTCCATAAGTTATAAAATAAAGAAAAAGGTTAATTCTTTATTAGTTTAAAGTCTTCCATAATTTGTCCACAAGTTATGGAACTTGAAGAGTTTTTGGATTAAAACTACTTTAAATACATAAGTTATGGAATTAATTAGTTTTGAATAGTTTCAAAACTTGCCCTCAAGTTTTGGAATTTGTAAAGTTTTCTCTTATGAATACTTTAATTCCAAGTTAGCCCTTAGAATTTTAAAAGTTAAAATTCAACCCTTATACTTTATAATATTATAAGTTAATAATATTTATATGTATAAGAGTAAAATCGGTCTTACCGCTAGTATGCCTCATTCACGAAGCCGGTCTATAAGGTGGGTATAAGGTTGTTGCCTATAAAATGGCAAATTAATGGGTGTTCACTCTCACCCACCGCTCGCTTGACTGGTGGAGGGTCGTTAGCCGAACGGGTTTGATATGACTATAATTCTCCCTTCATTAAAAGTATTAATGATAAATACTAAGTAACTAAACTTTTAATAATACCCAATCTTAGTTACTTAGAAAAAAATGTGAATAAGGTGCTAATCCATGAAATTACACTTTGCACTTTGTTTAAGTCGGTTAGTGGAGCGTGTGTGGTTAACCGGCACACTAACTCGTATTTAACAAGGTAGGCAAAGGGTAACTTAATGTTTATCATAGTATCGATGGAGCGTGTGTGGTTAACCGGCACATCGATTGAGGGATAAACACTTAAGGGTACCCAGTAATTTGCATGGTTACTTCACACCTTGTTTTGTGATCCTCGGCATCCCAGTCACAAAACCTGAAGGGCACACTCGAGATTGAAACATGCCATTGAACAGTTCAATGAATCTCAAAAGATCTAGGAGTTTCAAAACCAATTAAAACCTAATAATACTTTTCGTTTATCTTGGTGGAAATTGGTGAATCGTCATTCACCTACCTTCAAATTGTTTTATAGCTTGGATTACGGCATACCTCTTCTAAGTTATAAAATAGTTTGTTGGGTCCTAGCCTTAATATTTTCATATTGGGTGTCATATTAAGGACTCAAAGATCAACTATCTTGAATATCTCCCATAACATGTCTGGATTAGACATTTATGATCTTCCCAAATCTCTTGAAACAAGCTTTTCTAAATGAAGATGATGTCCCATGGATATCATACTTCTCTCTCCTCCTCCAATTATTCTCCCTAACCCACAAGTTCTTGAAAAGTTTAAAGTCACTCAAGCCCTATTGGCAAGGCAAGGTCTAGGTGTGATCACATCTTGGAGATGTAGTCACATATTGACAAGCCGGGAGAGTTGGGTGTCAAAGTCTTGAGAAAGTTGGTGGTTCAATCACTATCTAAGTCACATAGTGAGTTCCTTTGGGACACCTATGAAATAGACTATGACAAGACCCTTAATGATCTTATCTATTGTTAAGATCAACTTCCTGAAACTTTATGGACATTGACAATGGTGACACTGGAAATACAGAAAAAGCATTCTCTTCCCAATGGAAAGGGATCGGCCATAGTCAACTCGGTTGAACAAATGGTAAAGAGAAAAACTAAGTCTGTGATAGTCCCGTGTACCATTATCAAAGGGTCCATATGTTTATATTGCCAAAGAAAGGGTCATTAGTTACAAGCTGCCAAATTTACCTAAGGGTGTTAAAGTCAATAAGGTTGACTCTACTTCAGGTAAAGTCCACTATCTAACTCTGTTAAGTTTCTATTCTGAGATTCCTGATACATGATGTGACTGGGTCACATGGTAATGTTTTAAGAATCAAAGAAAAGTAAAGGAACTTAAAGAAAGAATATGCTGAATCTGATCGCATAGATGGATTTCTATCGCATAGTTTGAAGATCGGATTCTTGAGCTACTTCTTAGGAGTTATGAGATATTGCTTAGGAATAGATAACAACAAGTTTTCATATGGGTTGTAAGGATAAGTTTTTCCGCATAGTTTTAAAATAAAAGAAAAATTTTGATTTTATTTATTTTAAATATCCTTACAATGGCATTTGAGGAAAAATTGTTGCTTATATGATTCCATTAATAGCAAGAGTGGAAATATGAAATTGATTCCTTCATTTGTGGTAATGTCTAAATTTACCAAATAAGGAAAGACTCTCATCATCCAAAGTCTCAATTGGATCGGGACTTGGAATCATGCAAGTTGTATAGCATGATGAATGAGAACTTTTCAAGTATTGGAAAAATTAAGACTAATTACTTATTCACAAGGATGTGTGAGTCAAGTAATGGACTAAGGGATCGAGTACATAGTCATGTGCACTGATTAAGTCCACTACAAAAGATTAATAAGACTATTCGTCATAGTTTACTAAAGCTCAGTAAATATGATTACACTTACAAGCTTAAGTGTAACTCTGAGACATTGGAAAAGGTTCCAATGTAAGGCAGAGCGAATAAGAAGAATCAAATTAGGCAGAAGGATAAAAGTTTCTCAAATCTGAAAAGATGGGAGAGTACTTTAGTATCAGTTTTGTGATCATCTTAATGATTAAGAAACCATATCAAAATTAGTTCTCTAAGGAAGTCTTAGTGCATTCTTATGACTAAGAAGAAGGGATCTTGAATTGTTGAAATGGTTAAATCAAGAAGATGAGTCATACTTCGTTCCAATACAAGTCTTAGAGTCGTACTCCAAGATTGTAATTTGAGTGACATGTCTTAAAGAAGGTTTAAAACACTTATCAAATGTAAGAGTAAAAGTTTTCTACTCTTGTACATTTGAAATTGGTAAGTTGTGATGTTTTGGATAAAACAAAGACCAACTAAGGCCAATTGTGTGAAGTGTTTGTCTTGATTAGAATCCGCACTATCTCTTGGATGTTTGACAAGGGAGTCTTATAGGTCAAGAGGAGAGTGGGAGTCTTAAAGGTCTTGAAATTCTCAAGAACTAATCAAGAATGAAACCTGAAGTTCTTCACTAGCACACGACTTGAGGTTTATAACCTATCGTGTTGACATATTCTATGCCCATTCTAGTTAAAGTTGGCTTTGCATATGAGTTCTTAGAGTTCTCAATGTGTTGCACAACAACTTGGAAGCAATGGTAGACCCTTGAGCTACCAGGTGGCAAGAAATTAAGATTGAGTTCACTCCATATGAGTTTGGATTTGTCATTATCCTTGTCTTGTGACTATGGTTTTGACAATTCACATGGATAAGAACTCATACACCATTAAATCTAAGTGTCATAGAGTTTCTCTCCGATTCATGAAAATGATGGTGAGGAAACACTTCCACTAAGTAGATTTTAGCTAGATAGCAATTGTAATATTTGCATTCTCAAAGTCGTTAGTGGAGCGTGTGTGGTTTACCGGCACACTAACTTGGACTTGTGAGAAATGGCAAAGGTCAAAACGATCAAGACTATGATTACGGCATCCCTTTTCATAGTTCTTAAAATTGTTTTGACACACCCATGAGCTATCTAAGGGAAGGTGTATGTTTTTGATAAAGTCTTATCAAAACAATCTAGTATCAGAAATCTGAACTTTGGTAAGAAAGTCAATAAAGTATTGATTTCTAGAAGTCCAGCTGATTTCTGAGTACATGTCAAAGCTAGTGGGAGCATAAGTGTTATGCTAATAATCATCATGTTAGTGGGAGCATGATAATTATGATAAGTATTGCAAGTTAGCAATGTTAATTATAGAAAAACAAAAGGTTTCGATTGGGAAAAAGTTGTTTTGCTATAATTAAGGGAGAGGAAATTATACTTCATCTCAAATCTATAAGCTTAGATCGTGAGGTTTTAATCATTTAGTCAAGGATATATATGAATTTCATGTTGGAATGGCTCA
The DNA here is from genome assembly GCF_052625555.1 of Lactuca saligna. Classification (NCBI taxonomy): domain Eukaryota; kingdom Viridiplantae; phylum Streptophyta; class Magnoliopsida; order Asterales; family Asteraceae; genus Lactuca; species Lactuca saligna. The sequence goes on from NC_136417.1 coordinate 153,754,202, forward strand.
ACATAAGGAAATTCTGTATATGGGTCCATTATTTGCGTTCTTAAATTCGATTATGATTACGGCATCCCTTTTCATAATCTGAATTATGAGAACTTGGCAAATTGAAATGGAAATGTTATAGCAATAGACTGGTTTAGTCTTTATGTGAGATATCATGAATCGTGTCCCATATGCTTCGGATATAGGATCGATTACATGTGCTATATTCATCCTTTCTAAAAAAAATTTCCAAATGCCTGGGGCATTAAGAAGGGAAAAGGTTTAGAACTGGATATGACTAAAAAGGATTAAACAATTGTCGAGGACAATCTAAGGTTTACCAAAGACTGGTTTCTCAAGGACAATTGGAAGTATAGTGATAATTCTGGAAGGACCATATTGACATAATCTGTAAGGAGGCAACTCTTGTTCAGAAGTGATAGTCGAAATGGAATCTGGAAATGTTTCAAAGTTAGAATTTTCAATCTGTGTAAGATTAAGGAAACTTAATGCAAGAAGGATGGTTCTAAGGACTTGATCTCCTTTGGAGTGCTCTGTAATGATTGTTGTTAAGTCTTTCTGACTTTGTGCATAATCATTACAAGAGGATCGATGCATATGAGTTTAGAATCTAACAGATTTCAGTAAATGACATGAATTTGGAATTCTTGCATTTGCAGTAAGGATTTGGGAGTGTGAAAAGAGAATCATTGAAGTTATGTTCATTTGATCTAGTTCACAAAATAAAGATCATAGTCAAACATATTATGCATACTTGGTGTATGGCATGACTATTGTTTAGAAAACATAGTGTGCATGCTTGGAGCATGGGACAACTATTGTTTTAAATTCAAGAATAATGTTGATAGCTGAAACAATATACAATGAATAATGTGTAATCATATGGTGATAAATAAAAGGAGTTTTATTTATATTCATAAGTTCTGAGACCATATTGGATTCAATTATTATTGTGTTTCACTTTGCATGTTTTGACTTCCCGAATAAACTAGGTTATTCTTCCGGAATGACTAAGTTATTCAAACCATCCACAGTCGGTCATATGTTGGAAGTAGATATGAATTAAGACGGTCATGGGTTGGCTTGTAGAGGTCTAAGGTGTTGGACAAATGGCTACAACACTCATGAGTGCTCATAAGTTCTGAGTATTGGATTCAACCCGCGCTCATTGGAATCACTTCATGGGTTTTATCACGAGTGATCATGAGACGATAATATCTTATATTCTTCAAACCTAGAGATATGAGTTGTTACTATGAGTTGATAGTACATTGATTACACGAAACGCATTTGGTAACTCAGTGCTATAAAACGTGTCTTTGTGTATGATTCAACAAGTAGTAGAACAAGCCATATGAGTCGAAGTTTATCCATTCCTTTTACCTTCGGGATAAAAGCGATATCTGTGGGCCCCTCGATGATTTGATGATGACAAATGGAAGTGCTCGGCCGGGCCAGGACTAATTTGATTTGTTCAATTAGTCAGTCGTCATTAATCGGAAATCGGGAAACAACTAATGGACAGAGAGAATGATTATAATCCATGTCTCAGTCCATATGATATCTAGAATGGAGGAATATATGATCCCTTATCTATTGGACAAGTCGTTGACAAAGATCAGAGTTCATCTACAAGGTCAGAGTTCGACAGAAGCTTTTGAGAGCTACGATTGCTAGTTGGTTCCTGAAGTCATACGCAATAATAGTTTTAGACTTATCCAAGTGGGAGACTGTTGGATTAATGTCTAAGTCCATAACTATAATTGGTAAGACTTGACCCGACCCGGCATGGTCCATTTGGGTTGCATGGCATCATGCACTTGGATAGACTAAAATGAGAGAAATAACACTTAAGGTTTGTTAATATATTATAAGTTCTAATATATTAATAAGGTTATTTAATTAGTATTGATCAAGAATTAATTTGGAATTAATTAAGTGATCAAAAGAAGACTAATTAAATATATGGGTTGATTGTGTAAATCATTCATTCTTATATGTGTGGGCTTGTGATCCAAGATTCCTTATGTTGGACTAAGTCCATGGGGAGACCCATGGATACTCCATGGAGGTTAAAATCCATGGAGCATAAGGAATGGGTAAAGTCATGAGTTACATGGTGTAACCCTAATAGCCACCATATAAAAGAAACCCATGGCTCAAGAAATCGTGACTATGACGAACACTATGTGTATGTATGAGGGCTAGACAATTTCATGAAGTGTTCTAATTTCTCTCTAAGTTATTCCAAGTGCTTATGGTGTTGTGTGAAACATTTGAGGTGTCACACTTGGGGTACTAAGCACTCAAGCTTCATGAAGACAAGCACTATCAAAGAGGTATGTATTCTATCTTGTTATATCCATTATTTTGTATGCTAGATTAGGATAATACCTTGGATGTTCATATTTGCATGTATAATAGAGAAAACATAGATCCAAGGTATTTAGGGTTGCATGTACACTTAGGAGTGTTAGAATGCTCATAACCCAATAGTAGGTGACTTCCCCACACAGGAGTGGGTCCTTGGAAGTTCCTCACGTGGATGGGAGGTTGTGGGATTGGTGGATTGATAATTTCTGGCTCCGAATCTGTGCCAGAGTCATCTCCTTCCTCCAAATCTATAGGCTCTTTGCCTTCTTCAGGTTCTTCTTCGATCTATCCTCCATTACCTTGGTTGGGGTAGTAGGGGTCATTGGGGTGATGGAATCCCGCCATTGAGTCTGTACGAGAATAGGGTTAAGAATTGACTATAAGCTAAAGCACATGAAACTTACTCTTAAGTTTAATGGTTGATGACAACACAAAAACTCCCTTAGTATTATGTAATGATGTGCTTTTGGTAAGTTTTAAAATTGTTGTCCACTGCAGACACTCCTTGGCATACGTTAATCGTCTCTCGGACAAATATAGTTGATCAGGCTATATTCTTCCCAGTTCCAATTACATGTCCCAAGGCGTACCTGCACTGCACAACTTATTTATAATACATCTAAATTTATTCGATATGAACTGTTATTAGTATGAAATGAGTGCATGCTTACCTAAAAACTAAATAAATTTAATTTCAAAAGTATGACTCTTCTCAAAGTGTTTTTGCCCAATTGAGTTTATAGTTGTATACCAAAAAGAAATGGTTTTGATATACTTAATTCCCTATAAACAAAGCTTTGATACCAATCTGTCACACCCCCAAACCAGAACGGCGGAAACATTCGGGGGCGGAGGACGTCATGTTCAGTATCATAACAGTTCATAGAAAGGAAAGTACACACCACCATATATATTAAAGTTTCCAAAATGTTCACATAATTGTATTTGTTACATGTTCAAAAGTTAAATACATAAACATCTTTCAAAAGAAGTAATTAACATCAGTACGTTAATCCCCAAAAGTTGATTTCGAAACCTGCTTAGCGGTTCCCTGAGAATACAAGTTATTTCAAAGAGAAAGTGTCAACAATTAAGTTGGTGAGTTCGTAAGTGGTTTAGAAAAATTGAATGCCATTCCAAAAAGGGTGTACGTTTTTCCAAGAAAATCCCTTATTTTCTTATAAAAATATGAAATGCATATGAATATTCGTATTATAAGTTGTAAATAAATGCACCAGGAAAATCCCTTATTTTCCTATTAGTTTTTTGGTTTGTATACAGGAAAAACCCCTATTTCCCTAGCATAACTGGCAGTCTCTAAGACCGAAAATCATAAGCAACCGACGTTCTTAAAAGTTGTGTCATAGTTTTATATAATAAAGCTATACGAAGATCGCATTTGTTAGATGAAGAATAGTTTTAATAGCTACTCGTTCACAAAAGCATAATACCATAATAATTGTATATCCGATGAGTTTTATAACCATACTAAACATAATATTCCTGTAGCAACATTCTTCAGGCGTCGCAGCGTTATGACAACTGTCATCCCAAAGGATGGACTGTAGCTAACAGTCAGGGTGCGGGATCATGACTTCCCGTATAGATCTATACACATTTGACACGTTCTCCGAACGGGAGACTCTGGTTATAGACAGGACTTGCAACATTACTTTCAAAAAAAAAAAAACTAGTGTTTGAAGATATACACGTCTCATGGATTCTCAACTAAGTATGTATTAAAGTGATAGTTTTGTATGCAAAGTTTATCGTTTTTCACAATGTTTGACAAAGCAAAATCATAAGTTTTTAGAATGTATAAAATGACTTAGCAATGAAAGGTACTTTGAAATCATTATATACTTTGTATAAGTCTAATGCACGCAAAGTATGACGGGAGTTTTCCATAGTAGTATTGAATTCCAAATGATTTATTCGATAAAACAAGTGAAGTGAAATTTTATAAAATACACGATAATAACCGTATGTTTACTTGTATCCCCCCCTAAAAGAGTATAAAAGCATTTAAAATGTATTTAAAGTGTGTTTGAAAGGGGTATGAACTCACTTGATTGAAGTGGTTGATTTGAAGTAGTCGGGAGAAGAATCGAGCAGAACTTCGACAGGAAGAGTTGAAAATGGGGAAAAATCTCGGGATTGTCGGGAATCTCGGGAACACAAAACCTTCCTTCGGGACTTGAAGGTGAAAACCGGGGCTTCGGGAAGGCTTTGGGAGCTTAACTGTAGAGTTTCAGCACGAGAGATGGAAGAATGGAGCACCTAAACCCGACACCCCAATAGTTCTATTTAAATGGGCATTTCTGGTGTGCCACGTCATGGCTAAGGTTGGCCACGTCGTGGGGAGCAAGCCTCATCATCTTCCGTTGAATGGACGCTCTCAGTCACTTGCCGGGTCGCGGCCAAGCTGTGCCACGTCGTGGGGGCTGACAGACTCGGATTTTGGACCCCGAACTTGTAAAATCCATAACTTTTGCATACGAGCTCCGTTTTCGACGTTCTTTATATGCACGCGTTGCTGAAAATGTTATCTACAACTCTCGTTTAGACTTCATCGGCAAATTTTGACTTTATTTTTAATTATTTATTTTTAAAATGACGTGATTAAGGAATTTCTTTAAAAATTCATTACTTTTTCATACGATGTCCGATTTGAGCGTTCTTTTTATGCACGTTTGTAGTTTAGCGATATCTATGACTTTCATTTAGACACCTAAGGTCAAAAAGTGTTTTATTGAAACTTTGCGTTTTTACGTAACTTTGTATCGCCGGTTTTTGTCGGAAAACTTAGAATGGTCATAACTTCTTCGTTATAACTTGGATTTTTGTGTTATTTATATGTTTGGAAAACCTAAGACGATATTTACTACATAGCGTAATCCAAACAGAGCTTTTGAATACTTCATTTTTCGGTGATATTCTAATCCCTTTTTCAAAGAGGTTACAAGACTCGATCTTTGATGACCTGAAATGACGGGTTGTTACATTATGGTCACTATGAGTTTGTAGTGATGCCTTTCGGACTAACCAATGCTCCTGCTGCGTTCATGGATCTCATGAACCGCGTGTCCAGACCGATGTTGGATCGGTCTGTGATAGTTTTCATTAACGACATCTTGGTTTATTCCAAAACTCGAGAGCAACATGAGGAACACTTACCAGAGGTTTTGGATACCTTGAGGAAGGAGAACTTGTATGAGAAGTTCTCCAAGTGCGAGTTCTGATTGCGCGAGGTGCAGTTTTTGGGGGCACCTTGTCAATCAGAACGAGATTTATGTTGACCCAGCCAAGGTGGAAGCTGTGATGAGATGGGAGGTTCCGAGGTCTCCATCTAAGATTCGGAGCTTTCTGTGATTAGCAGGCTACTATCAGAGATTCATTCAGGAATTCTCCAAGATAGCTGTGCCCTTGACCCGACTGATGAGGAAGGCCGTGGTCTTTCACTAGGGGCCTGATCAGCAGGCTGCGTTTGAGACCTTGAGATGGAGATTGTGTAAGGTGCCAATCTTAGCCCTGCCAGAGGGCATGGAGGATTTTTTTGTATATTATGATGCGTCTATCTCGGGTTTGGGTGTGGTATTGATGAAGAGAGGGCATGTTATAGCTTACGCTTCGAGGCAGCTGAAGCCTCACGAGGCCAATTACGCGACACATGATTTGGAGCTAGGGGCTGTTGTTTTCGCCCTCAATATTTGGCGCCATTACCTCTATGGGGCTCGTTGTACCATTTACACGGACCACAAGAGCCTGAAGTATCTCATCAACCAGCCGAATCTAAATATGACGCAGCTTCGGTGGCTTGATGTGGTAAAGGATTATGAGTGCGAGATCCTCTACCACCCGGGGAAGGCCAATGTCGTGGCCGATGCGCTTAGCCGCAAGGCAGCACCGATCAGGGACATCTTTCTGAGGATGACAGTTGTGACTCCACTGTTGGATCAGATTAGGGAGGCCCAAAAGGAGGCCATAAAGGAGGAACATCGGAAGAGAGAGCGAATTGTGGGAAAGGTTTCCTCCTTCGACTATGATAACCGAGGGTTGTTAACTCTTCACCGTAGGGTGTGAGTCCCTTATCATGGGGGTGTGCGCCAGGTATTGATGGCGGAGGTGCACAAGTACAGGTTCTCTATCCATCCCGGGGCGATAAAGATGTACAGGGATGTTCGTCTCGATTATTGGTGGCCCTATATGAAGAGGGACATAGCTTGGGTTGTGGAAAGGTGCCTGACCTGCAGGAAGGTCAACGCTGAGCACCAGAAACCTCACGGCAAGGTCTAGCCGTTGGATATCCCACTGTGGAAGTAGGAGGATATTACTATGGACTTCATTACGAAGCTTCCCAGGACCGCGCGAGGAGTGGATACGATTTGGGTCATCATTAATCGATTGACCAAGAGCGCCCATTTTATTCCGATTCAGGAGAGTATTTCGGCCAAAAAGTTGGCCGACATCTATATTTGGGAGGTAGTGGTGCGGCACGGGGTGCCAGTTTTAGTGATCTCAGGTAGGGATGTGCGGTTCACTTCCCGGTTTTGGAAGAAGTTTCACGATGAGCTGGGTAATCGTCTGCATTTTAGTACCGCCTTTCACCGTCAGACGGATGGTCAGTGCGAGCGGACCATCCAGACTCTGGAGGATATGCTGCAGGCGTGTGTTTTGGACTTCGGAGGTAGTTGGGATACTTACCTTCCTCTGGCGGAGTTCTCTTATAATAACAGTTATCATACGAGCATCGACCATCCTCCTTTCCAGATGTTGTATGGTAGGCAGTGCAGGACCCTGATATGCTGGGGAGAGGTCAGACAGAGAGTCATAGGGAGTACCAAAGTAGTACTCAAGACTACAGAGAGGATCCAACAAGTTCGGAGCAGGCTTTAGACTGCTCAGAGTCGGCAGAAAAGTTATGCCGACAAGCGTCGATTGGACCTGGAGTTCAAGGTTGGGGATATGGTGCTCCTGAAGGTGCCGCCTTGGAAGGGCTTCATTTGCTTTAGGAAGCGGGGTAAGCTGGGCCCCATGTATATTGGACCCTTCAAGGTTATAGCCCAGGTGGGCAAGGTGGCATATAGGCTGGATCTGACAGCTTAACTCAGTCAGATTCATAGCACATTTCACGTCTCCCAGTTGCAAAAAAGCCTGGTAGATGATTCAATAGTGGTGCCTCTAGAGGACATTCAGGTTGACGATAACTTGAACTACATTGAGCACCCAGTGGCAATGCTTGACAGGAAGTCAAGGGATCTGAGGAACAAGAGAGTGGAGCAGGTAAAGGTGTAGTGGCGACACCGAAAGGGCTCGGAATGGACCTGTGACCCGGAGGACGAGATTAGGGAACATTACGCCGAGCTTTTTCAGGATCGAGCAGCAGACTTTGAGAACAAAGTCTAAGATAAGTGGGGGAGATTTGTAGCACCAGATTCCTGGTACGTCTTTAATTCAAGAATCTTATGTATTTTTCTCTGGGACTCGACGAGTTGGTGGCACAACTCGTCGAGTAGAGACGGGATACGTGGGAAGTTTTGTTGGATAAGGTGTCTAAGTCCATAACTTATTTGGTATATACTTGACCCGACCGACATGGTCCATTTGGGTTGCATCTCATCCAAACTATTATGGATAATTTTATGAGAGTTATACACATATGTTTATTAATATATTATGAGTTATAATATATTAATATGAAGTTACGTTATTTAATTAGTTTTAGTCTTAAATTAATTATGGATTAATTTAGAGATTAAAAGGAATACTAATTAAATTATGGGCTATTTGTTTTATATAGTGTGGGCTAATACTCATTTGTTAATGGGCTAGGCTTATGTGGAAGTCCATGGATGATCCATGGAGCTTTTAACCCATGGATCCTTGGAAAAGGAAAAGACATGGGTTATTAGGGTTTCACCCTAACCATGCATACTATATAAGCATGCTTATGGAGCATGAAATGGAGTCTAAGATACACTAAGAGAAAGCTAGTGTTCTAGTGTGTGTGTGCATGTGTGTGGCCGTAAATACAAGAGTGTGTATACTCTCTCAAAGTTTTCCAAGAGTTTGTGGTGTTTGTGATTCCATTTGAGGCATTTACACTATTGGTGCTTGGCCCTCAAACTCCTAAGAACCCAACACAACAAAAGGTATGTAATCTCTTCTAACTCTTTTATGTTGAAATGTTCCCCATGCCATGTTAGATAGGTTATAAACCTTGGAAAATTATTATTTTGCATGTATTTAGACAAACATAGATCCAAGGTTTATTAGGGTTGCATGCACACTTAGGAAGTGTTAGATTGCTCAAAACCCAACAGTGGTATCAGAGCCTAGGCTTGCTTGTTTGATACTTGATGCAAAATATTGAAAAAAGTCGAAATCGTTGCTGTCTGCATGGTGGACTCGCCGAGTCCATTGGGGGGACTCGCCGAGTCCAAGGCAAACTTCAACCTACTCGACGAGTCCGTTCGTGCACTCGGCGAGTAGGATCGAAAGAATGCAGAATCTCGACTTTTGCTGCTGGAAATGGACTAGAAACATTACCCTAAACTGTTTTGGTGTTATAAAACTTATTTTAGTTGGTGTAATGGTTGTTCTAATCCATTTACAATAGCATATATCAAAATTCCATGATTTTATGTGTTCATATAATTCTTGAATTTTGATGATCATGTTCATGTTCTTATGAATTTAGAAAATGATAGGAATTATTTGCTGAATTGTTTAGGATTAATTCTTTATCATTTATGTGTTTTAATGGAGTCCATAATTTGTCCTCAAGTTATGGATTACCAAAGGTCACTTTCATTTAACACACACTTAAAACACATAAGTTACATGAAAATGAAGAGTCTTCATTTTTATGAACCTTTAATTCATAAGTTATGAAATGAAGAGTTTTGCAAAGTTACAAAACTTGCCCTCAAGTTTTGGAATTTGTAAAGTTTCACACACTTTAATAAACTTTAATTCCAAACCTTAGAGTTTTAATAGTTAAAATTCAACCCTTATACTATTTATAACATTAATGGTTAATTATTATATATATGTATAAGAATAAGTCGTTTTACCGTTAGTAGGCCTCATTCACGAAGCCGGTCTATAAGGTGGGTATAAGGTTGTTGCCTATAAAATGGTGACTTAATGGGTGTATACTCTCACCCACCGCTTGCTTGATCGGTGGAGGGTCGTTAGCCGAATGGGTAGAACAATGACTTTAAATCCTCATTAAAAGTATAATGAATATTATAAAATAACTAAACTCTTTTAATTCCCAATCTTAGTTATTTTAGGAAAATGTGAACATGGTGCTAATCCATGGAATTCACACTTTGTACCTTACCAAGTCGTTAGTGGAGCGTGTGTGGTTAACCGGCACACTAATTAGACTAGTAAGGATCACGAAGGGTAACTTAATGTTGTCATAGATCAATGGAGCGTGTGTGGTTAACCGGCACATTGATTAGGTGATAATATTAGGAGTACCAAGTGAGTTAGTATGGTTATTCACACCTTGTTTTGTGATCCTCGGCATCCCAGTCACAAAACTTGAAGGGCACAATCGAGATTGAAACATGCCATTGAAAAGTTCAATGAATCTCAAAAGAATCTAGGAATTTCAAATCCAATTAAACCTAATAAATCATTTCGTTTTCATGGTGGAAATTGGTGAATCGTCATTCACCTACCTTTCAAATATATTATTACTTAGATTACGGCATCCCTCTTCTAAGTGTAATATATTGTGATTGGATCCTAGCCTTAATATTACATTTGGGTGTCTTATTAAGGATCCTAAATATCTAATCTAAACTTACTTTCTTCTTTCATATGTCTTCCAACACTAATGCTTCAGGCTCTAACCCAACTGGTTCTTTCTCTCTCATGAATCTTTGTGGGAGGGTCATCTTTGATGGTTCCAACTTCATGGATTGGATTAGGAACATCAGGATGGTTACTCGTTACAAGGACAAGGAATATGTCCTCGATAAGGAGTTAAAAGAACTTGATGAGTCTACTGCTACTCCTGAGGAGATCGCTGAATTCAGGACTCATGAGAGAGATGCTACTAAGGTGGCATGTATCATGATGGCCACGATGACAGCCGAGCTCCAAAATTCGTATGAAGATTTCTACCCTTTTGAGATGCACCAAGACCTGATGGAAAGGTACCATCAGAGTGCTCGTCAGGAGCGGTATGAAATAATCTCCTCCATAATAACTACCCGCATGAAGGACGGTGAATCCGTCACGAGCCACATGCAAAAGATGCAAAGGTATGTGGACCGTTTGCTGAAGCTGAATGTTAACATCCCCGAGGAGTTAGCAATTGACATCATTTTGCACTCCTTGCCTTCTTGTTATGATCATTTTCGAATGACATATCATATGAACAAGGAGGAAGTTACCCTCAGCAAGCTTCAAGGACTCTTGAAGACCGCTAAAACCGGTCTTAAGGGTAAAGCGGTTGTTACCTCTACTACTCCTACTCCAATTTCTACCCCTGTTTTAGCTATTGGGCAAGGCAAAGGGAAAAAGAGGAAGCACCCTTCGAAGGGTACCAAGGGAAAGTCTCTTGAAGGCTCCTCATCAAAGACTAAGAACGGTTCTGTCACTCCTTCTGCCATTCCAAAGGATGTTGAATGCTTTTATTGCCATGAAAAGGCACACTGGAAGCAAAACTGCCCTAAGTACTTGCAGGATCTAAAGGATGGGAAAGTGAAACCCACCTATGCAGGTATTTACACTATATTGTCTAATTACTCAACATATTCTAACTCTTGGGTGCTTGATACAGGATGTGGTATTCACATATGTTCTGATATGCAGGGCCTAAGAAGAAGTGAGGATGTGGAGCACGGGAAGATAAACTTAATCATGGGGAATAGGAAGGCTTCACCTGTTTCCAAGATTGGAGTTTATACTTTGTTGCTTAATAATGGGTTAAAATTAGATTTGAATAAATGTGTATACTCGTCTGAAATGGCGAGGAATATTATTTCTTTTCATGCTTTGTACAAACAAGGTTTTACCTTTTCGTTTGATAATGAATGTGGTGGTATTAATGCTTTCTTTAATAATGTGTTTTATTTTAAAGCATTACCTTGTGATGGTGTGTATGAAACTGTGTCGATTGTAGACAACTTAGGAAATAATGTGTTGTATATTGATTCTTCTACTAGCCTAGATAAAGCATCATTGTGTCATTGTCGTCTTGGACATGTAAACAAGAAACGCATAGGCCAACTCTAAAAGAGTGGAGTCTTGGAATCATTTGACCTCAAATCAGATGATAGTTGTGAATCTTGTCTACTTGGAAAAATGACAAAATCACCCTTCACTGGAACTTGTGAGAGGGGTGAAGGTTTGTTGGACCTAATACATACTGATGTATGTGGGCCATTCAAAACCGCCACAAGGGACGCTAATCGGTATTATGTGACTTTTATTGATGACTTTAGTAGATATGGGTATGTGTACTTAATCAAACACAAGTCCGAAACCTTTGAAAGGTTTAAGGAATTCAAACAGGAAGTAGAAAATCAATTGGGCAGGAACATTAAGATGCTTCGATCCGATCGAGGTGGTGAGTATCTTAGTACCGAGTTCCTTGACTATCTTAAGGAGTGTGGGATTGTCTCACAATTGACTCCTCCCAGGACACCACAGCTGAATGGTGTAGCTGAGAGGCGTAATCGTACCTTGTTGGACATGGTTCTCTCTATGATGAGTCGAGTTTCGTTACCAATCTCTTTTTGGGGGTATGCCTTAGAGACTGCCGCCCATATCCTTAATCTAGTCCCTACAAAGAAGGTTACCAAAACACCTCATGAGATGTGGACTGGGAAGGTTCCCAATTTGGACCACATCAAAGTTTGGGGTTGCGAAGCCTTCGTGAGGCGTGAAACTCATGATAAGCTTGAACCCCGAAGTGAAAGGTGTATTTTCATCGGCTACCCACAGAAATCCTTCGGTTACCTTTTCTACAGACCCAGTGAGAATGTGGTCTTTGTAGCACGAAGAGGGATCTTTCGCGAGAAAGAATTTATAAGCCAAGGAGACAGTGGGAGGCAGATTGATCTTGAAGAAATTCAAGAATCAATTGGTGAAGAAACCTCAGACACTAGCAATCAACCTGAGGAAGAAACTCCTGTTGATCCAGCTGACGAGTCTGTACCTCCGAGACGTTCCACACGGGTTAGGAACACACCTTCGTTTTATTATGGTTTTCATATTACTACGGAAGGTGATACGTTTATTAGTGATAGTACACTAGTAAATTTGGATGAACCTAGCAGTGTTAAGGAAGCCATGGCAGGCCCGGAGTCTGCTAAATGGAAGGAGGCTATGGACAGCGAGATACAGTCCATGTATGACAATCAAGTTTGGAACTTGGTTGACAATGTACCGGGCCGTAAAACAGTCGGGTGCAAATGGATCTTCAAAAAGAAGACCGACATGGAAGGAAAAGTGCATACTTATAAGGCTCGAGTGGTTGCGAAGGGTTTTACTCAAACTCAAGGTGTTGATTATGATGAAACCTTCTCGCCGGTGGCCAAGATTAAGTCTATTAGGGTTATGTTAGCCATTGCAGCATTTCATGATTATGAAATATGGAAAATGGATGTCAAAACCGCTTTCCTTAATGGAAAGTTGGCTGAGGATGTGTACATGAATCAGCCAGAGGGTTTTGTCAATGCAGAGTACCCTAATAGAGTATGCAAGCTTAAGAAATCCATTTATGGATTAAAACAAGCATCTCGTAGCTGGAATCTTTGTTTTGATGAGAAGGTAAAAGAGTTTGGCTTCTTGAGAAGCGAAGATGAGTCTTGCGTGTATGTCAGAGCTAGTGGGAGTATAGTTAGCTTCTTGGTACTGTATGTGGATGACATACTACTCATAGGAAATGACATCCCAACCTTGCAGGAGGTTAAGTCCTGGCTTGGGAAGTGCTTTGCTATGAAGGACCTAGGAGAGGCTACCTATATCCTAGGGATAAGGATATTAAGAGAAAGGAGTAGAAGACTAATTGGACTTAGTCAGAGTATCTACTTGGATAAGGTGTTGAAGAGGTTCAACATGGAGAATTCCAAGAAAGGAGATTTACCGATCCAAAGCAATACCAAACTGAGTAAGACTCAGAGTCCGAGTACAGAGGCAGAGATAGCTGAGATGAGCCAATTACCATATGCTTCCGCAGTTGGCTCGATCATGTATGCTATGACTTGTACCCGTCCTGATGTGGCATTTGCTTTGAGCATGGTCAGCAGGTATCAGGGGAACCCTAGCAAGGCTCATTGGACCGCGGTAAAGAACATTCTCAAGTACCTGCGGAGGACTAAGGATTGGGTCCTTACCCTTGGTGGCAGTGATGACTTGAGAATATTAGGGTATAGTGATGCTGGTTTTCAGACTGATAGGGATAATTTCCGCTCTCAGTCGGGCTGGATCTTTACCTTAAATGGAGGGGCAATTTCTTGGAAGAGTTCCAAACAGGAGACGGTGGCTGATTCGACTTGTGAATCAGAGTATATAGCAGCGAGTGAAGCAGCGAAGGAGGCAATATGGCTAAAGAACTTCATCGGAGACCTTGGAGTTGTACTAGCTATAAAGGAACCTATAGAGATTTTCTGTGACAACAATGCTGCGGTTATCTTAGCCAAGGAACCGAGAGATCATGGCAGATCCTGACACATTGACAGAAAATATCACTTCTTAAGACACAAGATTGAAGAAGGACTCCTTGTGACAAGGAGGATATCGTCAGATGAGAATCCTGCAGATCCCCTTACGAAGGGACTGACGAGGGTTAAGCATTTTCAGCATGCGAGACGCATCGGGCTGAGGGACGGTATTAGTTTTACAGATTAGATAGCTTTCCTGAAACTTGTAAAATGTAATCGACGTTTGATGATGAATAAAATTTGTGATTTATTTATGAGTAAAGTGTTACTATCATTGTCAATTATTTACTATTGTTTCAGTTTTGCATGTTTTGACTTCCAGAATAATTAATTTATTCAAACCTCCACAATCGATCATACGTCGGAAGTAGGTATGAATCAATATTGTCATGAATTGGGTTTGTAGATGCCTTAAAGGTGTTTAGACATGGCAATGGTTGCTGTAACATTCATGAGTACTCATAAGTTATGAGTATTGGTATAAACCCACGCTCACTTGTATCACTTCATGGAATTTATCTCGAGTGATCGTGAGATGATAACATCATATAAATCTTTAAACCTAGAGATATGAATTGTTACCTATGAGTTGGTTGTGCATTGATTGCACGTAAACGCATCAGTAACTTGATGTTATAAAATGTGCCTTTGTGTACAATTCAATAAGTAGTAGAACAAGCATATCAGTCGAAGTTTATCTGTTCCTTCTAGAAATAGAAGCGATATCTGGGCCCCTCGATGATTTTGTGTTGACCCATGTACCAGGCCTGGTCAGAACTAAACCGATGTGTTCAGTGAAGTTCTTCGTCAAACGAATCGGATAATCGAGAAACAACTGCTAGACAATAAGCAAGACATAGTTCCAAGTGTTTGTCCGGCTGATATCATGAGAACAGAGGATTATGTGATCACTTATCTAAAATGGCGCTTCATAGTTCGACAGAGTCTTCATTGTTCGAGGGAGTTTTCGAGAGCTACGATTGTTGGTTGGTTCCTGAAGTTATAGGCAAATATAGTTATTAGACTTATCCAAGTGGGAGTCTGTTGGATAAGGTGTCTAAGTCCATAACTTATTTGGTATATACTTGACCCGACCGGCATGGTCCATTTGGGTTGCATCTCATCCAAACTATTATGGATAATTTTATGAGAGTTATACACATATGTTTATTAATATATTATGAGTTATAATATATTAATATGAAGTTACGTTATTTAATTAGTTTTAGTCTTAAATTAATTATGGATTAATTTAGAGATTAAAAGGAATACTAATTAAATTATGGGCTATTTGTTTTATATAGTGTGGGCTAATACTCATTTGTTAATGGGCTAGGCTTATGTGGAAGTCCATGGATGATCCATGGAGCTTTTAACCCATGGATCCTTGGAAAAGGAAAAGACATGGGTTATTAGGGTTTCACCCTAACCATGCATACTATATAAGCATGCTTATGGAGCATGAAATGGAGTCTAAGATACACTAAGAGAAAGCTAGTGTTCTAGTGTGTGTGTGCATGTGTGTGGCCATAAATACAAGAGTGTGTATACTCTCTCAAAGTTTTCCAAGAGTTTGTGGTGTTTGTGATTCCATTTGAGGCATTCACACTATTGGTGCTTGGCCCTCAAACTCCTAAGAACCCAACACAACAAAAGGTATGTAATCTCTTTTAACTCTTTTATGTTGAAATGTTCCCCATGCCATGTTAGATAGGTTATAAACCTTGGAAAATTATTATTTTGCATGTATTTAGACAAACATAGATCCAAGGTTTATTAGGGTTGCATGCACACTTAGGAAGTGTTAGATTGCTCAAAACCCAACAAGTTTAAGTGACCTACTCGACGAGTCGGAGGATGACTCGGCGAGTAGGTGCTGTTTGAGTGAAACCTTAAATTTGAGGGTTTGCACCCTATTTAAACATCTTATTGCAGCCTCCATTGTCCCTTATGCTCCCAGAACACATCATATCGAAACCTTAGCCGCTTTGAGTGATCTAAGGCCATTTTTGGTGTTTTTGGGTGGTTTGTGAAGCTTAAAAGGAAGGAAGAAGCTTGGGAATTCGAATTGGGGCTTGTAGATCCAAAGATCTTATGCCATCTCTAGCTCAATCAAGGTAAATGCCCCCTGTTTTGGTCTTCCATTTGGTTGTTCATCTTTAGGGCTTAAAATTTGGGTGCATTTAGGGCTTTATAAGCCATTTTCGGATTTGGGAAGTGATTCATAGGGTTCTACTTTCAAATCTGAGTCATTGGAGGGGTCTCATGCATAAAGGTGCCAACTCTATGGTCATGAGAGCCCCATGCACATTGTAGAGCACCTTTTATGGATTTTTGAGCCAAAAACCCCATGCATGTACACCAAGTTTGAAACTTTACATATAAAATGGACATTAGGAGGCCAGTTCTATGGTTTTTATGTGTTAAGACCTATTTAAATCGAATGTATAGTAAGGGTCGAGAAGGGACTCGACGAGTTGTTCTTGGAACTCGGCGAGTCGGTATGTAATGACCACTAAATCCCTTATGTGGTTGGACCAGTGGTTTGGGAAGGAAGTCTTGTAAATGTTTAGTCTCGTAAAGGGAGTTAGGAATCATGGGACTCGACGAGTGTATGAACAGACTCGACGAGTCCAAGGCAATCTCCCAACCTTTGAAGATGGGCTCAATGTGACATCCCCATTTCTCTGCCAAAAAAGACCGATTTTGTTTATGCTTTATAAAAATCAGAGTACCTCTTTTAATAAAAATGTTGCGGAATTTGCTCACAGTAAAACATGATAAATACGTTATCAAAGCATTTCCGAAGGAAAGTATTTTTATTCATTATAAAACATTTGGGATGTCATCGTCAATACAGAAACATAAGCATAAACACAACTTACATTCATTATCGCTAGTGATTTATATCTCCTTAATCTCTCAGTGTAATATGACTTCATATCAACACTCGTGATATAAATAAACTGAGTGGGTTAGGTTAGGAAACCTAGTGAGTACATAGGGTTTTCATCCCACAATAATATAATTATTATGTTTAATCATCAAACAGTTAACCCAATTACCCATCCCCATTATCTTCTTTAATCTAAAGGATCTACCCTCAGAATCAGCTATTTCTCATTCATTCATTCCTAAGGATTATCCTAAGGAATAGGTACGAAGTCCATCGTTGTCAATGACACAGCTGTCAAGCACATCTGCTAGTTCTATCACTTAGGCGCAATTGCCATAATTATGATATTCTATATGAGGTGCAACTGCCAGTGTTGTCCTTCGAGCACATCTGCTAGGGTTATATCGTTTATTGACAGTATCATTTTCGAGAGTCCACTGGCAATACATGTCAATGGGTTTTTAGAGTACACCAGTGAACGCATCGTTCACAACACCTATAGGTTGTGAGCCTGTTAGTGTTCCACTGGACTGTCTAGAATAGTCCGTAGTTTTCATCCATACTCTGCTAGATGACGGGGCCATCATTTGGGAACAAGGCTTCTCACATCGTCCACCTCCCACCCTTAACTCATGGTTTATATCACCTCTTAACTCATCATCTAACTCATATTTCATCTACCCATGTTTTACCCAACATATTTTGTAGATATAAATACATATACAGTTTAAATCATATAAAACTTGTATAAAACCGTTCATCCAGCATAGATAGAAAGTATACAGCTAATATGCACACATAACACGTAGTTTATTTAAAATACTTCATATCATGTGTAATATGAAAGGGACCATGCACTCACTTGAAAAGGTGGTGATTCCGAACTCAGACAGCGCTTCGCTTCTTAAAAATAATTTCCTTCGACGAAACCTAGTATTATTACCACTAGAGTTTAGTCTATTATTCGTCGAGACTAATTAATAGTCTAGCTATTATTACTATTAAATAAGCGTTAAACAATACTTATATAACCCATAATAATAGCCAAAGTACTTATTATAAGTTCCTAATAATGTTACTATAATTAAATAAAAGCTATATTAAAAATAGCATAGGCGTAGCTCACTTACAACGGGTTTTATAGAAAACCAGGCTTTGCTTCGAGCAGCGTTCCCGAGCCGAAAATCTCTTCTTCTCGGAGCGGTCGAGTACTCCAGGGATTCCGCCTAATGCTAGGGAGGTTCCCTGGGCTTTTCGGGCGTTTCGAGGCTAGAGAGAGGTTCTAAAGAGAAAGTAATGAGAAGAAAGAATGGGAAAGGTGTGAAAAAAATAAGGGTGGGTGAGGTTCTATTTATAGGGTGAAATATGGTTGAAATTGGTGCCAAATGTCACCATCTAGTGGCAAGCCTTGGGGAGAAAGCAATGCCCAAGATTGTGCCACGTCACCCCTTTTGCAGCAACACCTTGCTGACTTCTAAACCCCGTAACTTTCGCATACGAGCTCTGTTTTCGACTTTCTTTATATCCACGCATAGGTAAAAATAAGATATACAACTTTTATTTTGACTCCGTTGGCTAATTCGAGATCGATCTTAATTTTAACAGTATGATGAGATTATATTGTTAAATGTCAGCGTAAAATTCATAACTTCTACATACGAACTCCGTCTTCGTCCGTCTTTTTACCGTTGAGTTCCTAATAATGAGATCTTCAATTCTCATTTAGGTTATGTAGGCCAGAAACTGCTCGATCTAAAATTTGAGTTTTGGCGTGTGCACTGTTATGCCAAATCTTAGAAAATTCATAACTTCCTCATATGAAGTCAGATTTGGGTGTTTTTTTTTTGTATGTTCTTGGTTTAACATATACTAAAGATTTTGTTTATATCACTAAGGTTAAAAAGTACTTTATCAAAAATTCACTATTTACATCGCCCGGTGCCGTGCCGATTTTACCGTAAAACTTCGACATGCCATAACTTCTTCGTTATAACTCAGATTTTGGCGTTCTTTATATGTACGGAACCCTTGAGACATATTCTACAACTTGGTTAAGATTAATCCTTCTAAATAATCTTCCATTAAAAACTCATTTTTGATGCTCATTGTCTCTAAATTGGCTAGCTCGGATCTGCGGGCGTTACACTCGACGAGTTGTTCATACAACTCGGTAACTCATAGACTGGACACGTTCTTATGAGGGAGATGAACTCGCCGAGTTGAAGGAGAACCCAACGAGTCAGATGAAGATGGTCCCGATGGTTTGAATGAAGGAAAGCTCGTCGAGTTCTCGCTAGACTCGACGAGTGGTGTGGGGGTTGGATCGGGTTAGTGGAGCCTGGACTCCATGAGTTGGTAGACAAACTAGGCGAGTCAGGTGAATTGGATGTTGACTTTGACCAATGTTAACTTTGTCTGGTTTTGGTATTAACCCTGGTTGGGTTATATGTTCGGTTGATGACTTGAAGGTAGTCGTGTAGGGATTGAGCAGTCAAGGAGAGCCGACCTTCATGCCGAGGACAGTTCAGACACTACAGGACATTGAGGTGAGTTACCTTCCAGTAGCGGTGGGTCTACGACCACAATGCCGGCCCACCAGTAAGAGTTGTATATTTGATGATTGTCTTTGTGATATGTTATATGTAATAGCAGTAGAGTTCGGTTGTTAGGACCGAAGGGTAGGTCAGACACCCTAGTTATGTCTGATAGTATGTGATGATATGTTTATATGTTGACATGATATGTTATATGTGATAGTGGTAGTAGGAGGGGAATAGTCCCCAATTTTGGTTGTTAGGACCGAAGGGTAGTTCAGACACCCTAGATATGACTGACCATATATTTATGTTATGATATGTGTGATAGTAGCAGTAGGGGGTGGAATAGTCCCCGAGGGTCAGTTGTTAGGACCGACAGGTAGGTCAGCACCCCATAATGGCTTGACATGGGTAGGTCAGCACCCTAGAATGGCTTGAAACAGGTAGGTCAACACCCCAGAATGGCTTGACACGGGTTGGTTGGCACGCCAGAATGGTCGTACCGGGTAGGTCGGCACCCTAGAATAGCCGTACCGGGTAGGTCGAGCACCCCAAAATTGCCCGACAGTATGTATGCTATGTGTTTGTAAGGTATGTGGTATGATGGGGGAACTCACTAAGCTTTGTGCTTACAGTTTCAGTTTTGGTTTCAGGTACCTCTTTGTCGAAGGGGAAGGAGCCATTGGTGTAGCAGCACATCACACATACACATGGTCTCCGCATAGAGTTTTCTGGGAATGTACTCTGATTTATTTTACTTTTAATGATATGATTTTTAGACACTTTGTTATGTTTCTTTATACAATGACATGACATGGGAAATGTTTTGGTAAATTGAGTTGTGAAATACTTAATTCAAAATGAAATGTTTGGCTTCGAAATTTGGGATGTTACACTATATTAATACTAATAGGAGTAAGTGATTCTTATAAAAAGAAAACAAATATGGATTGAAATCTATGCATATATGATTAAATCAATCATAATATTGTTTACCATAACTACATATTACGATTATGATATATGAAAAATAGATATCAAGAAAATATCTTTCCACAATAGACACCTACTTGAAGATGTATATAAAATTTAGCCTTGAGGTTTTGTTAATCCAGGATATCCTAATGACATGTGTAAGCTTTAATGATATATTTATGGATAGAAAACAAAAATTTCAAGGTTCAAAATCATCATTTTAATAAGGAAAACATAATGTGTTGAGTATATTTGTGTTGCGTCTTGGGCCAAGTATTTTGTAATCCGGATTGGGCCTGTCCATTCGTGTCTATCTAGATTAGTTACGTAGTTATCTAGATTGATTGTTAGGGTTATAGTATATATATATATATATATATATATATATATATATATATATATATATATATATATATATATATATATATATATATGAATGCATGTATGCGTATATTAACAAGTTTTTCATTACGTTGATTTTTGTAACCCTAAACGTCTCTACAGATTGAAGTTCTTTATCAAGCTCTTCTGAGGTGTTATTGCATTAATCATTCGACATATTCAACGCAATACTTATGTTCTTATTATGTTCTTATTTTATATCTTGCTTAGAATCATACGATCATAAAAGAACTTTGTTCTAACAATTGGTATCAAAGCAGGAGACTTTGTGATCAATACACATTCCTTCTATATACGTAATTCTTTAGGGTTTCCGCTTTTATCGTATAAATAGAAGCCGTCATCTTCATATCGACGACAACTCTATTTTTGATAAAACCCTAATCTCAAGTTTATAGGTTTCATTCTGAGTAGCTCACCATGTCTCAAGAAGATTCACATACAAACCCAATTAACATCTCAAACAGCATCGGATCAACAACCAGAGTACCCATACTCTATACTCAAGACTACGAAGTATGGGCTCATCACTTTGAAGATTACGTGGTTGGATCGGAAGATAATGGCTATCTCATCTGGGAAGCTATCACTCTAGGACCGTTTGTACATTCGGAGACAAACACAACTGGTAAGACGCAAAAAGATTACAACAAGTTGGTGACAGATGTTCAAAAGATGCCACAGGATGAGAAGGACAAAATCTTGTGTAACGTAAAAGCCATGCGGATGATAAGATTTGCCCTGCAATCTGACACCTTTCGACTTGTAGGTTCATGCACAACTACAAAAGAGATCTGGGATAGGCTGAAGGAACTTTACTCAACTGATGAAGATCTGGAACACTCCATCAAACTCTGTTACTATCAGAATTTGGAGTTTTCGAACAGAAACCTGAAGAGAAGCTTGTACAGACCTTTGATCGATTCAATCATCTCTTAAGTAAGATGATCAAGCATGGGATAGAGAGGAAGCTGATCGAGCAGAATGTAACGTTCATGAATGGACTGAGACCAGAATGGATGGCTGTGGTTTCCACTGTGAAGGCGCATGAACAATTCAAATTGTACTCGCTGGTGAAACTAGTAGGGATACTGAAATCCCATGAAAGTGTTGTAACTAAGGAAGCGAAAGTGGTCTCTGGTATGGGATCATTGGCTCTTGTTTCTAAAGGAAAAACTACTACTGAAAAAGAAGAAGAAGATTCAGACATGTCAGAGTGCGAGCTTACAAGTGAGGAATATGCCTTGATGATCACAAATCCAAGGAAATTTGGAAGGAGAAAGTTTCCTGCCAACAAGAACCGAAACTGGCAGGGAAGCTACAATTCTGAGAAGATGAAGGATGAACCTAAAGTCTCCTCTCAAAAGGATGAAGAGGAAAAGGAGAAGACGCTTGCAAGAGACTCAAGAAACGACTGCAACTATTGTCACGGCAAAAACCATTTTGCCAAAGATTGCATGTTGAGAAAGATGGCTGAGAAGAGAGAGGGTGAAGATGACGAAGCATATTATATACGCAAATTAGAAGAAGTCAAAAAGAAAAAGGCGTCCAACAACTCAATGAATGACTTAATCGTACAGGAGAAAGCTGAGGAAGATGAGTTTAGTGGCGTAGAAGTATGGTCATTTGACTCTAAAGACGAAGAGGTTAGAAGACCCACTCATGGAAAGGCGAATGTGGCAAAGAATGAAGGTTCGGGTGGAAACTGTTTTATCGTCACTACTAGTCCATCAACCAAGAGTGCAGATTCGGAACTGAACCTAACTGAATATAAGTGTTTTGCGGCCAAGCCAGTGACTGAGAAGATCAACGACTGCGATCGATTGATCAAAAAGGTACATTCTATTCTTGAGTCTCTTAAAATTTCAAAAACTGATTATCAAGGAGAATTAAATGAATTAAACTCTAAATTCTCTAACCTAAGTAGTAGCCTCATGCAAACCCGCTTAGCAAATTCTAACCTAAGTGACCAACTCAGCAGGGTGGGTGTCTTCAAAAAGTGAGGAGAGGAGAATCTGGATTGAGCTGAAGGAAGCATAGTTAGTTAGGGCTAGGGATGAAAGTATTTATTTGCAAAGAGACAATTTAAAGTTATTAAAACAAAGAAATTTTTTTTGTTTGATTGCTAAGCGTCTTTATACTAATATTGCTCAATTACATTTAAATTGTGAAATTGGTAAGAAAATTCATAAGATGATTTTGCCCTTTCTTGAATATAAAGAATATGAAGTTATAGCAGAATGTGAATCAGAAGTATCCTCTAAAGAAACGTCAATGTCGTATAGGCTAGGTTTGGATAAGATAGAAACTTTCATCAATTCTAAGGAACATAAAAGTATGTTAAAAGATATCGTAGATGAAAATGATAGGCTAAAGATTAAAACTGAAACTATACATACATACGACTTGTCAAATGCTAAAATTGTTAAGGATAATAAAATAAACTTAGATAATTCATCCGAATTTGATGCGGAGAGCGAGATAAGTGAAATCTCAGTAGAAGATGAGGTTGATTGTTCTAAGTTTATGAAAAATAAAACCGAGAGTGAAAAACCTGTAATATCAAAAAATTTGGTTGAGTTTGCTCGTCTGTCAAAGGAACAGAAACCAAAACTCAAGGAAAAAGATTTGGTTTCTCAAAAGGTCTAGACCGTGCCAAATCAAGTTTATGCTACAACTAGTCACTCAAAAGCAGATGGCAGAATTAAGAACAATGGTTGATGAAGATAATGCTGTAGGTTGCGAAGACTATTTCTGGTCTGCTCCTATTGATAACGCAGACGACACGGTGGGACTATCTGAGAAAAGCACATGGAGAGTCAAGTGTAGATACATACCAGAACCTCTCAACAAACCCTCCAGTTTCGATATTCCAAGCACAAGTGGAACCAAAGATGTTCCTATAGAAACAATGGTTAAACCTGATGTTCCTATCAAGAGGGAAGAACCGAAAGTTCTGCTCAAGAGAGAGGAAGCACTGAAAGTTCAAACTAAGTCACCTACAACCCACCAGAAAGAGAAACCAAAGGCAACATTCAATATTCACAAATCTCAGAAGGAGCTAGCTGAACAGAAACGCTTGAGAAATCGAGGATACGCCACAAATCTGAATGAACGTAAAAGGCATTGGAATTCTCAAAATCGCAACTATGAGATTCCCATGAAAGAATCCATGGACAAGGGAAAGAAAAAGATGAAGGAAAACTATAGTCCAAATTCCTATTATTCCAAATCCTAGAATCGAAAGTCTAGTCTCGGTCCTGAACCCACTTTCGGTCCTCGACCCAGATTCGGTCCTAAAACCAGATTCGATTCTAATCCTAGATATGGATCCTCCAAGTCCCAAGATAAAAAAAATTCTTTAAAGGACATCAAAGGAAAAGGAAAGCTGGTATCAGATTCTGAGAAGGAAAATAAGAAATCCTCTGCTAAGCCTAGGAATCAAACTAAAAACACTAAACCATCAAAAGCAACACCAAATGATACACTAAAATTTAAAGATGATAAATCAAAAATCGAGGTGTATACCATTTAAATAAAAAATCAAACAACTCTAATTAAACGAACTTATTTGGTTGATGCTTCTATTGTAATTCCTTTCTCTGTGAAAAACTCACAAGGACCCAAGAAACTTTGGGTTCCTAAATCTGCTTGAATTTACAGGTAATCAGTGACGAGCAGTTTGACGAAGAATGGTATATAGACAGTGGCTGCTCGCATCACATGACAGGAAGGAAGGAGGAGCTAAGGGAGTTTCGGTCCCTGAAAGATGGTGGGTCTGTGAAGTTTGGAAACAATTCCTATGGGACAATCAAAGGATACGACATGATAACTAATGGAGATTTCTCAATTAGAAAGGTGGCTTATGTAGAAGGATTGAAACACAATCTCATCAGTGTATCACAATTAGTTGTGGGCACAGGTTTGAAGGTATTATTCGATGATGAGGGGTCTGAGATAATCGAAAAACAATCTAAGAAGGTTCTGCTGAAATCTGCGTGGAAGGGTGAGATGTACCCTTTAAATATTAATCCAATACGAGGGACACCAGCTATTTGTCTTCTGTCAAAGGCAAACACTGATGAAAGCTAGTTATGGCATCGTCGTCTATCACACCTAAATTTCAAAGATATCAACAAATTGGTGATTAGGGATCATGTTCGAGGACTTCCTCTTCTCAAGTTCGATAAGGAGCATTTATGTGCAACATGTGAAATGGGTAAGCAAAGCCGAAAAAGCCACATAACACACATCAATACTAAGATAGTGGAAGCACTTGAACTATTACACATTGATTTGTGTGGACCTTCTGCTATAGAGAGTATCGGTGGAAGTAAGTACATTCTTGTTATTGTAGATGACTTTTCCCGCTTCACTTGGGTTTTCTTTCTTAAACAGAAACCAGATGCAACTCCCAAGCTGAAGGTGTTCATCAAGCAAGTGGAAGTGCAATTAAGGAAGATAGTCAGAAACATCAGAAGTTTTAATGGACTAGAATTCAAGAACAAGGACTTTGAAGACTTTCTGGCTGATAAGGGGATAACTCACAATTTTTCGGCCCCCTATACACCACAATAGAATGGGATTGTTGAAAGATGAAACCGTTCTCTATGTGAAGCAGCCAGAACCATGCTCAGTTACGCTTCTCTACCTTTATACTTCTGGGCTGATGCCATCGCTGCTGCTTGTTATACTCATAATCGGTCTTTTCTTAACAAGAGATTCTCCATAACTCCTTATTAGATCTTAAATAATAGGAAACCGAACGTCAAATTTTTCCATATTTTTGGTTCACGATGCTTTATTTTTAACTCTAAAGAGAACCGAAATAAGTTTGATGTTAAAGTTGATGAAAGCATATTTCTGGGTTACTCTCTGTCATCAAAAGCATATAGGGTGTTGAATAAGAGTTCCAGAAAAATTGAAGAAACTTATTATGTCACTTTTGATGACAATTATATGAAGAAGGTTCAAAGGACTGACAATGCTTTAGCAGACATATTCCCAGAATCTGGACAGGTCTCGGTTCCAATATCCAACATGTTTGAGGAATACATTTGGCTGTTCGATGAACCAGAAAAAGAAATTCATGCGGAGGCAACAGCAGCAGACAACAAAGTAGATAATCTCAAGAAGGTCATAGACGAAGCCACTAAAGAGATGGAAAGCGAACCACCAAGTCCTAAGTCATCCAAAGGATCTCCAAGTAAAGCTTCAACGTTCTAGGGGGAGAGCTCAACCACTCCAAAGACATCTGAATTTTCTGTTGAGGGGGAGAATCCAAGTACATCCCCAACATCTAAAAGTATAGATGACCAAGATACAACTGATCCAAAAATCACAAGTGAAAATCCAATCGAGGGGGAGACACCCACTTCAAAAACCAATACAAACTCTGATGATGACAGAGACTTCACTTCGCCAGTCGAGGGGGAGAAGGAAAAAGTAGGTGATAGTTCTAGTGACGAAGGCGAAGGTGATCCACCAGATGTTGAAATAGAAGTAGAAGCTGAATTGCATCCAGAATATGATCCAAGTTATCCTCCACTAGTAAAATGGACAAAGGACCATCCAAAGAGGAAATTATTGGTGAAACTTCCGAAAATGTTCTTACTCGGTCTCAACTGAAGGCGAAACAAACTGCATTATTCTATTAAATGGAATTTTGTATGTTTAATTCGTTTATCTCCAAGATAGAGCCGAAAACTATAAATGCCGCACTTGATCATTCTGATTGGGTTCAAGTAATGCAGGATGCGCTCATTGAGTTCGAACGCAACAGAGTTTGGAGGTTGATTCCCGCACTGAAAGATGCCTCTGTTGTCGGCCTAAAATGGGTGTTTAGAAATAAGCTGGACAAGGAGGGGAATGTCATTCGTAACAAGGCTTGGTTGGTAGTAAATGGTTATTGTCAAGAAGAAGGGATAGATTATGAAGAAACCTTTGCTCTAGTAGCAAGGTTGGAATCTGTTAGAATCTTTCTTGCATATGCTGCTCACAAGAACTTCGAAGTTTTCCAAATGGATGTCAAATGCGCTTTCCTGAATGGAGAATTAGAGTAAACCGTCTATGTTGAACAACCGCCTGGTTTTGTGAATGAAAAATACCCTGATCACTGCTATGTGTTGGATACAGCTGTCTATGGGCTAAAACAAGCACCGAGAGCCTGGTATGAAACACTAACTCGTTTCTTAAAAATGTCAAAATTTATGTTGACGATATCATCTTCGGCTCCACGAATCCTAGCTTAACAGCTGAATTCAGGAAGTTGATGGAGACTAAATTTGAAATTAGCGCAATGGGTCCAATTAACTTTTTCCTTGGTTTGAATATTAGACAATAACTTACTAACGAATATGGGAATGAAGAGTGATTCAAAAGTGAAGGCTCCTATGGCATTCAACACTAAACTAACTCCATCTCTGGAGAAACTTGTTGTGGACATAACACTTTATCGACAAATGATGGGGTCGCTTATGTATCTGACAGCCAGTAGACCAGATATTATGTTTTCTGTTTGTTACTGTGCTAGGTTTCAAGCCAATCCAAGAGAGCCTCACATGCTTGCTGTGAAGAATATTTTTCGATATCTGAAGAAAACTTCATCTCTCGGTCTCTGGTACCATGCTAAATCAGGATTCTTCATTCAAGCCTTTTCTGATGCTGATTTAGGAGGATGTGGACTTGACAGAAAAAGTACTACAGGTGGATGCCAATTTCTTGACGGAAAACTTGTGAGTTGGCAATCCAAGAAACAAACTTGTGTTTCATTATCCATAGCTAAAGCTGAATACATCGCGGCTGCATCTTGTACCTCTCAAGTGGTTTGGATTCAAAGTCAATTAAGAGACTATGGGTTAAGTATGAAAAAGATTCCTCTCTACTGCGACTCTGAAAGTGCAATAAGGATTTGTCATAATCCAGTGCAACACTCAAAAACTAAGCACATTGCACTTAGGTATCATTTCATCAAGGATCATGTAGAAGACGAAAATGTGAGAGTTCACTTTGTTCGATCTGCTGATCAACTGCCTCACATCTTTACTAAAGCCTTACGTGAAGCAACCTTTAACAAAATCTTACAAGGCTTGGGCATGATGGAAGGAGACTCGGTACCGAATCTTCAAATCTCTCATTAAAAATTAGACAACCGAAATGGACAGACTGCTCAGTCTATTTCGGCTCTCGAATTTTAGGGAACAGAAATGGACAGATCGCTCTATCTATCTCTGCTCCGTGATTTTCTAGAACAAAAATGAACCGAATGGTCGATCTATTTCTCTTCTCTCAAATAAGGTTTCGGTTGTATATTTTGTGCATATCTTTTGTTTGCCTTGAACTTTAAATATTTTATCTTTCTATTTTTATTCTTTTTCAGAAAATTTCAAAAATCCAAATTTTTTTTATATTTTTTTGTTTTTAGTATTACTTTATCTATCTCGATTGTTTGTTTGGTGTTTCTCTTTATTTTTCTTAGGCTATATGGGTAACAATAACAACCGACTGTGGATCTAAGGTAGGTATGATTTAATTTCACCATGAACCAGTTAAGGGTCCCTATGCTGCTGCATGTCGTCTTAAGCCTCTATGATCTTGAGTAGGCCTTAATGATTCGATCTATACCTATCGTTTCTTCCAAATCAGGCTAATTTATGCTACTCGGTCTAGCGCTACCTTACTCTTCTCATATGAATTAAGAGTTTTTCTGCTCTGTCAGGATTATCTAGCAGAAGATACATTCGGTCCTTAAGCCACCTCTTTACATTCTCCATCTACTTTTGGTTCACCAATGTAACCCTGGAGACTCTCGGTCTTTACCACTAAGGTTTATGGTTACACAACATCTGTGTTTATGATCTTAGATACATATACCATGTGCTAAGTGAAACCCAAAATCCAACACCAAAAATGAATTGACGGTGAATTATACATTCAAGATTTTACTGGTTACCAAAGGAAATCTCTTTTTTTTTTGTGAGATCTTTATGAAATTGTCTACAACCAAGGCATTTCTTCCTAAAAAGATCCAGTTTATTTTTTTTTTTTTGAGATTTCTGATTCCAAAATAGTCACTAAAATAAGATATCCTACCTATCTGTTTAATAGACCACATCGGTCTCACAGGTACTTCTTCCAACGATCGGTTTTATGTTACAACTCGTAGTTCGGTTGAACACAAGCTACCCTGAACCTATTATTAAAAGAAGCCTTTCAATGTTTCTTAACAAATAGTTGATCGTATTTTTTGAGAAACCACACAAGCACTTCAAGTCTATCTTGACTTTGAAGGAAGTGATTCTTGCCCGGAATTCTCTGCTTTATGTCTCACGGACGTCACTCACATCCTATACACATTCGATTTATTTCTTTCTCTTTGTCACACTTATGCACGAAAATTTTATTTTCCAACATTCTAGGTACTGTTTGGTATGAGTTTTGGTTATCCATCGTAACCAAACAAGGAGCTATATGGAATTTCAAACGCCAATTAAAGATAAGATTTAGGCGCGTGAATTTGATCCGTTTCTAAACCCATGCGTGATGACGTAGTCCTGGGAGTAACCATACTGTCACACATCGCGCTTTTTCAAGTGACGTTTTAGCAACCTCATCATCACGATTTTCTCTTTCCAGGCAACGGTATATAAAGGGTTGAATGAGTTATTTGTCATTTACCAGTCTCAATTCTCTCAACATAAACAACAAGTAAACACTGTTCATCTTCTTCTTCATTCATCAATGGCGACTTCTTCATCTACACATGATCAGATCGCATCATCTTCTGTGCTCACCATAAAACCTAACCAAAACATGATCATTGAACTTAGTCCGTTCTTAAATGAGCCATACATGTTACAGGTTGTGGAATGCTTGAAATATTCCCCCTGGTTTTAGCCCTAATCCAGGTTGAAGCCGTTCCAATGTCGCTCTTATCACAAGTTTATTCTTCGGCGACATATGACAAGGACAAGGATCGCATCTACTTCACCATCCACAAAAAGCAATCTTCAAATTCAAAAGTGAAGTTTTGTTCACTCTTGGGCCTTGAAGTCGATTCCTCCATTATCTCATCATATTTCATCACGACGTCCCAACTGTTCTCCATGATGTACAAAATGGGGTACACGGATGTGATTACAACGATAAGAAAGGTGAAGAAATCTTGTTTACCATCCCAATGGAATAGTTTATTAACCCTGTTAATTAAGGGTTTGGCCGAACGAAGTCGTGGTTCCGATACCACCAGCAAGGGGTTTCTTACTCTTCTTTATGGTCTCTACAATGAGATCAATCTCGATTACGGCTCCATCATTTGGTCTCAAGTGGTGCAGAGTCTAAACACTACGACAGGCCATTTAGAAATCTCTTGTGGCCGTTTTTGGACTTTGATTACCAAAAAGGCTATCGATTCGTTGGAGATTCCAATCATGAAGGATGCTCTTCTTGCTACAATCGCAACCTTCCATACGAAGAAAATTATTATTTCAGATCCACGTAAGTTTCTTCACTATGGGATGATTCTTGAAACAATGTACAGATGTGTTTCAGAATAGAGCAACGTCCTGGCTGATTATAGGAAACTACCTCTTATTGGACAGAGGGTTCTAACTCCTGAACAACAAGTTGCCTTAGACGCATTGGAGAAACCGATCAATCGAGGAAAGAAACCTACAAAGAAAGAGGAGGCTGAGGAACCAATGGCCAAGTCATCTAAGAGAAAATATGATGATGGGGACTCTTCTAAACCGGAGAAGAAAACGATAAAGAAGATGGCTCGTAGGCCAAGACAAAACACTTCTCCAAGAATAGAGCCTGATGCTGAACAACCTGAGGAAGAGGAAGTACATCATGACTCGCCCCGAGAGCTCACTCCTCACGCTCCCCAACTTCACCAGAATCTCCACAACAAACAACAATTCCAACTCCTCCTCCATCACCAAAACAGACAGTTGACCTTTCTGCTCCTGCTGTTACTTAACCAGTTCTCACAACCGCTATGCCACATTCATCACCGATTGCTTCTGTTCCTATCTCTACTATACCATTATCAACTCCACTTGTAACTGAATCTACCACCACTATAGTTCCCAAACCCACAGTAGAAGTCAATGTATCTGATACAGGGGCTACTACTGTTCCCGAACCTCCAGTTATCAACTTACCACCTTCACCAACCCAATCCTCCGATTCTGCTGCCACTCTTGGAGGAGATGATCAGGATTTTGATTCTACTTACTACAACCCTTATCGAATTCCATCTGAAGATACAGCTGATGCTTCTGTCACAAGTCAGCAGATCCAAGACATTCATGAAAAGTTGGATAAACTGCTTGCTGATAGCAAAGCCTATGGTGGAGTGGTTATTAAAGCTTTTCTGGAGATGGCTCTTCAACAGTACACTGATGCCATTGATAAATCTACAGCGGATGTGGATGAGTCTGCTTCTACTTGTAAGAAGGCCACCAAGGAAGTTTCTGAGGTTGTTCATACAACTCAGGTTTGCCTTGACTCTTTAAAATCTCATGCTGACACCAATGTAGCAAAATATCAAGATTTAATGTATTCGTTCTCAAAGTCTCTTCGTGAAGAAACTGACAAATTTCAAGCTGTTCGTACTGAGCTTAAAACAGAAACCACCTTCTTTTTACAATCTGTAGACTCTCGGTTTGATGCTCTAACTGCAAATCTGGCAACTGAGAGTGCCTTGAAGGAGGATCTAGTCAAACAATAGGCCACTATTGACATACAGAAGGTGCAGCTAGCCCAGACAGAGAAGGAAATCTCTCTGTTAAAAACTCAAAGGGCGGTATACAAAAGTTGTGTAGGAGATTTTAAGGATATGCTGACCAATTTGCTGGAAGCTCATGATCCTATCCTAACCTTGACAATTCGCAAACATCTTCAATCCAAACTCCTCCCTGCTATTTCCATACTTAGCGAGATGAACGGTGTTTCGGAGGGGTTCATACCTCCAAAACAAGGGGGAGAGGGTGGTGCACAACCGGTAAAAACAGAACCGAAGGTTAATTTAGCTTCGGTTTCTGAGAAAAAGCTAAAACAGAAAGAGATTCATATTACAACTGATAGTGATACAGAAGAAGAGACTATTGCAGATGCTCTCAAGAGGAAAAAGAGAGATAGAGAGTTGGATGAAACTATGAAAGTGTCCAGAGAGGCTGAGGAAAGGGAGAAGAAGAATAAGGAAGTTGAAGAGGCCTTGCAGTGCAAGAAGGCTCTTTTTCCGGAGTGGGACAGAGATATACTTATCAATCAAGCGATTGAGTTTCCATCTGTCTATTGGTTGGAACCAGTTACTTTGTTTGATTGTGAAAACTCTATAGACTCGTAGTTTGACATGCCCATAACCAGAAAAGCATTCACTTTCCATTGCTTTGAGGCAACTGCTGAGGTCCCATATCCACATTCTAAGGTTGAAAGAGAGCTGGTAGATTTTTATTTGAAGAATGGTCAACCGCAGTACTTGACATGGAGCGCACAGAAAATTACTAAAGTCAAGGTACTGAAACCTTTATCTACAGGGAGATTCATCAATATCAATTTCAAGATCAACCGTGGTTCAGCAAACACGGAGTCTTTTATCTCTCTGGCAGATCTTCCCAACCTTAATCCACACGATTGGATTCTGCTATACAATATTCTGCTCTCTAATCCCAGGGAGTATGAGCCGATTCTTGAGCACATTAAAAGAATGTTGGCCTCCTATATTCATGAGCTAGCAACCATGGATCAGGAGATAGCTAAGGTTATGAACAAAAAGCCGACTGTGAAGCCGACGTCTAAGCCTAATGATGTGAAAAAAATGAAATTGGGGCAAATTGATTCTACAAATCTGACAGTTATGTTCACTAAAGGTGATAGACACATGTTTCTGTTCACTTTGGTCGATAAGCATCTGTTTTCAACAGATTGCTTGGAGCATATCATAAATATCATACATCGATGCAAGCAGAACTCACTGGCTGACAAGAAGAACTTCACAGACATGCTTCAGTGGTATATTACGTTTCGACATCATATTCTGGCCATCATACCGAAGATGTTTAAAACAGTGAAGAAACCTTCTGTTGTTATGAAGGAATGAAGTTTCTGCTCCAAGGACGCAAAGGTGGATATTGTTGAGTATATTTGTGTTGCGTCTTGGGCCAAGTATTTTGTAATCCGGATTGGGCCTGTCCATCTGTGTCTATCTAGATTAGTTACGTAGTTATCTAGATTGATTGTTATGGTTATTGTATATATATGTATGCGTATATTAACAAGTTTTTCATTACGTTGATTTTTGTAACACTAAACGCCTCTACAGATTGAAGTTCTTTATCGAGCTCTTCTGAGGTGTTATTGCATTAATCATTCGACATATTCAGCGCAATACTTGTGCTCTTATTACGTTTTTGTTAATCCAGGATATCCTAATGACATGTGTAAGCTTTAATGATCTATTTATGGATAGAAAGCAAAAATTTCATGGTTGAAATCATCATTTTAATAAGGAAAACATAATGTATGTTTTAACATCAACATGAAGATAACATATGTCTTTAATAAGAACTAGTAGGAGCACAACGATATTTCTAATCTTGTATAATGAGATATACTTAATTCTGGGAAATCACACTCCAACTATACAAGGCGTATTCATTTTGACTCATAAAGTATATTTAAAATGAAAGACTTACGAAAGACAAAATTCATTATTTGAATGCAAAGTATATGGAAACATATAAATATGAATGTTGAATTTTTGAATAATTTTGAATATGTGGAGAATATCTTGAAGCAAACTTACGTTTAATTATATTTCACGGTTTTTCTCTCTTGTTTTTGTTTGTGTTTTCCCATGCTCAGGCGGATTTCCTAGTCGATCGGAGTTTTTTTTTCCAGTTAATCTTCTCCAATAATTTTGATCTTCTTATCACTCTCTTCCTTCAGTTATAATTAGTTTTTGAATTGATTCATATATTGAGATGATATAAATCCTTTTTGATTTGAAATATCCTGATCCTTCAAATGCTGATCGAGCTGAATTAAATTCTGAGTTTGATTATGATGCTACTGGATCTGTTAGTAGAGGAAGCCAAGCATTTCATAAGTAGAATTCTCTTTATGTCTGGTGATAAACCTCTTCATTTGAAGATGAAGATCGTTACTAAGTCGAGTTAGAATTTATCTGAGAAAGAAGTTTTTGGAGTCTCAAACTTCTAAGGATAGTTTGAATTATGTTTTGCAACCTAGAGTATGTGATGTTTTCCGATACGAATTCATGCAAGAAAATTATGATCCTAATTTCATCATATCAGACTTGATAGCTATGGATAAGTTGAATGAAAGTAATAAAATGCAAGAGAAGCTAAATCAGGATAATTTGAGTGCTAAAACAAAGACAATCAATGAAACCGTGGAAGAGAAAGGTTCCGTATTGTTGCTGATTTCTTTTGATATGAATCATTATTCCAGTCCTTCTCAATTGAAGGTAAATTCAAATCATTCTTATCTTTCTTCACCTGTAAATGTGACTCAATCCGATAAAGGAATTCTAGGAGTGAGTACTATGAAAATTGAGAAGAATGATAATGTAATTAATGTCTTTTCTAATGAATCTGATACTAAATACATGAATGATTATATGGAAGATGATTTTGGGAAAAAGGATATGTCTCCTAAGAATAATGAGGTTAGGTCTTTGTCAAATTTCATTGATTTGAAATAGAATACAGATGAAGTTATTAGTGGTAATGGATTGAAGTCTAATCTTTCTATTCCTATTACTGTTGTGAATGAAATCAATAGGAAAACCTATGCTTGAATGATTGAATAAAAAAACTCTTCTGTTGACAATGCTATAAACGTTATTCCAAAAGAGTACGAAAACCTCATTGGCAAAGTGGAATTACCTTATGTTGATCTTATGCTTGAAAGGTGCTCCATATCATTCCACTCTTTATGGTTTCTTTACTGGTTAGAAACTTGCATTTACTACTGTCAAATGCTTTGCTAGGAAAATGTGGAAGTTCTATGGACTATCTAATATAATGGTGAATGATGGAGAATTCATTTTCTTTAATCTTGATTCAAAAGAGGGAGATGATAAGTGTGCATGAAGGTGGTCCTTGTTTGATTAAGAATATACTTATTTTCATTCAAACATGGAGGCCTACGTTGGTTTTGTATAAGCCAAACATCAATGTTATTCCTATTTGGTTATAGGTTTATAAATTTCATCTTGAATATTGGAATAGAAAAGGGGTTCCCATGATTGATAATGAGATTGGTGAGCCCATCTCTATGGATAAAGTTACTTATAATATGTGTAATGTTCATTGGGGAAGACCTGCTTTATGAGATTTCTTGTGAAGATGTCCGCTGAATCAGAATGGATAAAGGAAGTGATATGGTGTCCCTATGAAAAATCATTATGAAAATTTAAGACTTAATAGGTTTTATATTTTCATTGATGAGAGTATGTTGAATGGAGAGAATTTTAAGGGAGATAATGATGAGAATGTTAAGTTTATTAAAACGTAGGGCCGGTCCATGTCGATTTGAGGCCCAAGGCAAAATAAAAAATATGTCCCTTCAAAAATTAATAATTGCAATACATACATACATACTGGAACAGCCCGGAATTTCCAGGCATTATTTTTGGTGTATTTTTGGAGAATTGTGAGTGGACTTGGCGAGTTGGAGCTCAAACTCGCCGAGTAGGATCGCGATTTTGGATGCGGGTTCGCGTCTGGACTCGGAGAGTCCAAGAGTGGACTCGGCGAGTCCACGCTGTGTAATGAAACCCTAATTTCCAGGGTTTGAGACCTATTTAAAGGGCCTTATGGCCATCATTTGTGCTCACCAATCCATAGAGAGAAACCCTAGAGTGCTTGAGCGTTTTGAGAGAGAAAGGAAGCCATTCTTGACCTTAATGGTGTTTTCTAGCATGAAGAAGGAGGTCCTAGCCAAGTGGAAAAAAAGGAGGTTTCTATTGGCCTTTGTTAGGTTGATTTGATGCCCAAATAGTCCCTTTCTAGTGATGAGGCTTTGGATCTTGATCCATAGAGGTCCAGAGAGCCTCACTCATTAAGCTTTATCAAGAGCAATGGAGGTTATGACCTTGAGTTGTGGTATTTGGGGCGAAATCATCATATATGGTCATATAGATGTTGTATGTACATCAAGATAGCAACTTTACGTGATAAATAAGCTTGGAAGGACTAGATCTATGAGTTAGTGGAATAGATCTGACCTTAGGAGTGAGTTTGAGTCGTTGCATGGCATGGACTCGCCGAGTCCAAGAACAGACTCGACAAGTAGCATGAAGATTGCCCAGCACTACTCAGCGAATGGTCTTGCCGAGTTGAGGGATTGACTCAGTGAGTTAGGGAGAGTCAGAGTGGGTTGACAGGTGGACTGAGTCAAGCTGGGACTCGCCGAGTTGTTCTTGAGACTCGGCGAGTTGAGTCGTGGAGGCCCCACAACTCATGCCAGGTGGAACTTGTCCAGTTAGGAGAATACTCGTCGTGTCAAGTGAGGATCCCAGGGAAATCAGTGTATGCGTATAGACTCGCCGAGTCGCTATAGTGCACTCGCCGAGTCCGGTCAAAGTTGACCGTCGACCATGGACCAGTGTTGACTTGTTAAGGGATAGTCAACCTTAGTTGGGAAAGTGTTAATTAGAGATGTGTTGTGTTATAGGAGGACTATAGCTCGGGAGATCGAGCACTAGTGATTTCAGGGATTTACGAATTACCGAGATACGCGAGGTGAGTCTTCTCACTATACTTTACCTTGAGTAGGTAAATAGAGTTATGTGATACAGTGCTTGTATGCTATATTTATATGTTATGTGTTGCGTTGCATTATTTTTTGTGATTTATGCTGTGCAGGTTTACAGAGTTAGAACCTGAGGGTTCACAGATTTTGGGTGCACGGACCCACAGAGTTATAGCCTCGAGTGGCTAATATGTGTTATATGTGGTATTTTGGGGAACTCACTAAGCTTTGTGCTTACAGTGTTTGGTGTTATTTGTTTCAGGTACTAGTGACGACCGTGGGAAGGCGCCGGCTTGATCAGTACACACGCATGGGATTTATGATTTTGAGATCTTGGGATTTTGGTATTACTTGGATTGAATGTTCAAATATGGTTGTTTTATGAATATTAAGCGAATTATGTTTTATAAAATTTGAAAATTTTGTTTTGAAAATTTCGGTGTTACAAGTTGGTATCAGAGCCTTTGTTTGAGGGATTCGGGTACACCTTTGGGAGTATTTGAACTCAAACTGAGGATTTGGAAAATATTTTCAAGAAGAAAACCAAATTTAAAAGTAAAAGATTTCTAGAGAAATTCAGAGGAGAAACGTGTGTACGATTGGTCAGCGCCCGAACGGTGATTTCCCAAAATACCCTTATATTATATGTTTATGAAAATTGATATGATGTATTCTCTTGCTAGAGTAGGCTAGGTATTCCTATTAGGACTAGAGTGCCCTGATTTGTGATGCTTTAGCCTAGGGAGAGGTGAGATGCTATGAGATGCTTGAGAGCGAATAGGTAGCAGCGAGGAGCTTATGAGAGATCTGTTAGAGAGTGATAGAGTACTCGGAAATTGGGATCCGAAGAGGAGGATTTGGGGTGTATACTGAAACGGTGTGGACAGTAGTATTGGGCCCGTACTACTAAAAGCACCGGGGCTGTATACGATCCAAGTAAGAATCTTCAGAATGCCAAGGATCAAGGAGGGATGAGTTGTTGAGTGTGAGTATGCTCGAGCGGATTCTAATTTATCATATCTTGTATTTCAGAGGTTGATCATGGTGAGGACACGTCATATGCCGGAGGGCGTTGGGGCTAGTGATGAGGAGATTCCTCAGATCATTCACGAGGAGGTGGCTGCGGTCATCATGGTAGAGATACGAGAGATGTTCGGGTCTATTAAGACCGTGCTGATTGAGACTTTCGACGAGCGTTATGCTTCTCTTTCTGAGGCTGCTGTTGCGGCAGCCACCGCAACTGTTGCTGCTGCGAGGCCGCAGGGAGGTGATGTGTTGTTGTTCCGGGAGTTCATCAACACGAAACCACCAGAGTTTGATGGGACCCAGGACCCAGTGGTGGCTATGAGATGAATTTCTGATATAGAGGGGTGTTTCTTCACTTGCTCATCTCCTGAGCATTTGAGAGTATGGTTCGTGCTGAAACAGCTTTGCTTGGGAGCGAAGGACTGGTGGAAGTTTGTCACGACACACTTTTCGCCTACTGAGCTTGCGGTAGTGACCTGGGAGAGGTTCACTGCCATGTTCCGCGATGAGTACATTCCCCAGGTGGAGAGGGAGTGTTTGGCCCAGGAGTTTCTGACCTTCAAGCAGGGCACTGAGTCTGTTACGGTGATTACCAGGATGTTTCACGAGAGGGCGATGTTCTGCCCTGAGCACGTGTCTACTGAGCAGGTACGTATGAGCCGGTTTTTGAGTATGTTGAGGTGAGACATTCGGGAGTTCGTGGCGAACTCCTCATAGCGGATATTTGCTGAGCTTCAGGAAAATGCTTGGAAGAGAGAGATCGAGCTGGAGACTCAGGCTAGGGAGGAGGCTGAGTCTTAGGGGAGGGATCGGCGACCGACACAATTCTAGCCGGCAGCCAATCGGGCCAAGCCCGCTGATCCCAAATTAGGGATCCAGAAGGGCCGCACTTGTGGAAAGTGTGGCAAGGGTCATGATGGAGTATATAGAGCTGGATCTTGCTACAAATCTGGCAAGGAGGGGCATATGGCGAAGGACTGCCCCAAGGGGTTTGCAGTGTGTTTCCACTGCAACCAGACCGGACACTGGAAGGCGGAGTGTCCGCAATTGCGAGGATCCGCTCAGGGAGCACTTCAGGGATCTGCCCCTACCGCCATCAGAGCTACCGAGAGTCGGCCAGTGAAGGCCGAGGCGCCGAGGGCATGTGGGAGAGCGTTTCAGTTGACCACAGAGGAGGTTTGCGCAGTGCCCGATGTCGTGGCTGGTATATATTCTTTCATGTATTTATTGTAATGTTGAGATATTATGCTTGTATTATGTTATGTGTACGTACTTTTCCTGTGAATTCTGTACCTACCTTGGTATTATTTAACTCGGGTGCGAGTAGGTATTTTGTATCTTTGGCTTTTATTCAGCACATCAGTGTTAGTCGCGAGGCGCTGAGTCGGCCTCTGAGAGTTTCCATAGATGACGAGAAGGTG
This sequence comes from Lactuca saligna, assembly GCF_052625555.1. Lineage (NCBI taxonomy): Eukaryota > Viridiplantae > Streptophyta > Magnoliopsida > Asterales > Asteraceae > Lactuca > Lactuca saligna. The sequence goes on from NC_136417.1 coordinate 153,793,305, forward strand.
ATATATGCCACGGAGGTGATCCGTGGGTGCGTACTCGAGATTTTTTGGTGTTGAGTTCCCGATCAATTTGGTTCCTATTGCCATGGGGGATGTCTGTGTCATTGTGGGCATGGACTCGTTGAGCAGGTTCGGTACGGTTATCGACTGCGAGCGACAGCTAGTGACCATAAGAGACCCTAGTGGGGGAGTTCTTACTGTGTACGTCGAGGGTACCCGTTCTAGATCAGTGTTTTGTTCGGCTGCTAGGGTGAGGCAGTGTCTACAGCAGGGCTGTAAGGGTTTTGTGGCATACGTGTCGGATAAGCGGGTTGACTCCAAGAGGCTGAGGTTGGTGGAGGAGGATGCTATAGTGCGTGAGTTCCCGGATGTCTTTCCAGAGGAGTTGTCGGGTGTGCCTCCCGTGAGGCTAGTAGAGTTCGATATTGATTTGGTCCCGGCGGCCACGCCTATCGCTAAGGTGCCTTATCCTCTTGCACCTCAACGCCTATCACCTAAGCTTAGATCATCACACTTAAGGTATTATTTCAGCTCATCTTCTACTTTATGAAGTATATTTGGATTTAGGGTTTCTTTTGGCCTTTGTTGGGTTGATTTGATGCCCAAATAGTCCCTTTCTAGTGATGAGGCTTTGGATCTGGATCCATAGTGGTCCAGAGAGCCTCACTCATCAAGCTTTATGAAGAGCAATGGAGGTTATGACCTTGAGTTGTGATATTTGGGGTGAAATCATCATATATGGTCATATAGATGCTGTATGTACATCAAGATAGCAACTTTACGTGATAAATAAGCTTGGAAGGACTGGATCTATGAGTTAGTGGAATAGATCTGACCTCAGGAGTGAGTTTGATTCGTTGCATGGCATGGACTTGCCGAGTCCAAGAATAGACTCGGCGAGTAGCATGAATATTGCCCAGCACCACTCAGCGATTGGTCTTGCCGAGTTGAGGGATCGACTCAGTGAGTCAGGGAGATTCAGAGTGGGTTGACAGGTGGACTGAGTCAAGCTGGGACTCGCCGAGTTGTTCTTGAGACTCGGCGAGTTGAGTCGTGGAGGCCCCACAACTCATGCCAGGTGGAACTTGTCCAGTTAGGAGAATACTCGTCGTGTCAAGTAAGGATCCCAGGGAAATCAGTGTATGCGTATAGACTCGCCGAGTCTCTATAGTGCACTCGCCGAGTCGGATCAAAGTTGACCGTTGACCATGGACCAGTGTTGACCTATGTTGAATTGTTAAGGGACAGTCAACCTTAGTTGGGAAAGTCTTAATTAGAGATGTATTGTGTTGTAGGAGGACTATAGCTCGGGAGATCGAGCACTAGTGATTTCAGGGATTCACGAATTACCGAGATACACGAGGTGAGTCTTCTCACTATACTTTACCTTGAGTAGGTAAATAGAGTTATGTGATACAGTGCTTGTATGCTATATTTATATGTTATGTGTTGCGCTGCATTATTCTTTGTGATTTATGTTTTGCATGTTTACAGAGTTAGAACCTGAGGGTTCACAGAGTTTTGGTGCACGGACCCACAGAGTTATAGCCTCGAGTGGCTAATATGTGTTATATGTGGTATTTTGGGGAACTCGCTAAGCTTTGTGCTTACAGTGTTTGGTGTTATTTGTTTCAGGTACTAGTGACGACCGTGGGAAGGCGCCGACTTGATCAATACAAACGCATGGGATTTATGATTTTGAGATCTTGGATTTTTGTATTACTTGGATTGAATGTTCAAATATGGTTGTTTTATGAATATTAAGTGAATTATGTTTTATAAAATTTGAAAAATTTGTTTTGAAAATTTCGGTGTTATATATATATATATATATATATATATATATATATATATATATATATATATATATATATATATATATATATATATATATATATATTGAAAAAAATTGGAGTCTATTTAAATGATGTTAGTTAAAAAAATAATAACAAAACAAAGTTAAACAATCGAACGACTGAACAACCGAACCATTTTGAAAAACCGATGGGTTGGTGTTGGAAAAAAACAATAATAAAATCTAATGTTTGTGAAAATTGTAAAGTAAAAAATAAACTTAAAGATGTCCCGTTTAAACAATATGTTGCTATGATTTTTATTAACAAATCTACAATAATTAATTAGTATACATTAAAAGAGGGTACAAGTTAGAAAATTTCATAAGTAAACCGAAACATTACAAATGGTAATTGGAAATAAAAAATCAAAATTTTAAATGAAATGAATCTTTGGATTGTTTGTCAAAAAAAAATCAAATAGAGTCAATAGATTTTTTATAATTTGGATGATTTGTGAATAACAAAGAAAAATAAAGAGGCCATTTTTGTAATTTTAATTCAAATTCAATAAAGTGGCAATATGATTCAAATATAAGACATCTTAGTAATAGTCGTTTACTTAAAGAAAGCACATGAAAGCAAACGCTAATAGCCGGAATCGAACATGCGTCTATAGAAAAAGAGAGGCGGCTACTTATAAGATCTCTAACCAACTCAGCTACTACATCTTTTATACTTTTTTAACAAAATATATATAAACAGAATTAATTTTGGGGCCCCAAATCATAGTATGGTCCGGGGCAGTCGCCCAGGTTTCCCACCCTATTGTGTCGGGCTGTTAAAACGGATATCCTTGTGGATTGAATTTATTTGTTGAAGAAAAAAATGTTACCCATGTTTTAGGAATGGACAACAACAATCTTCGTTCAATTTAATCATGTCTTTAAACTCTAGAGTGTGGACTATAAGGGGCTTGCATCAATAGAAGAAACATAAAGAGATTTTGAATTTCATTAATAGCAATCACCTTTCTATTTCTTATATTCTTGAAAAGTCATGTCAAGTTTGATAATTTTGAAACTCTATGTAATAAAGTGTTTAGTAGATGGAGATATTATTAAACAAGATTTTTGTTTAGCTGTGAAAGAGTTCTTTGTAAGGGGAACTATTCTGAAAGAATTTAATGCTATACCAAAGGCTTGTAGCCCAGCGGTATCAGGTGGTATCCTCCCTCTTTGAGGTCGAGGGTTCAAGTCTCATCGTGGACATATGTGGAATAAGTGTTGTTAGCTTATTGTAGATTAGATTTGCCGGTTCAAAAAAAAAAAGAATTTAATGCTACAGTTTTGGCCTATGTTCCTAAGCAATGGTCCTCCTAGTTTCACCTTGAAAGTGAATATTATGAAGGCGTATGGAACTGTCAATTGGGATTTCTTAAAATATATTTTAGGTTATGTTGGATGTCACCCAGTTATGATCCATTGGATAATGTTATGTGTTTACACTTCTTCCTATACTATTAGCATTATTAGTGGGCATCATGATTTTTTTCAAGGGAAAAGAGGGTTAAGGTAGGGTTATCCTCTCTCCCCTTATTTGTTTATTATGGTTATAAAGGTGTTTAATCTTTTACTTGAAAGAAGGAAAAATGGAAATAGTATATTCAAATATCATTGGAGATGCTCGAAATTAAAGGTTACTCATATGTGCTTTGTAGACGACCTTCTTATTTTCTCTTATGTTAATTGATCTAATATTTTCTCTATAAGAGAAGCTTTTCAAGAATTTAGTGAGGTGTCTGGTTTACAACCTAATTTGAATAAAGCAATATATTCTTTGGGAATGTGAGAAATCAGAACAAATAAAGAATTTTGACTGTTTTACTCTTTCAAGAAGGTATATTGCCTATGAGGTATCTTGGAGTTCCTTTGATTGTATCTAGACTTTAAATAAAATATTGTAACGTTCTTGTTGAAAAAGTAAGAAAAGGGGTGATGGATTGGAAGAATAAGTCCCTATGATATGCTGGGAAGCTGCAACTGATTCGTTATGTTTTCTCTTCAATGCATGTTTATTGGGATTCTTCATTTCTCATTCCTAAAGGACTTACTTTGGAGATTGAATAAACTATAATTAAGAAGATTTATATGGGGCATTGCCACATTGGTGATATGTAAAGAGGTAAAGCTAAAGTTCATTAGCATGTAATCTGTAAACCAAAAGAACGTGGAGGGTTTGGTATAAAAACTTTGGAAAGATGGAATATATCCCTCATTTCTAAACACATTTAAAAATTCTAATTAATAGGAAATCTCCTTGGACTCAATGGGTCAAAACGAATCATTTAGGTAAGAGAAGTTTTTGGGATACCAACGTTAAAGTGAATTCTTGTTGGAGTTGGAGGAATATTCTAAAAATAAGACATTTTTTTGAGGAATTCTTTTATTTCTGTGATTGGCAACCGAGAAAGTACTTATGCTTGGTTTCATAATTGCCTTTATGTTGGGCCTCTTTCTATTTGGTTAAGCAGAAGAAAACATTTGAGGGAAGGATTTAGCAAGGAAGCTTCTGTTAAAGTTGTTATTGAAAATTGTAATTGGAAATGGCCTCTAGAGTGGACTTATAAATTTATGCAGATTGTTGATATTTGTGTCCCGGTTTTAGCTTATGAGCTACATGATAGATTTATGTAGAAAAACTCCGAGGGACCTTTGATTCTTTTTGCTATTAAAGAAGTATGGAAATAGATGAGGAGATGGGATCTTTTTTTACATTAGCCAGATTGTTTTGTTTAGTTTGAATAACCCTAGTCAATTTCATTCAGTGGGGAAACTTAAGACTCAAGACAAATTCAAGAGTTGGGAGTTCAGAAATGACATGTTGTGTGTTTTATTCACTCTTAACTTGATTCTTCTGGGCATCTTTTTTTTGTTTGAATCTGTTTTTTCAAATTAGTGTGGAAATCTGTGACTAAATCTATTGGGCATGAAGATCTTCAATCTAGCTTGTACCCTCTTACTGAAAGCCTGCAGATTCATCTAAAGGTTAATAAGTTGGAAAATACCATCTGAAAGTTAATCTTAGCTACTTTAGTTTATCATCTATGGTGGGAAAGAAACAATATAGTATTTAGATAGAACTTTTGTTGGGTTAGGGATGTAGCTAGATTAATTCTGGAAGATGTTAGATATAAGATTTTGGGTCTTAAACCTACTCATCTTGGTTTGAATTAGAAGATAAGAGAAATATATATGTTGTTGAGGGATAAAACTCTTTGACTGTTTCCATGGATTGGATTTTCAAAATGGTTTGGTTGATCCAAATTACAAGCTATTGGAGTCGTTTGTTGGATGATAAAATAAAAGATTGCTGTAAAACGCTTTCCAGGTTTGAGGCTATTATCCATAAGATTGATGGAAGAACTGATGTTTTTCGCCAGAAGGAGGTCCACATGAAGAATATAGAGATATGGATTTGGCTGGTCAATTTAATGTGGATGTTATGGATGGATTTGAAGATGAAGATTCGAAAAACTTCAAGTATGAATTTACATCATTTTTTTTAATCTATTGATTCTTTTCTATTACATTGTTGATGAAGATAAAATTATTTGTATTCCATTTTCTTTGACAAATGAATTCATCTTTTATGCCATACTATACACAAGACAAGGTATATGATGATGCTATACGCATATCATAAGATGTCAATAGGTTAAATGGAAAGTCATTGCATGACTATAAATGACATTCATAAAGCACTTATAGAGAAATAAAGAATGGTCCTAAGTTAATCGGTTTATAAGATCTTCATTTAAATTGTTACATAAATTGCTAACTTCAAAACAAATAGAGATAATTATGAATTATAATTAGTTTAGACTTTATTATTAGGGAAAATTTCACATATGTCCTCGCAAACATTAAGAATTACGTCTATATCCTTTCAAAGTTCATAATTACGTATATATATCCTTCTTAACCTATTAAAATCACATTTATATCCAATCTTATAATTTAATGGGGTATTAATCAATTTAATACCAAAAAATATATTCAAAATAATAATAAAAGGTGATTGTACTAAATTACCCTTTCAAAATTATTAATAAATAGAACTAAATACACTTAATTAGCATTAAACCTAATTAAATATGTCAAAACCTCAAAGACGTCAAAACTAAACCTCAAAAACGTGAAATCTTCAAGGCTTTCATCACATTGTTTTCTTCTTCAAGCTGTGAGAACTTTTTCCTTCGTTTATTTAAATATCATTGTTACAAACATAGTAATAAATCACGTTATTTCATCGCAACAGGTTAATCTTATTCTTCATTCTATTAATTTTGGTTTTTGATTAACTTTTTGCATTCGATTAATTGTTGGCTCTGCATTCAATTATGTCTGGTTTGTAATAGATAGTTTATTATCCTCCTCTTTGATGGATAATGAGGTTGATGCACCGAGATGGGACATAAGTGCTCACTTGGCCATAATTGAGTAAGTTTTTTTATCAACAATGAATGATACTTTCTGTTTCCCTTTAATTTTATTAACTATTTTTTTTATTGTGGTCATCAGACAAGTGATATCGGAATTCAAGTTTAAATTGAAATACGGAGGCTTCTTTTCGATTAGCAAGGAACTCATGTAGGCAAGTGTATTGCTTTGGATCTATAAAATGTCTCTATATATAAACACATTTTCATATGACTTAAATCATCTAGTTGAAGAGGTGAAAAAACACTATCCATCACAAAGTGATATTGTTTTGTCAATAGTATTTGTTGACAAATATGCAAAAGAGCAATGCTATATTAAACTTGAGAATGATAAGAGCTTCATGGTGATGCTAAACATGTATGATAAGGAGAAAAAAGTAACAATTTATGCAACAACCGAAAAATTAAGTTATAACCCTAAATCGTTAAGTTGTCAAGATAAAGTTATTGATGAATCTGATGATGAAAATGAGACAGACTCAGTTTATCCAAGTCAAGAAAGCTATCATAGTCTTCGTAGTTTTGATAACGAATATGAACTTCTAAGTTATGGGGAAACTTATGCATATAGTAAGATGAATCCATTTATGAAAGTGAATTCTAAATTCCCAAGTGTAATTGCTTTTATGGAGATAAAAAGTGCAAGTGGAGAATTCATGCTTTTCTTACACAAGATGGGGTTACTTTTGAAGTAAGTATAAAATTTGAGCAATACTACCAATACTAGAAAAACAGCCTTTGACGACGCTCATTGCGCATCGTAAAAGGCTTAGATGACACGCAAATGCGTGTCAAGGAAGACCCTGTCATAAAGAACGACGAAGATCTTTTGCGCGTCGTCTATAGACGACGCGCATTTACGACGCTCATTTACGACGCGCAATTACGACACGCAATGCGTATCAAGGAAGCCCCGGTCATAAAGGAAGATGACACGCATTCGCTTGTCGTAACCTTATGACGCGTGTGGTAATGACACGCAATGCATATCAAGAAAGCCCCTGTCAAGAAAGGCCATATCATAAATGAAGATGTCACACATTTTTGCGTATCATAATTTTAAATGTTTAAAAAACATATTATTTATAGATTTACTTATTTTCAAATTAAATTTGTATTTAATGTTTCATAATAGAAATTAAAATATAATATACAAAAAATAGAACCCATTGCATAAATTTAATGTCATACAAATAATCATTAACAAAAATTCATTTCAAAAAAACCGCATGCATGTCAAACAAGTTACCTAACATTACATGTCAAACAACACTACATGTTAACACTAATAACACTTAAAAACATGATTTTTCTTACATTTGGAGCACCAACTATTCCTATATCAACAATCAACTTTAGGTCCAATTCCAACCACCTGTAAAAGAACAATATCGTAAAAGAACAGCATTAGAAAAGTTAATTAATATATACCAGTACAACATGTATAAGTTCCTTAGTTTATCTACTTTATATGTAATTTCTCATTAATAACAAGTCTGATTGTTGAGTTATTCCCATGCTGCCCTTCGTTGAAGTTTTACATTTGATCCATGTAAGTCTAATTGATGGCGGGTCTTAGGAATGAACCAAAAACAAACCTAAGAACCGAAACAATTGATTAAGGACTAGATTCCCTTACTAAACCTGTTTGTTGTAATAGAATAATTCTAGAAGCCAGCATAAGAAAACATCCAAAGCAAAAAAGGATCCGTTGTTGAAAGCGACTTCAACTTCCTATCAAAAAAAATAAAAGGTTGGTTGTTTTCTAGATTATCAAACTATTTAGTGTTTATTTTAGCATGCATGCAATGAATAAAATTGAAAACCAAACCAAACCTAAAAGAGCCCAAGTCGAAAAATGCATGACATCAACATGTAAGGACTGCTTACTATTTCCGTTCAGATACCTTCAACAAATTCAACCAATATTATCAAATTGTTCATTATTCTCTACTTTTGTTGAACCAATGTTATCAAGATTCAAATCTATAGGGCACCCATGTCTTAGGCACGCGAAACGATCTATCAAACATGTATAGGTGGTTGCTGACATGTGCAAGTCATAAAAACATAGATAACATTCTTTTTCATTAGTTGTTTCAAAATCATCTTCCATTTTTTGAAACTTAAACTGGTTTGAAGGTGTTGGATCCTTTTTAGCTCCATTTCAACTCTCATTTGAAATTATTAAAAGAACATTAGAAAACAACAAATAAATAAATAAATAAATAAAGTTTTTTTTACCTTGATAACATTAGTGAGTATCCGATTCTTCCCACAAACATGTTTCCAATATAAATTCTTGGAAGTTTCTTTATTCAAAAATCAAGCTCCCTATAAAGCCCAAATCCCTTCTCTAGCTAATAACAACTTATGAGATATTGATGTTTTTCGTCTTTGCTGACTGTACACCTCGACTGCACCTTGTCCATGTTCCAGCCAATCAACACGCCACATTGACAGCCTCCACACAGTTAAAACCACAACTGAATCCCGCATGATATGCCCTTGGAAAAGTAACAATAAACTCTCCACAACACTGAGAAGCTCGATAAACCGGGACCCCTTCAGACTTCAAAATTTTAGGGCTCAATTGACTAACCTTTTAAGATTAAATCATTTATTCATTATCCAACACTATATCCAGACACTACTTATTGCGAAAAAAAATCTTACGAGTTGATGGAGTAGATCTGTTTGTTCCTTCAAAAAACACATAAATGCTTCCTCATTGCATCTTCCAAGGCATTCAGATGGCTTCCGGGAGTACTCCATGCCACATATTCGGGTCGCGCCAATGCATATAGTTTACCGAATAAAGGTGGTGATCTTCAACATGCGTTTCCAAAAACAAATAAACATATAAATACACATAAACAAAAAAGAAAAAAGAAAAAAAAAGTATAGCTGAAGTTATTGGTGGCCTACAACTTAAACATATAAGGGACTCAAAATTCTTACTTTCTATCTATGTAGGAGTAAAATTAAATTTTTTTGTCCCTGTGTATAGCTGAGTTTTGTAATTTTTGTCCCAAAAAGTTTTTTCTTGACTTTTGGTCCTTATTTAAGGTTCGTGTAATGACTTTGGTCCCTATTCCAAGTAAAATGATTATTTTTGGTCCCTAAGATAGTAGATTGTTTCAGTTTTGGTCCAAAAAACAGTCATTCTACTTGAACAGGGATGAAAAACATTACAAAAACCTAAATAAGGAGCAGAATTACAAGAGAAAACTTTTTGGGACCAAAATTGATAAAATCAACAATAATCAGGGACCAATAATGTAATTTACTTAAAAATGTAAATTAAAACTTTAGAGAGCTTATGATAATAACAGATTTCAAAGTTCAAATACACATCAATATTCATTCTATGATTGGCAGAGAGTATAATTTCTTGTAAACTAATACATTTGATTGTGCCATATACCTTCAGTAAATTGCAAAGATGTTCACAGACCGTTGTTGGTCCTCCATTACATAACAGTTGGATAGAGATTGATAAAACACTGATAGCTGGAATACGTCCTGTAGTTTTCTCCTCAACCCACTGGTATCCAAATACAATTAAAAATGTAAAATAGTTTACTTAAGACTTTAATAGTATTTAACATCTAATGAGGATAATGGAAAAGGATAAGCCTGTGTAGTACTAGACATTTACAGTGTCAGGTTGAAAGATTTACATACTGATTTATATTTTGTTGTCAAACAAAAGAGGTTTTGAAGTATAGTTGGAGATGCAATTATCTTCTACAACCGACAAAAGAAAGCCTTTATAATTCATGGGGTGAGGGTTGATGAGTATCAATCAGCTAAAGGAGCACCAACTGACCCATCAATTAGAAATTTAGATGCTCTTGATCTTGCGGTAACATATGAATCATTTTTAGCATTTGAACCATGTTGTTGGTTTCCGATAGAGCAAGGGAATTGGTGTGCGCTTGTTGAAATCAAAATACAGGAGGATTTGAACAACATTGGGAAGGGCATGCAGGAAGCATAGACAGTGGTGGAGAACCACGATATCTCAAAGAGACACCACCAGGGTGATGTTGAACAATACGTTTGGAATTCTCAAGCAGGTGGGTCCTTCACGAGTACCCATGGCATTGATGAAACCCGTGGAAGAAACACAAAAATCACCCCCTTCCTAAAGGGATACCAACTTGAGTATCTTGAGGAGCACAGTTTTGAGGAATTAAGTAAGAAGCGATCTGATTTCATGAGTTACACAATATCCATATGGATTGAGAAGATGATCAAGGAAGAGATCTCTAACAGGGAGGATAGGATGGCTCATTATTTCCTACATGTTGTCTCTCTATTGTTCTCTTCATTAGAACTTCATACGAAGTCTGCTACTGATATTAGAATTGGGGTGTTAGAGGAAAAGACTGTAGCAATGCAAGCTTGTGGGTTATTTGTTCTGAATACAAAGAGTGTTTATGTCCCACATTTGGAAGCGTCTTGTGGATATCTGATATGGTCTACTGGTTATTTCCATGAAGATACATTAAGGGTTGTTGATACAGCTTATAAAATGAGTGTGTGGGCTGCAAAGCAAAGAGATGTGTGGGTTAATGAACATAGCGATACAAAGAACACGATTAAAAGAATCAAAGATGGGTTAAAGGTGAAAGAGACGGATGATGGACAGCAGCAGCAGGAGAAGTTTGAGGGATTTGTTGTCTCTTTTCTCGAACCACTGATCTTATACTTACACAGTTGCTTGCATTACAATCTTACTACAAAAAACAATTTCAAGATCAAGACTAAGACAGATAATTGGAAAATTCCCAAAACATTAGTAAGTGTCACCAAACCAAACCTAAATGACAAACACAAGTAATAATGGATGAGAAGTAAATATGAGTAAAAAAATACATGCATTTCGTCATCATAGCAACTATATTAAAAAGCTCAGATGATCTTAAGATTCAAAGTAGAAAGCTTAATAATGGAAGAGCAGTCACAAAAGAGCTAAGCCGCCATAAATAAAGACTGTATAGAAACACACAAACATTTGAAAAAAAACCCATAGAATCGAAGAAAGAAATTCCTGATCACATTACTCAAACCAGAACATGATTTTCATATAAGCATTTAACTTGAAACTAGTAAAAACTACAAGCGACACTGATATATGAGCAACACAAAACAAATAAGTTAGTGTAGATAACTTAAAAATAACTTAAAACGATAGAAAAAGAAAACCCCCCAAAAAATCACTGTGATTCTTCTTTGTTTGAAATGATTGGCAAAGAAACTCAACTCAAACAACAAACTTAAAAAGAACAAAGAGTAGGATCAATCGACTATTAAAAATAGTTACAAATAAAAAGACCAGAAGATTATTTCTGTATAAAATGAAGAAGCCAATAACCAACAAGCAAAATGACCTTAATTTTGAAGTAGGATGGATATAAGGAACCTCTGCCATTCAAAAATTAAATCCCTTCAAAAGAAAAAAATGAAAAACATAGACATGGGCTGGAGATACATTTCTTGGGCTTTCTTCCTAATGAACAAATCCAAAGGTTATCAAGCAAATAAAGATATATTAATATTATCATAGTTTGATTATCTGATACCAATTGATAGGCACTGATACATTCTTGAACAGATAATCAAACTATGATAATATTAAGATAATTATACCATTCATTCGAGAGGAATGGAGCTCTCCAAGAAAGAACAAAGTTCTATTCAAATCAATTCTTAGCTACCGACTCTCTAAAACAAAGGACTATATATACTACCACTAGAGACAAGACACAAAGGAATAACAACAAACATAATCAGGTGTTGTTCCCACTAACCAAAACAGCCAATAACAATCATAATTGGCTGTATACTTACTAACAAGAAACTAAATAAATAAAAGACTTAAATACCCCTTGGACCATTCCATTCAAGCACAACCCAGAAAAAGTTCAACCAATTGCCCTTTTTAACCTCTTGCTATGAATCAGTAAAGTTAGGAGCCTATCAACTCCTAAAACAACTCAAAAACGTTTAAAAAACCAAATTTTCCAAAAATACCCCTGGGACTCTTTTTGTCCCAGAATCTGAATTAAGCCAACACATACCAAGCAGAATAAGCACTGCAGCACCAACGCATGCAACCTAAATCCCAGTTTATGGAAAGTGTTGGTCAGCACAATAAATACTTCTTGCACAATCAGCACAAAATAAGACCGGTAGAATTGACTACAAAACTCCGAGTTCTGCAATCAAAATCAAATCAAAAATATGAAATAAAACAAATTAAAAGAGCCTGGTTTTAATAATGAATTGTAGTAGTAGTACATAGTGTTGGAACTTTGACTACAAAATTACAATGTGGGACTTATCCCACATTGGCGGAAGAGAAAACCTTCTCCCACCTTATATGTCTAGTCCCACTCATTTAATTAAATGGGTCAAGTAATGGGTTAAGCATATTGGGCTTGGGTTGTGGTGTTGGATTAGCCTAATTGGACTCAAAATGGGCTAATATCAAGAGAATATTTAATGGTCAAAAGATGGGCCTTGGGCCTTGGGGTCTTCCTGATTAATTAAATAATTTTTAATTACAAAATTAATTTTTATTCTTTATTTTTATTAAATTCGTAATTACTGAATGACAGGTTTTGACAGTTATTTTCGGTTTTGAAGTTTCCAACTGTCATAACTAATACCTATAAATACCTGTTTCATTCATCTGTGAGGGGTTGCAGAAATCATTTTTCCACACCACAAAATTCTCTTTAAAATTCGTTCTTCCAAAAGATGAAGGGAACATAGGAATTTCATCAAAATCAAGAGAAGTTCTTGATTGATTGTTGTATCCTCTAGACAGATCTCCACCAGGGAAATTTCAGTCTTAGGACACTACAATTTGCAGGCCTCAATCTACATAATTTCATTTTTGTGTTTATGTTGTAACCATAAACCATCAAGTATGTTTTCTGTAAACTGATTCTTGTATATTTCATATATATTTCAATTTCGTTTGTTTTATTTCTGTTAATATTGTTGATTGTATACTTTTGTCATAACAATCTAAGACAGAAAACAAAAAGTGGAAGAATGTATCAACAATCCATCATCAAAACACATGTGGAAAAGCCTGAGAAATTCAAAGGCTCGGATTTTCAGAGATGGCAACAGAAGATGTTGTTTTATCTAACAACTCTTCATGTTTCCAATGTTCTCACTGATGATTCTCCCTCTCCTCCTACTGGTACAACCACTGCAGAAGGAACAACACCACCCACTGAAGCCCAAATGGTAGAACATCAAAGGGCTGTGGAAACTTGGAACACAAATGAATATAATTGCAGAAATTATATTTTGAATGCCCTGGATGATTCTCTCTATGATATCTACTCTACCATGACTACTGCAAGAGAGATATGGGAATCACTGGAAAAGAAATACAAAACAGAAGTGGCATGTTCCAAGAAATTCGTGATTAGAAAGTTCATGAATATCAAGATGTTGGATACCAAATCTGTCCTCAAAGAAGTGGAGGAAATTCAAGTCATTGCACATGATCTTGAAGTTGAAGGTAAGGGTTATAAACTCTAACTTTCTTGTTGGTTCAATCATTGAAAAACTTCCTCATTCTTGGAAGAATTTCAAATTATATCTTAAGCACTTAACTGATGACATGAGTTTTGAGCAACTTGTGTTGAGAATTCATGTGGAAGAAGATAATAGATTGAATGAGAAGGCAGATGCAAATTCCTTGGAACCAAGTGCAAACTTTGTTGGAGAAGAAAGTACTTCAAGGACAAAGCACAACAACAAGAAAGGGAAGCAAGGCTCCAAAAACTCTTCCAAAGATGGCAAAAATCATGTCCCTATCAAGAAGAATTTCAAGAAGAATTCTGGTCCATCCTATGTTTGTGGCAAAATTGGACACAAGGCCAAAGATTGCAGATTCAGGAGGGGTCAAGGCGAAAATAATGGAGGAAACAATGGAGGGAAAAATGGAGGGAACAATGGAAACAATGGTGGCAATTCTGGTGGAGGAAATTCTGGTCAAGCCAACATGGTTGAATCACCAAATCAATTTGTTGTTGTGATTCAAACCAACATGGTTAGTAATTGTGTGGATTGGTGGATTGATACTGGACCCACAAGGCACATTTGCAACTCCCGAACGATGTTTTCTACATACCAGAAAGTCTCGGATTCTGAACCAATGTTTATGAGGAATGGCTCTACTGCAAAAGTTGAAGGAAAGGGAAAAGTGAAACTAAAACTGACTTCTGAAAAAGAACTTGTTTTATGTGATGTCTTGCATGTTCCTGAAATTACTAAGAATTTGATTTCTGGTCCTATTCTTAGTAACAAAGGTTTCAAACTTGTATTTGAATCTGATAAATTTGTTCTCACCAAGGGTGGGATGTATGTTGGAAAGGGATACCTTAGTGAGGGTCTCTTCAAAGTCAGTGTATTACCTTTGTACTATGGTGTTGAAACACCAAACAATGATGTAACCAATATTAATGCTAATGCAATAATGGGCACTACTAGCCCCTCTTCTATGTATATGCATGATCCTTCAATATTGTGGCATTCTCGTTTGGGACATGTTAATTTTCATTCTATTCAAAGAATGGAAAAACTTGGCATGTTACCAAAATGTTCATTAGATAAAAACATAAAATGTGAGGTTTGTGTAGAATCAAAATTTTCACAACATCCTCATAAATCAGTTGAAAAATCTAATGAAATACTTGGCTTAATCCACTCAGATTTATGTGATTTTAGAGCAACACCTACAAGAGGAGGAAAGAATTATTATATATCCTTTATTGATGATTGTAGTAAGTATTGTTATAGCTATTTGTTAAATACCAAAGATGAAGCCTTGAATTATTTTAAGAATTACAAGGCTGAAGTTGAAAATCAACTTGACAAAAAGATCAAAATTCTAAGGTCTGATCGAGGAGGAGAATATAAATCCAAAGACTTTGCTGAATTTTGTTCTTTCAATGGTATTATACATCAAACAACTGCTCCATATACTCCTCAACAAAATGGAGTGGCAGAAAGAAATAATAGAACATTGAAAAACATGATTAATTCAATGTTAATTACTTCTGGAGCACCACATAATCTGTGGGGAGAAGCATGTCTTGCAACAAATACAATACTTAATAGAATTCCTCATAAAAAGAGTGATAAATCATCCTATCATCTGTGGAAAGGGAGGTTACCCTTTTATAAAAGGATGAAAGTGTGGGGTTGCCTTGCTAAGGAACAAGTATCTCTTCCTAAGAGGACTAAACTTGGACCAAAAACCATAGATTGCATCTATCTTGGCCCTACCATGAATAGTGCAGCATACAGGTTTCTTGTGTATAAATAACATGTTGATGAGATCAATAACCAAACCATCATGGAATTAGCAGAGGCTGAATTCTTTGAAAATATTTTTCCTTTTGAAGGATAAAGGGAAAGAGGTTACCTGCTCTAGGAAAAGACCACTAGATGATGGACTGAATGATACAATTCTAGACAAAAGTTTACAATCAAATGAAGAGAATTCTTCAAAGGTTCAAGAAGAAAACTTAGAACCTAGAAGAAGCAAACGGGGCAAAATAGCCAAAGATTTTGGACCTGATTACATGACCTATGTAGTAAATAAGGAACCACAAACATATAAGGAACCTATGGACTCCTCTGAAGCTCCTTACTAGAAAGAGGCAATCAAAAGTGATATTGACTCCATTGTGCAAAATAACACTTGGAAATTGGTAGATTTTCCACCTGGGCAAAAACCAATTGGGCACAAATGGATATTCAAGAAGAAGTTTAGACCTGATGGTACCATTGAGAAGCACAAAGCTCGTTTAGTAGCTAAAGGGTATCGTCAAAAAGAGGGTCAAGAATTCTTTGACACCTATTCACCTGTTACAAGAATTACATCAATCCGCACATTAGTAGCAATTGCAACCATTCATAATTTGGAAATACACCAAATGGATGTGAAAACTGCCTTCTTGTATGGTGAACTAGATGAAGAGATATATATGAATCAACCTGAAGGGTTTGTGGTTAAAGGTTAAGAAAACAAAGTTTGTAAGTTAGTTAGATCATTTTATGGACTAAAAGAGGCTCCAAAGCAATGGCATGAGAAGTTTGACAACACATTACTCTCTAATGGATTTAGAATAAATGAATGTGATAAATGTGTTTATGTCAAACAATACAAGAATGCTTATGTCATCATATGCTTGTATGTGGATGATATGATTATAATGGGTACTAATTTGGATGTAATCAATCAAATCAAGAAAATGCTATACTCCTCCTTTTCCATGAAAGACTTGGGAGTAGTAGATGTGATCCTTGGTGTAAGAGTTCAAAGAAGACCAGATGGATATACTCTTACTCAGTCCCATTATATTGAAAGTGTACTCAAGAAGTTTGGACACTATGATGACAAGCCGGTTGTCACCCTATTTGATGCTTTTAGTCATCTAAAGAAGAATAAAGGTGATACCGTAGCTCAGTTAGAATATACTCAAGTTCTCGGTAGCTTAATGTATATTATGAATTGTACTAGACCGGAATTGGCTTATAGTGTAAGTAGATTGAGTCGTTACTCCAACAATCCTGGGAAAGATCATTGGTATGCATTAGTAAGAGTGCTTAGATATTTAAAGCATACAATGAACTATGGACTGCATTACACAAAATATCCTCCTGTTCTTGAAGGGTATTGTGATGCAAATTCGATTTCCAATACTTCTGAGGGAAAATCCACAAGTGGATATGTGTTTAGTCTTGGTGGAGCTGCTATCTCTTGGAAATCATCTAAGCAAACTGTGAAGACTCGTTCTACAATGGAAGCAGAGTTTGTTGCTTTAGACAAAGATGCTGAAGAAGCTGAATGGCTTAAAAGCTTCCTAGAAGGTATTCCTCTGTGGCCTCAACCTGTTACTGCCATTGGCATACATTGTGATAGTATGGCTGCTCTTACTAGAGCACAAAGTCAGATATACAATGGCAAGTCGAGACACATTAGGCACAGACATATTACAATAAGAGACTTGCTGAAGAATGGAATCATTTCCATTAGTCACATAAAGTCAAAGGAAAATATAGCTGATCCCTTGACAAAAGGCCTAAGTAGAGAGCAAGTTCTCTTCACATCGAGGGGAATGGGCTTAAAGCCAACACCATGAGTCACCAACTAGCGGAAACCTAACCTAGCAACATTGGAGATCCCATGCTCTAGGTTCAATAGGACAACTAGTTGGGGAAGACTCAAAGAAGCACTAACACAAAGGTATGCTCACTCCCATGAAGTCATACTGCAAGTATGACTTCAGGAACCGATCGGCAATCGTAGCTCTTTACAAGGTTTCTCGGAACTGAGAAGATGATGGTACACCATTTAAGATAAGTGATCATATAATCCTCTGTTCTAGATATCAGTCGGACAAATACACGGAACAATGTCTTACTTATTGTCCAACAGTTTGTTTCCCGATTTCCGATTTGTTTGACAAAGAACTTCATTGAACACATCAATTTAGTTCTGACCGGGCCCAATACATAGGTCAAAACAAAATCATCGAGGGGCCCAGATATCAGCTTCTAATCCAAGAAGGAACAGATAAACTTCGACTCATATGTTTGTTCTACTACTCATTGAATTACACACAAGAGCGCGATTTATAACATCGAGTTACCAATGCATTTTTCGTACAATCAATGCATAACCAACTTGTAAGTAACAAATCATATATCTAGGTTTGAAGACTTATATGATATTACCGTCTCACGATCACTCGAGATAGAATTCCATGAAGTGATTCCAGTGAGCGTGGGTTGAGTCCAATGCTCAGAACTTATGAGCACTCATGATTGTTGTAGCCTTGTCCAAGACCTCTACAACCAAACATGACAGTCTTGATTCATACCTACTTCCGACATATGACCGACTGTGGAGGTTTGAATAATATGTTATACCAAACAAAAATTATTCTGGAAGTCAAAACATGCAAAAGAAATATAGTAAACGATCGACAAGTGATAGCAACACTTTACTCATAAATAAAACACTTTTTATTCATCATCAAATGTCAATTACACTTTACAAATTTCGAGGTTATCTAACTACTAAATCTAATATCATCCTTCAGCCCTAAGCTCCGAGCATGCTGGAGATGCTTAACTCGAGTCAGTCCCTTCGTGAGGGGATCTGCCGGATTCTCATCTGATGATACCCTCTTTGCCACGAGGAGTCCCTCTTCGATCCGATGTCTGATGAAATGGTATTTTCTGTTGATGTGTCTGGATCTCCCGTGATCCCTTGGTTCCTTGGCTAAGGCAACATCACTTTCACTATCACAGAAAATTTCCATTGGCTCTTTAATAGCTGGTACAACTCCAAGATCTCCAATGAAGTTTCTCAGCCATAACGCCTCCTTTGCCGCTTCGCTAGCTGCAATATACTCTGATTCACAAGTGGAATCTGCCACTGTCTCTTGCTTGGAACTCTTCTAAGAAATTGCTCCTCCATTTAGGGTAAAGACCCAGCCCGACTGAGAGCGGAAGTTATCCCTATCAGTCTGGAAGCTAGCATCACTATACCCTACAACTCTCAAGTCATCACTCCCACCGAGGGTAAGGACCCAGTCCTTAGTCCTTCGTAGGTACTTGAGAATGTTCTTTACCGCAGTCCAGTGTGCCTTGCCAGGATTCCCCTGAAACCTGCTAACCATGCTCAAGGCAAAGGCTACATCAGGTCGAGTACACGTCATAGCATACATGATCGATCCTACAGCCAAAGCATAAGGTACTCAACTCATTTGTGCTATCTCAGCCTCAGTGCTAGGGCTTTGTGTCTTACTCAGTTTGGCGTTACTCTGGATGGGCAACTCTCCTTTCTTGGAGTCTTGGATGCTGAATTTTTTCAGTACCTTATCCAAGTAGGTACTTTGACTAAGTCCAATTAGTCTTTTACTCCGATCTCTCAAGATCCTTATCCCTAAAATATAGGCAGCTTCACCGAGGTCCTTCATAGCGAAACACTTTCCAAGCCAGGACTTTACTTCCTGCAAGGTTGGAATGTCGTTTCCTATGAGTAGTATGTCATCCACATACAATACCAAGAAGCTAACTATACTCCCACTAGCCTTGACATACACACAAGATTCATCTTCACTCCTAGAAAAGCCAAATTCCTTGACCTTTTCATCAAAGCAAAGATTCCATCTGCGAGGTGCTTGCTTTAACCCATAAATGGATTTCTCAAGCTTACACACTCTATTGGGGTACTCGTTGCTGACAAAACCCTCTGGCTGACTCATGTAAACATCTTCAGCCAACTTTCCATTAAGGAAAGCGGTTTTGACATCCATTTGCCAAATTTCATAGTCATGAAATGCGGTTATGGCTAACAGAACCCGAATAGACTTAATCTTGGCTACCGGAGAAAAGGTCTCATCATAATCCACTCCAGGAATTTGAGAGAAGCCCTTTGCAACCAGTCTAGCCTTATAAGTGTGTACTTTACCATCCATGTCGGTCTTTTTCTTGAAGACCCATTTGCACCCTATAGTCTTTCGACCTGGTACATTCTCAACCAAGTTCCAAACTTGATTGTCATACATGGATTGAATCTCGCTATCCATAGCCTCTTTCCATTTAGCAGACTCGGGGCCTGCCATGGCTTCCTCGTAGCTATTAGGGTCATCTTGACTTACTAGTGTCCCATCACTAATAAGTGTCTCACCTTCTGCGGTAATATGGAATCCATAGTAATGCTCAGGTTCACTCCTAACTCTCGTGGAACGCCTCAGAGGTACAGATTCGTCAATTGGCTCAACATGAGTTTCCTCCTCAAGTTGAGGGCTAGAGTTTGAAGTTCCTTCACCACTTGACTCTTGAATTTCTTCAAGATCAATTTGCCTCCCACTGTCTCCTTGGCTTATAAACTCTCTTTCTCGAAAGACTCCTCTTCTTGCTACAAAGACCACATTGTCACTAGGTCTGTAGAAGAGGTAACCAAAGGATTGCTGTGGGTAGCCGATGAAAATACACCTCTCGCTTCGGTGTTCAAGCTTATCATGAGTCTCGCGTCTCACGAAAGCCTCGCAACCCAAAATCTTGATGTGGTCTAGTTTAGGTACTTTACCAGTCCACATCTCGTGAGGAGTTTTGGCAACTTTCTTTGTAGGGACTAGATTAAGGATATGAGCGGCAGTCTCTAAGGCATACCCCCATAATGAGATTGGTAGCGAAGCTCGACTCATCATGGAACGAACCATGTCCAACAAGGTTCGATTACGCCTCTCAGCCACACCATTCAACTGCGGTGTCCTGGGAGGTGTCAATTGTGAGACAATCCCACATTCCCTTAGATAGTCGAGGAACTCTGAACTAAGATACTCACCACCTCGATCGGATCGAAGCATCTTAATGTTCCTGCCCAATTGATTCTCGACTTCCTGTTTAAATTCCTTAAACTTCTCGAAAGTCTCTGACTTATGCTTAATTAAGTAGACATATCCATATCTACTGTAATCATCAGTAAAAGTCAAATAATAACGATTAGCATCCCTTGTGGCATGTTTGAATGGTCCACACACATCCGTGTGTATAAGGTCCAACAAACCTTCACCTCTTTCACACGAGCCTGTGAAGGGTGACTTTGTCATCTTTCCAAGTAAGCATGATTCGCAACTATCATTTGACTTTAGGTCAAACGACTCCAAGACTCCATCCTTTTGAAGTTGGCCTATGCGCTTCTTGCTTATATGTCCAAGACGACAATGCCATAATGATGCTTTATCCAAGTTATTATTATTATTAGAATCAATACACAAAACATTATTTCCTGAATTATCTACAACAGACACAGCTTCATACACACCATCACAAGGTAATGCTTTAAAATAAAGTACATTATTAAAGAAAGCATTAATCGAACCAACTTCATTATCAAATGAAAAGGTGAAACCTTGTTTGTACAATGCATGAAAGGAAAAAATATTTCTTGCCATTCCTGGCGAGTAACAACACTTATTCAAATCTAAACTAAACCCACTACTTAGCGATAAAGTATAAACTCCTATCTTGGTGACAGGTGAAGCTTTCCTGTTCCCCATGATCAAGTTTATTCTTCCTTGCTCCACATTCTCACTTCTTCTTAGTCCCTGCAAGTCACAAAAAATGTGAATACCACAACCGGTATCAAGGACCCAAGATTTCGAATGGGGTGAGTTATTAGAAATGATAGTGTAAATACCTGCATGGTTGGGTTTAACTTTCCCATCCTTCACATCCTGCTGGTACTTTGGGCAGTTTCGCTTCCAATGAGCTTTTTCGTGGCAATAGAAGCATTCAGCCTCTTTTGGGTCAGAAGAAGGAGTAATGAAACCTTTCTTGGTTCCACTTGAAGATGAGCCATCAAGGGTCCGAGCCTTGGTACCCTTCGAAGATCTCTTTCTTTTCCTCCCTCGAATTTTCCCGATTGCCAAAACCGGAGTTGAGTTTGAAGTAGGAGTGATAGCAACTGACTTCCCCTTAAGACCTGTTTCTGCAGTCTTAAGAAGTCCCTGAAGTTTGCTGAGTGTGACCTCTTCCTTATTCATGTGATATGTCATGCGGAATTGATCATAGCACGATGGTAAGGAGCGCAAAATTATATCTATTGCAAGCTCCTCAGGGAGGTCCACATTAAGTTTCAGCAATCGATCCACATATCTTTGCATTTTCTGCATGTGGCTCGTGACGAAATCCCCGTCCTTCATCATGGTTGTTATCATGGAGCAGATGATTTCGTACCTCTCTTGTCGTGCACTTTGATGGTATCTTTCCATCAAATCTTGGTGCATTTCATAAGGGTAGAAATCTTCATAAGATTTTTGGAGTTCTGCTGTCATTGTGGCCATCATGATGCATGCTACTTTCGTAGCATCCCTTTCATGTGCCTGAAAGTCAGCGATCTCCTGAGGAGTTGCAGTGGTCTCATCAATCTCCTTAAGCTCCTTGTCAAGGACATATTCTTTGTCCTCGTAGCGGGTAATCATCCTGATGTTTCTGATCCATTCATTGAAGTTGGATCCATCAAAGGTGACTTTCCCACACATACTCATAAGAGTAAAGGAGCCATTAGGATTCGAGCCAGAAGCATTATTTGAAGACATCTGAAAGAGGAGAACAAGCTTAGTATAGATTTAAGAGAGTCCTTAATAAAACACCCAAATGTAATATTAAGGCTAGGATCCAATCACAATATGATATAACTTAGAAGAGGTATGCCGTAATCTAAGCTATACCATATTTGAAAGGTAGGTGAATGACGATTCACCAATTTCCACCACGAAAACCGAAATATTAGATATTAGGTTTTATAATTGGTTCTTAGAAATTCCTAGATTCTTTGAGATTCAATGAACTTTTCAAAGGCATGTTTCAATCTCGAGAGTGCCCTCCAGGTTTTGTGACTGGGATACCGAGGATCACAAAACGAGGTGTGAAGTAATCATGCAAATCACTTGGTGCCCTAAAAGTTTATCACTCAATCGATGTGCCGGTAAACCACACACGCTCCACCGACCTTGTTAAGTCCACGTTAGTGTGCCGGTTAACCACACACGCTCCACCAACGACTTAGGCAAAGTGTAAAGTGTAATTTCATGGATTAGCACCTTATTCACATTTTCCTAAAGTAACTAAGATTGGGAATTTAATAAAACATTTAGTTACTTTATAATATTCATCATACTTTGAATGAGAGTTTATAAGTCCTTATCTTACCCGTTCGGCTAACGACCCTCCACCAGTCAAGCAAGCGGTGGGTGAGAGTAGACACCCATTAAGTCAGCATTTTATAGGCAACAACCTTATACCCACCTTATAGACCGGCTTCGTGAATGAGGCGTGCTAGCAGTAAGACGACTTTATTCTTATACATATATATATAATTATTAAATCATCATAATATAAGTATAAGGGTTGAATTTTAACTTTTAAAATTATAGGGGTTGGAACTTAAAGTTTTAACTTAACTTTACTTGTTCCAAAACTTGAGGGCAAGTTTTGTAACTTTCAAAACTTTTCATTTCTTGTAACTTATGAGTTTAATAGAGTAATAAAATGAAGACTCTTCATTTTATAACTCTTGTGTTTGTTTTAATGGTTTTTAATTCAAGTGTGACTCTTGGTTTTCCATAACTTGAGGACAAGTTATGGACTCCATTAAAACACATTATGATCAAGAATTAATCTACCACATAGGTTACAAATAATTCCTATGATCATCTAAAACATCATAAGAACAAGAACATGAATATGAACACATTCATATATCAAAAATTACACTTAAAACTTTGTAATTTTGATAACTAGTTGTTGTAAATGAATTATCAAAGGCATTACACCATCTAAAACAAGTTTTTCAAGTACCAAAAATGTTTAGGGTAATGTTTATAATTCATTTCCAGCAACTAAATCGAAATTCTGCAGTCAATCGACCCTACTCGCCGAGTGCATGAACTTTACTCGCCGAGTTGGTTGAAGATGCACATGAACTCGACGAGTCCCCCCTATAGACTCGACGAGTCCATTTGCAGACAGCAAGATTTCTGATTCTTATTCAACTTTTAAGCACAAATAAGAGCAAACAAGCCTAGGCTCTGATACCACTGATGGGTTTTGAGCATTCTAACACTTCCTAAGTGTACATACAACCCTAATAACCTTCGATCTATGTCTGTCTAATTATCATGCAAAGTTGAATTCCAAGGTTATATTCCTATCTAGCATACATGGGGAACACTTTTTCCTTAAAGTATAGATAGAATAACTTACCTTGTTGTTGTTTGTGTTCCTTGAAACCTTGTGAGCCTAGCACCCCAAGTGTGATGCCTCAAATGCTTCACACAACACCAAATGCTCTTGGAAGAACTTATGGGAGAACACACACTTCTCAAAATCGGCCAAGCCCTCTTGTTTCTTTGTATACACCTTAGTGTGTAGCCGATTTTAGGTGGAGAACATGTTCCTTATATAGTGTTGACACATCTAGGGTTAAACCCTAATATGTCATGACTCTTCATTTCCATGACCCATTGGTTTGTAACTCCCATGGAGCATCCTATGGGTAGAACCCAACTTGATAATCCATGGAGCCTCTTAGCCCACTATACAAGATATGGATGATTTACATAATCAACCCATATATTTAATTAGTTATCTTTTGATCACATAATTAATTCTAAATTAATTCTTGATCAAACTAATCAAATAATATTATTAATATATTAGAACTTATAATATATTAATAATCTCCAAGTGTTATTTCTCTCATTTAGTCTATCCAATTGCATGGTGCCATGCAACCCAAATGGACCATGCCGGGTCGGGTCAAGTACATACCAGAAATAGTTATGGACTTAGACACCTTATCCAACAAAGGCAACCCAAAAGGACCATGCACAACCGGATCAAATGCTTGCCTAATATAGTTGCAGCCTTAGACACTATTCCAACATAATGATCCCATGGTTTTATCAAAACTAACTTTTATCTAGTTTGGGATGGTAGTCCCATGGTTTTCAGTCTATTCAACTTGTATCTGATACGGGATGTTTTTCCCATGGTTTTCAGTATGTATATATCTTATATCTAGTACGCGATGATAGTCCCATGATTTCAATCTATATCTTGTACGGGATAGTAATCCCATGGTTTTGAAAATATATCTAGTACGGGATGATATTCCCATGACTTTATCCAACTATCTTATATCTAGTTCGGGATAGTGATCCCATGGTTTTATCAAACAATCTTATATCTAGTTCGGGATAGTAGTCCCATGGTTTTCAATCTATATTTCCTAGTATATCAAACTATCTTGTAACTAGTTCGGGATGTTAGTCCCAAGGTTATCAAACTACTTTCTATCTACAGTTCGTGTATATTATGGTATTTCATATGTAATTCGGGATAGTAATCCCATTATTCTCAATATATAGTTTTGTGTATTAAACTATACTATGTGTTATTCAATCAATCTTGCATTTAGGAAAATATGGGATTTTCCTGGGGTTAACATATAACGCGTAACTGAACTGTAACGAAAGATAACGAAACTGTTCAACATAAGAAAATATGGGATTTTCTTGGATAGCAAACCTTTTCAGAAAACTAAAGGAAACCGATACATTTTCATAAAACAAAACCGCTTATGAACTCACCAGCTTTATGCTGATTTTCAAACTGCTTGTATTCTCAGGTCAACATTAGACAGGTACCTGGTGATCTCTATTGGTGAAGACGGAGTGCGTGGAAGACTCGTCTCGTTTTGTTCATATGATATATGTATAACTTTTGTACAATTTACTTTTGAGACAAATGTAAACTTTAATATATATGTAATGTAATGGTTGTTTACTGTGATTACTATGTACATTGGATTTGATACACAACGTGGAGTCCACCCCGGAAATGTTTCCGCCTTTGATTTTCGGGGTGTGACAGATTGGTATCAGAGCCCTTGTTTATAGTGAACGGAGTATACCAAACCTTACATGGTATAAAACTATAAACACTAAAGGGCCTCAGTGCTCTGAATTAAAAGTATCTTCAAAACTATAAGTATTTTCAAAAGTATACAAGTATACTGAACCGTCGAAATCCGTAACTACAAGTAGAACAAAAACATAAGTGAATGGGTGTTGTACACTGCGGTTAAACCTGGGCAGTTATGTAGTCGTGTCTAGGATCAATATAGCCTGGCCATCTATATTCATTCGAGACACGGCCAACATGTGCTTGAGAGTGACTGTGGTACACAACATGCCTAAAACTTACCTAATATCCCAAAACAACGAATCGTCGCTGCAGCGAACCATGAAATACTATAGGAGTATTTCTCGAGCCGATCCTTAGTAGAAAGTCCTCGTATATGCGTTGTTCCTTCATCATTCCTCTAGCAATAAAATGTTCTGTCTTGATAACTCCTTCTTGCTTTATCGCTTTGTATGATGCTATATCTATCTTGAAGAGATATCCTCTGTTTCTTATCTCTTGATTCAATTCAGAGGACTTATGATCCTCTCTTTCCTGATCTTTTTAGATCAAGATGCCTCCAAGAAAGAGACCCAGCTCAAAGAACAACAGGAATCCTCCTCCTCCACCACCTCCTCCTCAATTCGATCTTGCATCACTTCAGATAGTTCTGACTGCTACAATGGTAGCAGCCATGTCGCAAATGAGCCCTGGTAGCTCAAGAGGTGGTCCCCAACCCCAAAACCCAGAAGATAGCCAGGGACACCAAAAAGGGGGTTCCTATAAAGACTTCATGAACGCGAAGCCCACATCCTTTGATGGAACTGGAGGTGTCATTTCCCTCAATCGATGGTTCGAGAAAATCAAATCAATCTTTGAAATATGCGCCTGTTCGGAGTCTGACAAAGTAAAGTTTGCCGCCTGTACTTTCCTTGACAAAGCCCTGACTTGGTGGAACGGCCGAGTCAAATCCTTAACTCTACCTGTAGCAAATGCTATGGGTTGGGAAGCTATGAAGGAGGTTCTTCTCGCAGAGTATTGCCCTCGGGGCGAAATTCAGAAGCTAGAACACGAACTCTGGAACCTTAAGATGAAGGGTTCCGACATAGCTGCTTATACTTCAAGATTTGATGATCTGGCGTTACTCTGTCCGGGAATGGTCACCTCGGAGAGTAAAAAGATTGAGAGGTTCATCTGGGGGTTGACTCAGCCAACAAAATGGAATGTCTTGGCTGCGAAGCCAGACACATATGACAACGCTAAATGTCTTGCGAAAATCTTGATCGATCACGAAGACAACTCTGAGGAGGAAGCTACTACCCCCGAGCCAGTCACCAGCGGAGGCGGAAGCAAAAAGAAATCTTGGAACATGCGGAAGGCCCCGAGTACGCAAGGGTCTTCTAAGAAACAACAAACAGTAGCAGTCCATGCTGCTACTGCCCCTATTGTTATATCAGCGGTTGGTTCCACGGCCCAAACTCCCGCCAGTGGATACACTGGTACCCTTCCTTGGTGTGGTAAGTGCAACTACCATCACCGCATTCCTGGTCCATGTCGCGAAAGGATCTGCGACAACTGTGGCAATAATGGCCACCTTGCTCGAACCTGCAGAAAACTAGCCAAATCAACGAACCAATTATCTGGAGCGGGAATCAGTCCAGCCTGCTACAATTGTGGCGAAGCAGGGCACGTCAAAAGGAATTGCACCAAAGTAGCTACAACCACTGATCCCTCTATCGCCGCAGGTATACTTCTCTTTGATAATTCTTATACCTGCAACTCTTTTCGATTCTAGTACTAAAAGGGAAACCTGTTATCTATCTATTCAAACATTTTCTAAGCTCAATCCTTCGTATGTAATCGAAATGTGTATCATCGAGACGACTAACCAGCGAGATAGAGAACACTAACTTCGTACTTATAGATTAAATCCTCAGGCCAGAGGACTATTATGTTCCATTCGATTTAAAAGAGGGAAACTTTTCACGAAAATACTTTGATGCTATGATTGACATGATATGACCGAGTCTCGTTCATGTTGTTATCTTTAGTTTCGAAAGGGTCGCTCGTCTAGATCTTTTCCTAACCCCGTTCTCATGACCTTCGGCATCAAACCTTCGTATCATTCCATGCTTTAAAACTCAAAAGTTTTTCCCGATATGAATTACCACACATCCCTCGTTGCTGTGATCATTGAGAAACGAGAAGTTAGCAGCTCTTTCTTCTAAATGTCTATCCCGAAGGATTCCCGGGAATTTCTTTTGAACGTCTAGTTTAGTCCCACATGAGACCCTTCGAGATCTTCGTAGAAATCGATTCTGCAATATTCAGATTTCGGATGACTTCAGAGCTTGGTAACATCTTTCCAGTACATCACGTCTTGAATCCTTAGAAACATCTACCCAACGAAACCCTAGTGATTCCTTTGAGGAAGCCAAAGTCGTTCAGGGTTGAAACCTCCATGGGAGAATCAATTAAGATCATAGATTGAGAGAGAGTCAAAGTACAAAACAAAGACACGTTCCGATAGTGAGAATTCGCTTGAACGCCCAGTAGAGACCTGATCCCACTTGAGAAAGTGAAGATCCGAGGCAACAAATCCATTCGTGTCTCATTCCAATTTCATGATCTATATCTTATTCTTTGAATTTCGGGATGAAATTCCTTCTAACGGGGGGATAATGTTGTTAGGTTTTGAGCATTCTAACACTCCTAAGTGTACATGCAACCCTAAATACCTTGGATCTATGTTTTCTCTATTATACATGCAAATATGAACATCCAAGGTATTATCCTAATCTAGCATACAAAATATCAATATAACAAGATAGAATACATACCTCTTTAATGGTGCTTGTCTTCATGAAGCTTGAGTGCTTAGTGCCCCAAGTGTGACACCTCAAATGGTTCACACAACACCATAAGCACTTGGAATAACTTAGAGAGAAATAAGAACACTTCATGAAATCGTCTAGCCCTCATACACATACATAGTGTTAGTGTAACGATTTCTTGAGCCATGGGTTTCTTTTATATGGTGGCTATTAGGGTTACACCATGTAACTCATGACTTTACCCATTCCTTATGCTCCATGGATTTTAACCTCCATGGAGTATCCATGGGTCACCCCATGGACTTAGTCCAACATAAGGAATCTTGGATCACAAGCCCACATATATAAGAATGAATGATTTACACAATCAACCCATATATTTAATTAGTCTTCTTTTGATCACTTAATTAATTCTAGATTAATTCTTGATCAATACTAATTAAATAATCTCATTATTCTTATTATTAATATACTAGAACTTATAATATATTAATAACCGTAAGTGTCTTATTTCTCTCATTATAGTCTATCCAAGTGCATGATGCCATGCAACCCAAATGGACCATGCCGGGTCGGGTCAAGTCTTACCAATTATAGTTATGGACTTAGACATTAATCCAACAGTCTCCCACTTGGATAAGTCTAAAACTATTATTGTGTATGACTTCAGGAACCAACTGGCAATCGTAGCTCTCAAAAGCTTCTGTCGATCTCTGACCTTGTAGATGAACTCTGATCTTTGTCAACGACTTGTCCATTAGATAAGGGATCATATATTCCTCCATTCTAGATATCATATGGACTGAGACATGGATTATAATCATTCTCTCTGTCCATTAGTTGTTTCCCGATTTCCGATTTATGACGACTGACTAATTGAACAAATCAAATCAGTCCTGGCCCGGCCGAGCACTTCCATTTGTCATCATCAAATCATCGAGGGGCCCACAGATATCGCTTTTATCCCGAAGGTAAAAGGAATGGATAAACTTCGACTCATATGGCTTGTTCTACTACTTGTTGAATCATACACAAAGACACGTTTTATAACATCGAGTTACCAATGCGTTTCGTGTAATCAATGTACTATCAACTCATAGTAACAACTCATATCTCTAGGTTTGAAGAATATAAGATATTATCGTCTCATGATCACTCGTGATAAAACCCATGAAGTGATTCCAATGAGCGCGGGTTGAATCCAATACTCAGAACTTATGAGCACTCATGAGTGTTGTAGCCATTTGTCCAACAACTTAGACCTCTGCAAGCCAACTCATGACAGTCTTAATTCATATCTACTTCCAACATATGACCGACTGTGGATGGTTTGAATAACTTAGTCATTCTGGAAGAATAACCTAGTTTATTCGGGAAGTCAAAACATGCAAAGTGAAACACAATAATAATTGAATCCAATATGGTCTCAGAACTTATGAATATAAATAAAACACCTTTTATTTATCACCATATGATTACACATTATTCATTGTATACTGTTTCAGCTATCAACATTATTCTTGAATTTAAAACAATAGTTGTCCCATGCTCCAAGCATGCACACTATGTTTTCTAAACACTAGTCATGCCATACACCAAGTATGCATAATATGTTTGTCTATGATCTTTATTTTGTGAACTAGATCAAATGAACATAACTTCAATGATTCTCTTTTCACACTCCCAAATCCTTACTGCAAATGCAAGAATTCCAAATTCATGTCATTTACTGAAATCTGTTAGATTCTAAACTTATATGCATCGATCCTCTTGTAATGATTATGCACAAAGTCAGAAAGACTTAACAACAATCATTACAGAGCATTCCAAAGGAGATCAAGTCCTTGGAACCATCCTTCTTGCATTAAGTTTCCTTAATCTTACACAGATTGAAAATTCTAACTTTGAAACATTTCCAGATTCCATTTTGACTATCACTTCTGAACAAGAGTTTCCTCCTTACAGATTAAGTCAATATGGTCCTTCCAGAATTATTACTATGCTTCCAATTGTCCTTTAGAAACCAATCTTTGGTAGACCATAGATTGTCCTCGATAATTGTTTAATCCTTTTAGTCATATCCAGTTCTAAACCTTTTCCCTTCTTAATGCCCTAGGCATTTGGAAAATTTTAGAAAGGATGAATATAGCACATGTAATCGATCCTATATCCGAAGCATATGGGACACGATTCATGATGTCTCACATAAAGACTAAACCAGTCTTTTGCTATAACATTTCCATTTCTATTTGCCAAGTTCTCATAATTCAGATTATGAAAAGGGATGCCGTAATCATAATCGAATTTAAGAACGCAAATAATGGACCCATATACAGAATTTCCTTATGTTGAGCCATTCCAACATGAAATTCATATATATTCTTGACTAAATGATTAAAACCTCACGATCTAAGCTTATAGATTTAAGATGAAGTATAATTTCCTCTCCCTTAATTATAGCAAAACAACTTTTTCCCAATTGAAACCTTTTGTTTTCTATAATTAACATTGCTAGCTTGCAATACTTATCGTAATTATCATGCTCCCACTAACATGATGATTATAAGCATAACACTTATGCTCCCACTAGTTTTGACATGTACTCAGAAATCACTGGACTTCTAGAAATCAATACTTTATTGACTTTCTTACCAAAGTTCAGATTTCTGATACTAGATTGTTTTGATAAAACTTTATCAAAAACATACACCTTCCTTAGATAGCTTGTGGGTGTGTCAAAACAATTTTAAGAACTATGAAAAGGGATGCCGTAATCATAGTCTTGATCGTTTTGACCTTTGCCATTTCTCACAAGTCCAAGTTAGTGTGCCGGTAAACCACACACGCTCCACTAACGACTTTGAGAATGCAAATATCCCAATTGCTATCTAGCTAAAATCTACTTAGTGGAAGTGTTTCCTCACCATCATTTTCATGAATCGGAGAGAAACCTTATGACACTTAGATTTAATGGTGTATGAGTTCTTATCCATGTGAATTGTCAAAACCATAGTCACTAGACAAGGATAATGACAAATCCAAACTCATATGGACTGAACTCAATCTTAATTTCTTGCCACCTGGTAGCTCAAGGGCCTGCCATTGCTTCCAAGTTGTTGTGCAACACATTGAGAACTCTAAGAACTCATATGCAAAGCCAACTTTAACTAGAATGGGCACAGAATATGTCAACACGATAGGTTATAAACCCCAAGTCGTGTGCTAGTGAAGAGCTTCAGGTTTCATTCTTGATTAGTTCTTGAGACTTTCAAGACCTTTAAGACTCCCACTGTCCTCTTGACCTATAAGACTCCCTTGTCAAACATCCAAGAGATAGTGTGGATTCTAATCAAGACAAACACTTCACACAATTGGCCTTAGTTGGTCTTTGTTTTATCCAAAACATCACAACTTACCAATTTCAAATGTACAAGAGTAGAAAACTTTTACTCTTACATTTGATAAGTGTTTTAAACCTTCTTTAAGACATGTCACTCAAATTACAATCTTGGAGTACGACTCTAAGACTTGTATTGGAACGAAGTATGACTCATCTTCTTGATTTAACCATTTCAACAATTCAAAATCCCTTCTTCTTAGTCATAAGAATGCACTAAGACTTCCTTAGAGAACTAATTTTGATATGGTTTCTTAATCATTAAGATGATCACAAAACTGATACTAAAGTACTCTCCCATCTTGTCAGATTTGAGAAACTTTTATCCTTCTGCCTAATTTGATTCTTCTTATTCGCTCTGCCTTACATTGGAACCTTTTCCAATGTCTCAGAGTTACACTTAGGCTTGTAAGTATAATCATATTTACTGAGCTTTAGTAAACTATGACGAATAGCCTTATATCTTTTGTGGTGGACTTAATCAGTGCACATGACTATGTACTCGATCCCTTAGTCCATTACTTGACTCACACATCCATGTGAACAAGTAATTAGTCTTAATTTTTCCAATACTTGAAAGTTCTCATCCATCATGCTATACAACTTGCATGATTCCAAGTCCCGGTCCAATTGAGACTTTGGATGATGAGAATCTTTCCTTATTTGGTAAATTTTGACATTACCACAAATGAAAGAATCAATTTCATATTTCCACTCTTGCTATTAATGGAATCATATAAGCAACAATTTTTCCTCAAATGCCATTGTAAGGATATTTTTTTAAAATAAATAAAATCAAAAATTTTCCTTTTATTTTAAAACTATGCGGAAAAACTTATCCTTACAATCCATATGAAAACTTGTTGTTATCTATTCCTAAGCAATATCTCATAACTCCTAAGAAGTAGCTCAAGAATCCGATTTTTTCAAACTACGCGATAGAAATCCATCTATGCGATCAGATTTAGCATATTCTTTCTTTAAGTTCCTTTACTTTTTTTTGATTCTCAAAACATTACCATGTGACCCAGTCACATCATGTATCAGGAATCTAAAAATAGAAACTTAACAGAGTTAGATTAGTGGACTTTTACCTGAAGTAGAGTCAATCTTATTGACTTTAACATCCTTAGGTAAATTAGGCAGCTTCGCAACTAATGACCCCTACTTTGGCAATATAAACATATGGACTCTTTGATAATGGTACACGGCACTATCACAGACTTAGCTTTTCTCTTTACCATTTGTTCAACCGAGTTGACTATGGCCGATCCCTTTCCATTGGGAAGAGAACGCTTTTTTTCTGTATTTCCAGTGTCACCATTGTCAATGTCCATAAAGTTTCAGGAAGTTGATCTTAACAATAGATAAGATCATTAAGGGTCTTGTCATAGTCTATTTCATAGGTGTCCCAAAGGAACTCACTATGTGACTTAGAAAGTGATTGAACCACCAACTTTCTCAAGACTTTGACACCCAACTCTCCCGGCTTGTCAATATGTGACTACATCTCCAAGATGTGATCACACCTAGACCTTGCCTTGCCATTAGGGCTTGAGTGATCTTAAACTTTTCAAGAACTTGTGGGTTAGGGAGAATAATTGGAGGAGGAGAAAGAAGTATGATATCCATGGGACATCATCTTCATTAGGAAAACTTGTTTCAAGATATTTGGGAAGATCATAAATGTCTAAACCAGACATGTTTTGGGAGATATTCAAGATAGTTGATCTTTGAGTCCTTAATATGACACCCAATATGAAAATATTAAGGCTAGGACCCAACAAACTATTTTATAACTTAGAAGAGGTATGCCGTAATCCAAGCTATAAAACAATTTGAAGGTAGGTGAATGACGATTCACCAATTTCCACCAAGATAAACGAAATGTATTATTAGGTTTTAATTGGATTTGAAACTCCTAGATCTTTTGAGATTCATTGAACTGTTCAATGGCATGTTTCAATCTCGAGTGTGCCCTTCAGGTTTTGTGACTGGGATGCCGAGGATCACAAAATAAGGTGTGAAGTAACCATGCAAATTACTGGGTACCCTTAAGTGTTTATCCCTCAATCGATGTGCCGGTTAACCACACACGCTCCATCGATACTATGATAAACATTAAGTTACCCTTTGCCTACCTTGTTAAGTATGAGTTAGTGCGCCGGTTAACCACACGCGCTCCACTAACCGACTCAAACAAAGTGCAAAGTGTAATTTCGTGGATTAGCACCTTATTCACATTTTTCTAAGTAACTAAGATTGGGTATTATTAAAAATTTAGTTACTTAGTATTTATCATTAATACTTTTAATGAAGGGAGAATTATAGTCATGTCAAACCCGTTCGGCTAACGACCCTCCACCAGTCAAGCGAGCGGTGGGTGAGAGTGAACACCCATTAAGTTGCCATTTTATAGGCAACAACCTTATACCCACCTTATAGACCGGCTTCGTGAATGAGGCGTACTAGCGGTAAGACCGACTTTACTCTTATACATATAAATATTATTAACTTATAATATTATAAAGTATAAGGGTTGAATTTTAACTTTTAAAATTCTAAGGGCTAACTTGGAATTAAAGTATTCATAAGAGAAAACTTTACAAATTCCAAAACTTGAGGGCAAGTTTTGAAACTATTCAAAACTAATTAATTCCATAACTTATGTATTTAAAGTAGTTTTAATCCAAAAACTCTTCAAGTTCCATAACTTGTGGACAAATTATGGAAGACTTTAAACTAATAAAGAATTAATCTTTTCTTTATTTTATAACTTATGGAATTAATTAAGGTTACATATTTTATTTATTTATTTATTAATGAAGTGACTCTTGAACCTCCATAACTTAAGGACAAGACTCTTCATCTTTTTTGTAACCTTTGCCAACTTTATGAGTTTTATGAGTCTTTAATGTGACTCTTCATGTAACTTAAGGATAAGTTACACAAACACATTTTATACTCAACTCTTAGATTAATTTGGATTGAAAACAACTTTTTCACTCAACTTTTCTATTAATCTAAGCAACTCATAAGAACAAGATAATTCAAATCAAACTTTTTCATGAATTAGTCTAACCTTTAAACTAATACAAAACATGAATCTATTGACAATTATCTTTGAAAATGGATTAGCATGAACATTACCACATTTAAAAACAAGTTTATAGGTTCAAAACAACTTAGGGTAATGTTCCTAGTCCATTTCTAGCCAAAAACCTCGAGGATATGCTGTCTGGGGTCCAACTCGTCGAGTGCATGAACTCAACTCGGCGAGTTGGATGCATTTTGCCTTGGACTCGTCGAGTCCCTTCATGGACTCGGTGAGTCAGCTGGGCTGACAGCATCAAAACTCGATTTTTCAGCTTCTATTGCAGGTATAACAAGAAAACAAGCCTAGGCTCTGATACCACTGTTAGGTTTTGAGCATTCTAACACTCCTAAGTGTACATGCAACCCTAAATACCTTGGATCTATGTTTTCTCTATTATACATGCAAATATAAACATCCAAGGTATTATCCTAATCTAGCATACAAAATATCAATATAACAAGATAGAATACATACCTCTTTAATGGTGCTTGTCTTCATGAAGCTTGAGTGCTTAGTGCCCCAAGTGTGACACCTCAAATGGTTCACACAACACCATAAGCACTTGGAATAACTTAGAGAGAAATAAGAACACTTCATGAAATCGTCTAGCCCTCATACACATACATAGTGTTAGTGTAACGATTTCTTGAGCCATGGGTTTCTTTTATATGGTGGCTATTAGGGTTACACCATGTAACTCATGACTTTACCCATTCCTTATGCTCCATGGATTTTAACCTCCATGGAGTATCCATGGGTCACCCCATGGACTTAGTCCAACATAAGGAATCTTGGATCACAAGCCCACATATATAAGAATGAATGATTTACACAATCAACCCATATATTTAATTAGTCTTCTTTTGATCACTTAATTAATTCTAGATTAATTCTTGATCAATACTAATTAAATAATCTCATTATTCTTATTATTAATATACTAGAACTTATAATATATTAATAACCGTAAGTGTCTTATTTCTCTCATTATAGTCTATCCAAGTGCATGATGCCATGCAACCCAAATGGACCATGCCGGGTCGGGTCAAGTCTTACCAATTATAGTTATGGACTTAGACATTAATCCAACAAATGTAACAACCCGAAGTTGTTCATCGCCGAAAACCCATTCTACCCGTATAACTCGCCGAATATCGAAACGTTCTGATGTCGTTTTTGGGTTTAGTTAATCAAACTTATATGTTTAATTAATGCTAATGAGTGTCCAAACCTCTTAGGAGCTCATGAATTTAGCCCAAAATGTTTATTTCAAAAAGTTTAGAAACGTCCCCGCCGAGTGACGAAAATTTAATCGGGTGCGACCTAAAGCCCCGTTTAATGCCAGTATCGAGTAGAATTCCACCGTGTCCAAGTTTTGGGAACTATATAAATGTGTTTAAGCATTCATTTGAATCTTTTTCTTCCTCTCTCTACTCTCTCTCTAACCTCTCTCCTAAATCCAAGTTTAAGGGTCCAAAACTCAATTTTAAGGCCTCAAATCTGTAAGGTACCTTCCTAAACTCATTGTATAGCATCTTTAACCCTCAAATTCGAGATTTAATCATCAATTAAGATCTTGTATATGAGTTTACGGCCCTGGAAGGAGCTTAGGCCGTAAACTCATAATAAGAGGGTTTTTATGCCTTAAACCCCTCCTAAACAATTTTGGGACTTAGATATGGCTTAATGACTTTATGGAATGGACCTAGAATGCCTTAATCTATTATTTGGAGACTTTTATATGAGTTTACGGCCAAGGATGGTGTTTAGGCCGTAAACTTATAATTAAAGGGTTTTTAAGCCCTTAAACCCTTCGAAAACCTCAACAAGACATGGATATGACTTCTAGAATAATTGCTTTAGCCTTGGAACTCTTTAAACATAATTTTTGAGGGATTTATATGAGTTTACGGCCAAGGCATGTACTTGGGCCGTAAACTCCTTGAAACATGGTGTAAACTCATTTTAAGGTGTTAGAAAGCCACTTTAACACCCCTAAAGCCTTGGAATAATTTTTAGAAGTGCATATAAACAAGTTTTTAGCCTTAAAACACAAGGAATCCCTATCTAGGAGAGTTTACGGCCATGAGGGGGGTCTCATGGGCCGTAAACTCCAAAAACTCCTCAAAAGTCCCATAAAAACTCATGTAAGGCGTTGGAACAATTTTAGCAATCACATGTGATTTGTTTGGAACCAATAACACAATTTTTCATGGGTTTATAGGAGTTTACGGCCATGAGTCCTATGTTAGGACGTAAATTCCCTTAAGTATGCCATTTGGTGTTTAAAAATTATTCCAAACCCTTAAACCAAGCCTACAAATTATCCCCTAAGTGTTTCAAGCCATTTTATGCCATAAATCACCCCACGATGAGTTTACGACCGTAAACTCATGGGGAGGGGGTCATTAGGGCTGTAAACTCCCTAAGGAGTTTACTTTTGGAGTCCCATTTCAATATCCTAGCTATATGTTTCCCTAAATGTCACTTGGGTCCCTCCAAACACTTGTATTGGGGTGTTTTCGCGACTAGAAGTAATTGTCCCTATCAAATAATCAATCTAAGTCCTAATTAGATACAAATGTGTATCTTTACATTATACATAGGAACCTCATGCGTTTGCAAGCCCCGGACCAACGTTTAGCATCCGAAATCGTCACATTTCTCGTCCGGTGAGTTCATACCCCTACGCCCTTTTCCGTGTTTTTCAATGTTTTCTGGGGGGGGGGGGGGGATACAAGCAAACTACAACTGTTTTCGAATTATAACATTGATGTGTTTCAAATAATATCTGGCAAACTTATAAACACTTTTACTCCTTATGTATTATGATGAGCAGAAGGAATGATTTATCGATTACAACTAAATGGATTTTAGTTAAGAAAATAACCAAACTAATCAAATTATTATGGGAATAATTTGGGGTTCTATAGTTCTCTTTATATCATGTACTGATATCTATATAAAGTTATTAGATAAACTATGTCTGATTCAGTTTATCTCCGTATCATTTGAATGTATTGCCAAATAGTTTCATTGTATGTATCTATTTTCACTGGATTATGTTTCATAATCTTTGTATGTTTGATATTGTATGAGAATCCTGTGAATAGTTTAGTACTAGTTTGTGAGTAGTCACTATCCTTTATGGATGATCAGTAAATCCTCCCCGGAAGTGTAACCAGAGTCTCCTGGAGGGAGAGCGAGGAATTTGTGAATAGATCTATTCGGGACTGACAATCCCACACCTCAATTGCTAGCTACAGTTAGGCAGGCACGCCTAGGGTGACAAATTCTGGATATCGTCCGACGTCTGACAAACGTCAAGGAGGTCTCGTTGTCGTATCAACATGGTTACCCGACACACAATATGTATTAATATAATTTTATTCACAACCTTGGTTTTAGAATCTGTATCTAATTCGGGATAATGATCCCATGGTTTTATCAAAACTAACTTTTATCTAGTTTGGGATGGTAGTCCCATGGTTTTCAGTCTATACAACTTGTATCTGGTACGGGATGTTTTTCCCATGGTTTTCAGTATGTATATATCTTATATCTAGTACGGGATGATAGTCCTATGATTTCAATCTATATCTTGTACGGGATAGTAATCCCATGGTTTTGAAAATATATCTAGTACGGGATGATATTCCCATGACTTTATCCAACTATCTTATATCTAGTTCGAGATAGTGATCCCATGGTTTTATCAAACAATCTTATATCTAGTTCGGGATAGTAGTCCCATGGTTTTCAATCTATATTTCCTAGTATATCAAACTATCTTGTAACTAGTTCGGGATGTTAGTCCCAAGCTTATCAAACTACTTTCTATCTACAGTTTGTGTATATTATGGTATTTCATATGTAATTCGGGATAGTAATCCCTTGATTCTCAATATATAGTTTTGTGTATTAAACTATACTCTGTGTTATTCAATCAATCTTGCATTTAGGAAAATATGGGATTTTCCTGGGGTTAACATATAACGCGTAACTGAACTGTAACGAAAGATAACGAAACTGTTCAACATAAGAAAATATGGGATTTTCTTGGATAACAAACCTTTTCGGAAAACTAAAGGAAACCGATACATTTTCATAAAATAAAACCGCTTATGAACTCACCAGCTTTATGCTGATTTTCAAACTGCTTGTATTCTCAGGTCAACATTAGACAGGTACCCGATGATCTCTTTTGGTGAAGACGGAGTGCGTGGAAGACTCGTCTTGTTTTGTTCATATGATATATGTATAACTTTTATACAATTTACTTTTGAGACAAATGTAAACTTTCATATATATATATATATGTAATGTAATGGTTGTTTACTGTGATTACTATGTACATTGGATTTGATACACAACGTGGAGTCCACCCCGAAAATGTTTCTGCCTTTGATTTTCGGGGTGTGACAGATTGGTATCAAAGCCCTTGTTTATAGTCAACAGAGTATACCAAACCTTACATGGTATAAAACTATAAACACTAAAGGGCCTCAGTGCTCTGAATTAAAAGTATCTTCAAAACTATAAGTATTTTCAAAAGTATACAAGTATACCGAACCGTCGAAATCTATAACTACAAGTAGAACAAAAATATAAGTAAATGGGTGTTGTACACTGCGGTTAAACCTGGGCAGTTATGTAGTCGTGTCTAGGATCAATATAGCCTGGCCAACTATATTCATTCGAGACACGACCAACATGTGCTTGGGAGTGACTGTGGTACACAACATGCCTAAACATTGATGTGTTTTCTTGGGGGGGGGGGGGATACAAGCAAACTACAACTGTTTTCGAATTATAACATTAATGTGTTTCAAATAATATCTAGCAAACTTATAAACACTTTTACTCCTTATGTATTATGATGAGCATAAGGAATGATTTATCAATTACAACTAAATGGATTTTAGTTAAGAAAATAACCAAACTAATCAAATTATTATGGGAATAATTTGGGGTTCTATAGTTCTCTTTATATCATGTACTGATATCTATATAAAGTTATTAGAATAACTATGTCTGATTCAGTTTGTCTTTATATAATTTGAATGTATTGCCAGATAGTTTCATTGTATGTATCTATTTTCACTGGATTATGTTTCATATTCTTTGTATGTTTGATATCGTATGAGAATCCTGTGAATAGTTTAGTACTAGTTTGTGAGTAGTCACTACCCTTTATGGATGATCAGTAAATCCTCCCCGGAAGTATAACCAGAGTCTCCTGGAGGGAGAGCGAGGAATTTGTGAATAGATCTATTCGGGACTGACAATCCCACACCTCAATTGCTAGCTACAGTTAGGCGTGCACGTCTAGGGTGACAAATTCTGGATATCATCCGACGTCTGACAAACGTCAAGGAGGTCTCGTTGTCGTATCAGCATGGTTACCCGACTCACAATATGTATTAATATAATTTTATTCACAACCTTGGTTTTAGAATATGTATCTAGTTCGGGATAGTGATCCCATGGTTTTATCAAAACTAACTTTTATCCAGTTCAGGATGGTAGTCCCATGGTTTTCAGTCTATTGAACTTGTATCTGGTACGAGATGTTTTTCCCATGGTTTTCAGTATGTATATATCTTATATCTAGTACGGGATGATAGTCCCATGATTTCAATCTATATCTTGTACGGGATAGTAATCCCATGGTTTTGAAACTATATCTAGTACGGGATGATATTCCCATGACTTTATCCAACTATCTTATATCTAGTTCGGGATAGTGATCCCATGGTTTTATCAAACAATCTTATATCTAGTTCGGGATAGTAGTCCCATGGTTTTCAATCTATATTTCCTAGTATATCAAACTATCTTGTAACTAGTTCGGGATGTTAGTCCCAAGGTTATCAAACTACTTTCTATCTACAGTTCGTGTATATTATGGTATTTCATATGTAATTTGGGATAGTAATCCCATGATTCTCAATATATAGTTTTGTGTATTAAACTATACTCTGTGTTATTCAATCAATCTTGCATTTAGGAAAATATGGGATTTTCCTGGGGTTAACATATAACGTGTAACTGAGCTGTAACGAAAGATAACGAAACTGTTCAACATAAGAAAATATGTGATTTTCTTGGATAACAAACCTTTTCGGAAAACTAAAGGAAACCGATACATTTTCATAAAACAAAACCACTTATGAACTCACCAGCTTTATGCTGATTTTCAAACTGCTTGTATTCTCAGGTCAACATTAGACAGGTACCCGGTGATCTCTTTTGGTGAAGACGGAGTGCGTGGAAGACTCATCTCGTTTTGTTCATATGATATATGTATAACTTTTGTACAATTTACTTTCGAAACAAATGTAAACTTTCATATATATGTAATGTAATGGTTGTTTACTGTGATTACTATGTACATTGGATTTGATACACAACGTGGAGTCCACCCCGGAAATGTTTCCGCCTTTGATTTTCGGGGTGTGACATCCTCTGTCAAAACAGAAAAAAAACAAATGAGCAAAGCCGACGGAGTAACCCTCCACACTTCGATTGTGAGCGAAGACAACCTCCTCCCACCTTCTTTCTTATTGCCTAGACTAGCTACACACTGATGGTACCTTCTTCGCATTAATGTAGTTGTAAAACAGCCCCAGAATACTTTAGGTCAAAATGTAGTGATTTTCGAGTGTAAAGGGCTTGATTTATGTGTCCTTATGTAAGGATTCACAAGCCCAATTTTTCTTTTGGTGCAAAAAATTCGAGATCAAATTCGAGATATCATGATCTAAGGCATGATCATCAAACCTAACACAAAATCATGCAACTAGGGTGAATTTTTTTTGTCCCTTTTACTAGTTTTAACACTTTCAGAAGAAGATACACACACGTCTTATTTTACGATAATTTACGCTTACATATGTACTTAATGTGCTTATTTGCGTTTATTATGTGATTTACAATTCTATGAAGTTTAGTACATCTTATTATGGTTATTTGGTGACTTGTAGTCATGGCATGTTCATTTCGTTTAAAAATGTGTTTTTTTATAATTTTATAATTTCCATTGTTTAAGTTCATTTTATGTCATAAAATGTCACTTAGCAAATTTTAAGACAAAACCATGTTATATATATATATATATATATGTGTGTGTGTGTGTGTGTGTGTGTGTGTTTCGAACATAAAATAAAAACCAAATATGTAGATATATATATATATATATATATATATATATATATATAGAGAGAGAGAGAGAGAGAGAGAGAACCATGGAGTCAATACCATCAACAAGTCTCTTACATGTGTAAAAAAAGTTGTATTTTATACTTTTATAATTCATTAGTCTAAACACACTTTTGATTATAAAAAAAGGGATAATGACTTGAAAGGGTAACGAACTTTCGACTTTTGTCACATTTAGTCACTAAACTTTTTTTCGTTATCTATTTGCCATTGAACTATTGAAACTGCTCACATTTTACCCTTATGACTGGTTGTTACCGGTCATAAGGGTAAAATGTGAACAGTTTCAATAGTTTAGTGGCAAATAGATAATGAAAAAAAGTTTAGTGACTAAATGTGAACAAAATCGAAAGTTCGTTTCCCTCTAAAAAGTTCAATGACTAAATGTGAACAAACTTCCTATTGTATTATGTTTTAGCAAAATTATTTATTTTTGTTTAATTGTAGCAACATTTGTTGATGAAGAAATCTATGAAATAAAAAAAACAAAATGTAACACATGGATTTCCAGGTATCACCATTTAAGTATTTTTCTTTTGAGTTAAGAAGAGAGACTCGACGAGTTGACGCCTCAACTCGTCGAGTAAGGTTGCGACTGATGACTCGGATTAATGAATGGACTCGACGAGTCGGTGAGGCGACTCGACGAGTCCGCGTTGTTGGC
This sequence comes from Lactuca saligna, assembly GCF_052625555.1. Classification (NCBI taxonomy): domain Eukaryota; kingdom Viridiplantae; phylum Streptophyta; class Magnoliopsida; order Asterales; family Asteraceae; genus Lactuca; species Lactuca saligna. The sequence goes on from NC_136417.1 coordinate 153,836,339, forward strand.
AGAAACCCTAAATCTTTGGGCTCAATCCATATTTAAAGGCACTTATGGCCTTTAATTGCGACTACCTTTCCCATAAGTGAGAACCCTAGCGAGCTTGAGTGTGTAGAGTGAGAGGAAGAGCTATCTTGAGCTTTTTGGTGTGATAGATCTGGACCCTTCTAGGTTCAGAGAGCCAAGAATATGAAGCTTTAGTAGAGTAAACCTTGGGGTTCAAAGTTAGGAAGCATTTATGGTATATATAGTTACTTTCATCTTACACATAGATATGAAGTATTTTATATAAATTACGTGCTATGTGTGCATATTATTTGAATACTTGTTGTCTATGCTGGATGAATGATTTTATACATGTTTTAAAAGATTTAAACGGTATATTTATTTTATATCTACAAATATGTTGCGGATGAAACATGGGTAGATGAAATAGTTGGTGTGTGATGAAATAACATGATGATAGATAGGTGATGATAGAAAAGTGGTGATAATTAGGTAAATAGATGATGATGAATATGTGATGTAGGATGAAAGGAGATACCATAACCTTAACCAACAATATGGCGATGTAGTTATCTACTAGACTATAGATGGCGACCACGGACTATTCTAGACAACCCAGTGGAAACACCAGCAGGCCCATAACCTGTAGGTGATGAATTACGAGTTCAGGCGATGTTGTAACTACGTATTCATGTGATGATACTCTAACCCCTTACTATGAATTACGAGTTCAGACGATGTTGTAACTACATATTCATGTGATGTTACAAATTTCCCATGGCAAACCAATAGTCATAATTCACATCAGTGAGAATGGTTCTTTTTTTTGTAAAACCAAAATCAGATTGGAAATTTTGATTTTTTATTTTCGAAAATGTCAAACCATTGGTTTTTTATTTCGGTTTTGTTTTTTTTTTTTTTCATAAATATATTTTCAGGGTTTTGTTTTTGTTTTGTTTTGTTTTTTGTTTTTTTTTCATAGATTTCTTCATCAACAAATGTTGCTACAATTTAACAAAAATAAATAATTTGCTAAAACATAATACAAGAGGAGGTTTGTTCACATTTATTCATTGAACTTTTTAGAGGGAAACGAACTTTCGATTTTGTTCATATTTAGTCACTAAACTTTTTTTCGTTATCTATTTGCCATTGAACTATTGAAACTGTTCACATTTTACCAGCCGATCATAAGGGTAAAATGTGAACAGTTTCAATAGTTCAATGGCAAATAGATAACGAAAAAAAGTTTAGTGACTAAATGTGAGAAAAATCAAAATTTCGTTACCCTTTCAAGTCTAAAGCTACAAACCTCACTGATATTATTGTTGACGTATTTTAAACATATGTATCTTCAGGAACGTAGGAATTGGAAGACACACCTTATGTGTCGTGGAATAATGCATTCCTTGTTTTGAATGGTTGGCCGACATGTTCGGCCTTTTTGTTTTATGCTATCATACTCTTTGTTGAACTTGTTCTAGAAAGTCTCACCTTATGGATTGACAATCATCGTAATTCCTCATACTAGATTCATTAAAGAATGTAAGGTTACATAAATCTTTGTATTATTCAATATGTGTTATTAACTGTGATCCAAAGCTATCGTCACAACCCCGACATTTCCACCGTCAGTTGGGGTGTGACAGAGAGAAACCACCAAACACCCACATTAAAAGCGTACCCAATCATATATCATTATTCTATCCTTGCAACTCACGCTCACACTCACGATTATAATGGTCAAATCAGAACATGCCATCTCATTATTCTTGTAACAAAAAAGAAGCATCTATCTTCCAATGTCTTCTTAATAATTCTTTCGCATATTTCAAGTAAAATGTGATCATTTGAGTAATGATCATCATCACATTAAGAACACCATCATAGTGAAAGTCCCTTTCTTAATGAGAACAACGTCACATCAGAATACATTTGTAACTAATAAAAAGGTAAGCATTCTGGTGTATCAAGAAAATCATGTTAGCATTGACTGGAATCATAAACAAAGATTTTGTAAAGAGAAATGAAATATCCTCCTACTTTTTGTTCCTACAAATTCTCCTACCAAATTAAATAGTGACATGTGTAACATTTAATGCTCATTTAATGAAATTTTAACATACAAATATGACACATGTCATTATTTTATTAGGTAGGAGGATTTGTAGGATGAAAAGTAGGAGGATATTTAATTTCTCTTTTGTAAAACCTAACTTCAAGTTGAAATTAACTTGAAATGTCAAGGGTTTTAAGTGATATGTGTCGTTTCGCGATGAAGAAATTAGAAAAATTAGGTAATGTCTATTGTATTTCACTAATATCATGGTAACAATGGTAATAGATCATAAACACACAATTGGAAAATCGTAATTTTAAGTTGTTTTAAACTTGAAATATCAAGGGTCTTAGTGCATTGTGTTAAATAATAAAGACATATTAGAAAGAAGTAGGTAATGATTGTGGTGCTTAACATAAATAATGGTTATACAGATTCAAAAGTATATCATAATAAAACAGTTATCAGAGTACAATCCCAAAATCATCATGTAGCGGAAACATGGGTGGATGCGTAACATCCCCATCTGGAACATATTACAATATTGTCTGCTTTGGGCTCTTGGCGCGAAAAATTCCCAGGGGGTCACCCATCACTGGATTGCTCTCGCACGAGCACGGTTAACTATAGAGTTCTAATGGGATTTGTTGCCCTCACGACTTTAAAAATCGTTGTGTCAAAGAAGGTATCCACACCCCTTTATAAGGAATGCTTCGTTCTCCTTCCAAGCCGATGTGGGATCAGGTGCGACCCACCTTTACTCCCCATTATAGGGTGCGACATCATGGTCAAACACATCGACCCGAGCCCTAGATCTGATACCATTTGTAAGATCCCCATCTGGCACATATCACCATATTGTCCGCTTTCGGCTCTCGGCTATCACAATGCATTTTAAAGTCGTGAGATCCACAGATCCCATAAGAACTCTACAATTAAGCGTGCTCAGACGAGAGTAGTACCGATATGGGTGACCCCCGGGAAGTCCTCGTGTCGAGTGGCCCAAAGCTGACAATATTGTGATACGTTCCGTAGGGGGATGTTACAATTAGTATCAGACATAGGGAACGCGTCGATGTGTTTGACGGGGATGACAAAACCTATAATCAGGGGTGAAGGTAGGCAGGTTAGCAACACTGGATCCCAAATCGGTTGGGAAGGAGAAATAAGCATTCCTTAAAAGGGGTGTGGATACCTTCCCAATCACAACGCGTTTTAAATCCGTGAGGGCAACATATCCCATAAAAACTCTGCAGTTAAGCATGCTCGGGAGAGAGTAGTACCGGGATGGGTGACCCCTGGGAAGTCCTTGTGCCAAGTGGCCCAAAGCGGATAATATTGTGATATATGTCGGAGGGGGATGTTACAGGATGGGATATGATCAAGCCGAGTCCTTCCCTTTCGAACTAGATGTACCTGAAACCATAACAATAAAAACTATAAGCACAAAGCTTAGTGATTTACCCCAAATACCACATTTCGTACATATCTTTGGGCCCATCCCACCATAATGGGCTTAACCGTTCCAGATCATTGGACCCAACCCGACATACAAATGCAAGAGTCATGGAGACAACTAGCACCGTACGTAACATATAATGGGCCTATCCCTTCCTGATCCTTGGGCCCAACCCAACATTCAAATGTGCCTAACCCTTCACACAGTGGGCCTAGCCTGTCCTATAATGGGACTAGCCCAACATACCATGCTAGAGTCACAACGACAACTACCATTACAGATCATAGTGGGCTAGCATTGGTGCCTTCGACCTACAGGTATAATCAGGAGACTCACCTCAATCCGAGATTACCAAGATACACGCTCTGCTGCTACTGGAAGTCTCAAACTGAACATAGCCAATTATCCTTAATAAATAATTAAGACAACTCCCAAAATCCAAGGTCCAATCTATATTTTATTTTTCCAATGGGTAAATGTCACACCCCGAAAACCGAAGGCGGAAACATTTCCAGGGCAGATTCCACATTGAGTATCAAATCCAATGCACATAGTAAGTAAAGTAAACAACCATTACATTACATATAGAAATTTTACATTTCTTACAAAAGTAAAGTTGTACAGTGTGATACATATGTATATATAAAAAAAACAAGGCGAGTCTTCTACGCACTCCGTCTTCGCCAAAATAGATCATCGGGTACGTGTCTAATGTGGACCTGAGAATACAAGCAGTTTGAAAATCATCATAAAGCTGGTGAGTTCATAAGCGGTTTTTGTTTGTGAAAATGTACAAAGTTTTCTTTCCATTTTCTGAAAATGTTTCACACACCAAGAAAATCCCGTATTTTCTTAAAAGGTTGGTTATTGTTTCTCAACATGTAAAGTTATCCGGTTTGTTTCACTTTTCTAGTTATGTACTGTTATCCCCAGGAAAGTCCCATACTTTCCTGAATGTTGATTATCAAGTGTAAAAGATGTATACTGTAACACATGGTTGTGTACAATGTTTCCCCAGGAAGGTCCCATACTTTCCTAAATGTTGGTTACCAATGTAAAAGATGTATACTGAAAACCAGGTTATCTTGTGAAATGTATTAGTTTTAACACGTATATAAAACTAATGCTTACAAAGTAAATTAATTACTTTACCCATTATTACTATTAAGTAAATCTCTGTTATCCTAATTGCGAGTCCCATAACCATACAATAAGACTAAATATGGCAATAAGTAGTCCACATTACCTTATGACTTCCGTCACCCTTGAACCATTTCGGTTTGGCTGTAGCTAGCAGCCAGGTATTGGGTAGTCAGCCCTGTATAGATCTATACACTCAAGTCACACTCCCTTATCTAAGAGATTCTGGTTACGGTTGCGGTCCTCCACTCGCGTATCACTGTGGAGTGTTCACTGAGGACGTGTCTCCAATTATATAGGACTAACAAATTTGATAGTAATAATACAATGATCCTCCACTCGCGTATCTCTGTGGAGTGTTACCGAGGACAAAATAGTGTACAAAGTTTTATGTTCAAATGTTCTAATGTCATGCTTTTAACTGATAACATGTGGACGACCATTTGTGAAATATATATAAAACATAACAGTTTAGAATCCATTTCACGAATATATGTTTATGTGATCTGCATGTTCAAACGGTTATCAGTTGTAACAATCAGTGTAAAAGCATATAAAATGTGAAACACACACATGAAAACAAGTTTTGAGTACAGGTAATCCCTTGTACTTTGCTTGTACCCCCTTGAAAACAGTGAAAAATGGTAGGGGTATGAACTCACCAGACGAGGAAATGTGACGATTTCGGAGGCTAAGCATTGGTTTGGGGCTTGATTACTCTCGATGTTCCTATGTATAATGGAATAATGTCCAAATATATCTAATTATATTTACAATTACTAATTAGATGGAACATTACACTCCAATGAACTAAAACACCTCAAAACGAGTGTTTGGAGTGACCCGGGTGACATCTTCGGACGTGTAATGATGCGAGGGACTTGGGAATTAAGTTTACTTCTCAAGGGTAAACTTCCTAATGAGTTTTCGGCCATATATCCTCTACATACATGAGTTTATGTCCGTGAACTCATGATTGGGTGGTTTTGGGTGCTAAATTGCTTAAATAGACATGGGGAATGCTAGTATGGATTTTTCAAATGCCTTGGAATGAATTGTATGGACATATACACCATTTATGGGAGTTCACGGCTATAAACATGGAGTTTACAGCCATAAACTCCCCCAACCTCAAACCATATTTATTTTGTGATACTTAGGACAATCACATGTGATTCTAACTAGTTTTCCAAGCCTTGATATGAATTTAGGGCACCATTTAACACATAAATAGGAGTTTACAGCCCTGCAGCATGTGCTATGGTTGTGAACTCTCAAATGGAGAGTGTTTGATGTGTTTAAGGTCCCCAAACTATTTTTAGATGGTTCTAGGATTTATTCCAAGGTAGTTAAGGCAGCTTCGAAACCAATGCCCCTTCCTTTGGCAATAGACACATATGAACACTTTGGGAATGGTACATGGACTAACGCAGACTTAGCCATTCTCTTTAGCATTTGGTCAACCGAGTTGACTATGGCCGATCCCTTTCCATTGGGAAGAAAAAGCTTTCCTATATATCCAATGTCACAAACTATCAATGTCCATGGTAGTTTGGAAAGTTGACCTACTAATCAAATTTGCTTTACTAGAGCTCCAAATCATTGCTGATTCATCAGCACCAAGCAAATATATATGATCATAAGGGTCATGTCATAGTTTGTTACATAGTAGTCCTAAAGGAACTCATATGTGACTTAGAAAGTGATTTAACAACCAACTTTATCAAGACTTTGACATCCAACTCTCCCGGCTTCTCAGTATGTTACCTCATCTCCAAGATGTGATCACACATAGACCTAGCTTCCCAATAGGGCTTGAGTGACCTTGAACTATTCAAGAACTTGCGGGTTAGGGAAAATAATTGGAGGAGGTGGAGGGAAGTGAAGCATGATGTTTTGGACATCATCTTAAAGAGATTTGGGAAGATCATACTTGTTTGAACTAGACATCTACAATGGGAGAGATTCAAGTCAGTTGGTTTAAAAATCCTTAATATAACACCCAATATGAAATATTAAGGCTAGGACCCAACACAATATTTTATAACTTGGAAAAGGGATGCCATAATCCAAGCTATAGAATATTTGAAGGTAGGTGAATGACGATTCACCAATTTCCACCATGAAAAACGAAATAAAAATTAGGTTTTAATTGGTTTGAAACTCCTAGATCTTTTGAGATTCACTAAACTTTTTAATGGCATGTTTCAATCACGATTGTGCCCTTCAGATTTTGTGACTGGGATGTCGAGGATCACAAAACAAGGTGTGAATAACCATGCAAATTCACTTGGTACCCTTAATATTATCACCTAATCAATGTGCCGATTAACCACACGCGCTCCACTGATCTATGATAAACATTAAGTCACCCTTTGCCATCCTTACTAGTCCAAGTTAGTGTATCGGTTAACCACACACGCTCCACGAAGGACTTGGTAAGGTACAAAGTGTAAATTTCATGGGTTAGCACCGTTCGGCTAATGACCCTCCACTAGTCAAGGAAGCGGTGGGTGAGAGTGGACACTCATCAAGTTGCCATTTTATAGGCAACAACCTTATACCCCCTTATAGACCGGTTTCGTGAATGAGGCCTACTAACGGTAAGACTGACTTGATCTTATATATATATATATATATATATATATATATATATATATATATATATATATATATATATAATATATATATATATATATATATGTATATATATATATATATATATGTATATATATATATATATATATATATTATTAACTTATAATACTATAAAGTATAAGGGTTGAATTTTAACTTTTAAAACTCTAAGGGTTGGAACTAAAATGTGTGTGAGACTTTACAAATTCCAAAACTTGAGGGCAAGATTTGAACAATTCAAAATATTTTGGATTTTCATAACTTATGAGCTTAATTAAGGTTTGAAAACCTTTTAATGAAGAGACTCTTGGATATCCATAACTTGAGGACAAGTTATGGAGTCCATAAAACTATTTATGATGAAAATACTTTTCAACTTGTGTAACCTATCGTTTTTTATGGACTCTAAAAGAAAAGACTTTTGCTAAACCATACCTTGAGGACAAGTTATGGATTCCATTAAAACCCATCAAGATCAATAATTAACTAACAAACAATTTGTAAATAATTCCTATGATCTAACAAAACCCATAAGTTCATGAACATCCATATCAATAATTTCAAGAATCATATGAACACATACAAAACTTAAAAGTTTAGTAATAGCTTTTGAAATTGGATTAGCATAATCATTACAACATCAAAAATAGGTTTTATATGTCCAAAACAGTTTAATGTAATGATTCTAGTCCAATTCCAGCTTAAAAACTTGAAAAAATTGCACTTTGGACCTCCTACTCGTCGAGTGCATGAACCTACTTGACGAGTAGGATGAAGATATACATGGACTCGTCGAGTCCCCCATGGACTCGGCGAGTTCGCTGTCCAGTGGGCAAAAAATTGACTTTTTTCAACATTTTGCATCAAGTATTCAACAAAACAAGCCTAGGCTATGATACCACTCTTAGGTTTTGAGCATTCTAACACTCCTGTTGTGTACATGCAACCCTATAAACCTTGGATCTATGTTTTCTCTAAAATACATGCAAATAAGAATTTCCAAGGTTTACATCCTAACTAGCATGGCATGGGGAACTTGAATCATAAAATTACTAGTGGAATGACATACCTTTTAGTAGTGGTTGATTGCTTCGAGTTTGAGAGCCTAGCACCAATAGTGTGGATGTCTCAAATGGAAACCTCAAATCACCATAAACTTAAGGAAAAATCTTGAGAGAATAATGCACACACTAGAATTGGCCACCACTCTTGTACACAAACAACTAGTGCCAAATCAAGTGCCAATGACTCCTTTATATATTGTGGAGGATTAGGGTTACATCCATGTAAACCCTAATCCCCATGACTCTTCCTTTCCACGGATCAATGGGTTAAAAGCTCCATGGACTCCCATGCAAGCCTAGACAATTCCAAATGAGTATTAGCCCACACTACATAAAATACAAGAGTCCATATTTATTTAGTCACCTTTTTGATCACCAAATTAATTCTAAATTAGTTTATGATCAATACTAATTAAATAATATGAATTCATATTAATATATTATAACTTATAATATATTAACAACTCATAAACATATTATTCTCAAAAGATTATCCAAATCGTTCGGGTGAAGTGCAACCCAAATGGATCATGTCGGGTTAGGTAAAGTGCATCTCAAATATTGTTATGGACTTAGACACCTTATCCAACAGTCTCCCACATGGATAAGTCTAATAACTATATTTGCAGATATGACTTCAGGAACCAACCGACAATCGTAGCCCTCAAAACTCTGCTGAACTAAGAAGCGCCATTTTAGATAAGTGATCATATAATCCTCTGTTCTAGATATCAGTCGGACAAATACATGGACCAATGTCGTACTTATTGTCTAGCAGTTTGTTTTTCAATTCCCGATTTGTTTGACATAAAACTTAACTGAAAACATCAACTTAGTTCGGACCGGAGGGCCCGGTACGTGGGTCAACACAAAATCAACGAGGAGCCCAGATATCACTTCTAATCCTCCAAGGACTAAAAGGAAAAGATAAATTTCGACTCATATACTTTTTTCTACTAGTTGTAGAATTATAAACAAAGGCACATTTTATAACATCAAGTTACTGATGCATTTTCGTGCAATCAATGCATAACCAACTCATAGGCAACAACTCATATCTCTAGGTTTGAAGACTTATATGATATTACTGTCTCACGATCACTCGAGATAAATTCATGTCAATCTTAATTCATACATACTTCCGACGTATTCCCGAATGTGGAAGTTTGAATAACTTAGTCATTCGAAAGAATAACCTAGTTATTATGGAAGTCAAAACATGCAAAGTGAAACACAAGCATAATTGAATCCAATATGGTCTTAGCACTTATGAATATAAATAAAACACCTTTTATGTATCACCATATTGATTACACATTATTCTGTTTCGATTTATCAACTTAACACTTGAATTAAAAAACAATAGTTGTCTCATGCTCCAAGCATGTACACTATGTTTTCTAAACAATAGTCATGTCATACTCCAAGTATGCAAACTATGTTTGTTTATGATCTTTACTTTGTGAAATAGATCAATTGAACATGGTTTCAATGATGCTCATTTCACAATCCCAAATCCTTTCTGTAAATGTAAGAAACTTAAATTCCAAAACCTAGAGTTTTAAAAGTTCAAATTCAACAATTATACTTTATAATATTATAAGTTTAATAATATGTATATATGTATAATACAAAGTCAGTCTTACCGTAGTAGGCCTTATTCACGAAGCCAGTCTATAAAGGGGGTCTAAGGTTGCTGCCTATAAAATGGTAGTTTAATGGGTTTCCACTCTCACCGACCGCTTCCTTGACTGGTGGAGGGTCGTTAGCCGAACGGGTGGGATAGGACATTAATTCTACTTCATTAAAAAGTATAATGATAAATATAAAGTAAATAAACTTTTATTAAATTCCCAATCTTAGTTACTTTAGGAAAAATGTGAAATGGTGCTAATCCATGAAATTACACTTTGCACCTTGTTAAGTCTCTAGTGGAGCATGTGTGGTTAACTGGCTGTAAGTCCCCAAAATTGCATGTGTATTAATCAGATCCAACTGATGGTGCGGAATCCCAATCAATTGGATGATGTCAGATCAAATAGAAGAGAAGGAGAAGAAGAATTAAGATGAATCTATGATGTATTAAATGAATATGATTGATGCTCCTTACAATAGATCCACACAAACACACTCTTCTTCTCTCTAGTTTCTCTCTCTACAAGATGATCTCTTCTAACCGTACAATCACATGCACTCCTCTATTTATATGGACCTCCAGCCATACACATGTGTACAGCCGCACACCCTGTGTACGGCCGTACACACAAACCGCAAACACATACAATATTACATAAAAATATATTTTCCTAGAAAATCAAAGTATAAACCATATTTTTGACCTAAAAATCTCCCCCTTGGTTTATAGCTTTATTTTCTAATTGGCCTAACAAGCTCCCCCTAAAAAATAGCTGGCTTTTCTTGTCGATCTTCAATGGGAGCTTTGGCTTCAACTTTAATCTTCAATGACTTCATCTTGAGTAGTTGGTATTTTCTTCAGAATTTGGCATTGAACGCATGTTAGGTGAGGAGGCTTCTTGAAAAGATTCTTGAAAGCTAGCTCTTTCAGCTTGAGAATCTTAAGTGAGAAAACAGAGAGAAATAATCTTTTGGATCTCTTCAGCAGGTACAAGATAGCAGCAGATTGATTGAGGAGGCTTCAATGCAATCTGTCACATAATCCTCAAGTACAACCTCACCATGCTTCTGCGGTTGATAGATTGAATGTCGAAAGAATAATCTTCATTTCTTGCTCCTTCGAATGTGAATTCTTCGACAATCATGGATGAATCCTTGGCTTAGAAGATCTTCAATACAGTCTCCATGAGTCTCATCTACGCCTGAAGTCACGTTTCAAGACAAAACAAAACTAAAAGAAAAACTAGCACACAAAAAAATATTTTTGGATTTTTGATATTTTCTGGAAAAATAAAAATAGAAACAAAAATATTTTTGGATTTTCTGAACAAGAAATAACACTATTTTTGGATTTTTAATTTTTCTGATTTTTGTTTGATTTTTGAATTATTTTTAATTCTCCTCCTAAAATTTGTGCATAAAGGAAAACTATGAACAAATTTAACAAAAATAAAATGATATCTAACTTTAAGATTGATTTGGGATCAAAGTTTTTAGACAAACTTTATCCGCTTGTTGGTACCTTTCATATTCACATCTTTGTCTGGTCGATCGTCGGTATTATTATCCACCTAAACACGAAAAAATCTGACAAAAATAGGACATACTATAAGTGACAAGACAATGTGATCCTAAGTTCCTTGATATTATATCTGATCCTAAGTTTCTAGAGACTATATATTAAGGACCATTCAGCTGACGACGACTAGGGAAATTGCTGTTCACCTAAATTGAGCAGCGAGATCTATAGACAATCTATGAGTGTTCAATTTTAATTGTACTGGAACATGTTTCCCACTTCCAGATATGCCCCGGTAATCAAGGTCTTCCAGAGTACTCCTTACATCGGATGAACAAACCATCATTAGGGAAGAAGATAGATTCAGAGTATTATCACTTATAGTGCATATGATGTGTACCAGGTCGGATTGTTTGTCACGCAAAGGAGACAACATATGGCTAACAGATAAGAGGAATTTCATATATATATATATATATATATATATATATATGTATGTATAATATGCAGAGAAATAAAGTTGCATATGTTATAGTCCAGGTCGGATCTCTTCCAATCACGCAAAGGAGGTAACATATGACTAACAGACAGAAAGAAAGAAAGAAAGAAAATGATTTTCTACAGACCTAATTTATCGGAATGTACCAATTGCCCCATCAATACCGGAATTAAGGACAGAATCCGCACATGGAGGAAAAGTTAAACCACGGTGCCAGATACGGGTTCATTTAATGTGACGAGTAGATTCCCATATATATCTCCCTGCTCAACCTATCCAAGCGTCGTATTGTCAGGCTAAATGGATCTAACTAGATCAAGATTTGTCAAGTCATTTGATTTCTTAAGTTCAACTCTTCCTAGTCATGTCCATTTAGAATCTTTCGTGCCTACCGACGCATCAAACCAGAGCATAGACCATTCAACTTTGGGTACATTACGCAGACTCAGATTGCCCGTTATCACTCATTTCCCAAAACATCTCCCTCAAGCATATTCCATGCGCACCATATTTTTTTGATTTTCTAATGTTTTTTTTTTAATTTTCTAATTTTTGTTTTGTTTTTATTTCTCCCTATAAATTTGTGCATAGGAGAGAAACGAAAGTAAAGGCTCTAATTTAAACTATCCTAAAACAAAAATTTGTCTTTAAAGCGAATTAGCTTAAAAAAAACTCAGAAGTATAGAGAAGAAAACTCAAACCGTAAGTCACCGATTGAATTTGCATCAGAAGGTCTGAGAACAGCACGTGTAATCTCAGAACAGATCCGAAAATTCTTCATGTAATTAAGCACAAACCCCGTGAGTGATCTCTTCTTTTCTTTCCTTCCCACAAAGGACACATACTCCCAAACAATGTTCTGAGTGTTGTACAGTTGAGAGATGTATACTATCATGTGCCAGGAACAGCCACTACCAACAAACCGAAGTCTGATGATATGCCTCCATACTTGCTCCAACACAGAGTAGGATTAGTTGGTCTTTGGAACCCAGTCCATTTTGAAACTGGGTCGACCTTTGTCATCTTTGCATGATACTCTCTCCCATGACATGTCCTGCTTATCAAAAACAGAGAATGTAAAAATATTAGAAGTGTTAGAAGATTTGGGAGAGTGAGCCTTTGGAACCCATTTGTAGTTGTGTTTAACCCATTTCTTTTTCGATCTGATGGGTGGCTCAGCACTTGATTTTGAACTTGATGACTTTGATTTTCACTTCATGGGAGCATCTCTTGGATTTGACTTCTTGGCCGACATTCCCTTCTTGACCTTGGGATTTGATTTCTTGGCCTCTAGAGTTGAACTATTTCCCTTCGTGTCATTACCGTTGCCATTGTCTGAACGTGACCTTGAGGGGTTTCTTTTAAAGTATCTCCCTCTTGGCGTGTTCTGCCACCGTTGTGCATAGCATGGAACGTATGCTCAATTAGGACAATTTCTAGCAATGTGTGCAGGTGTTCCACAGTGAAAACAAGTCTTTTTCTTCACTGTGAAGTTGTTTCTTCCATCTCCTGGTGGCGTAGCCATGCCTTGTCTCATGTAGTTCCCACATACACACTTGCAACAAGAACTCTGTTGCGTTGGAATTGGTGGCCTGTATTTCTCAACGGGAGGTTGATCAGAAGTAGTTGAGTTCGAAGCAACATATTTAGAGTTCAAGGAGATGTTGGTTTGTTCAATGGTGTTCTCCTTGTTCTCATCCTTTACTACTTTTCTGTGATAATGAGGCCGCGATCCAAATTGCCAAAAACGCGGTCCAACACTCAAAAACCAAGCACATCGACATCAAGATTCATTTTATCAGAGAATGTTATGAGCGTTCGCTCATTCGGCTAGAACTGGTTCACTCTGATAATAATGTAGCAAATCTATTCAAAAATCCGTTTAACAAAGCTCGATTCGATGTGCTAGTTAATTTTCTAAAAATGATTCGTTTTGAGGATTAATTTTTTATATATTTCTTAGGATAAATTGTCTATTTTTATTATTTTTTATATGCACAAATTTAGGCGGAGAAAATCAGAAAATCCAAAAACATAAAAAAATTAGAAAATCCAAAAACATTAGAAAATCAGAAAAATAGAAAAACAAAAAAAAATTATTATGCTGGTTATAGAATGTGCTTGAAGGAGATGTTTTGGGAAGTGATATGATTATGTGATAATAGGCAACCTCAGTCTGCGTAACGTACCCAAAGTTGAAGGGTCTATGCTCTGATACCAATTGTAAGTCCCAAAACTAAGGATCCAATTCAGTAATCAATGAAGTTAATTGCAATTAAGGTGAAATGTAGAAGAAGAAGAAGAAGTAAATTCAAGCATGCACACATCTACTACGAGTAAATGTCTAGTACACCTTGAGAAAAGTACAACCAATACAGAGTTCTGACTAAAAAGTAAGTACTATCTGACACAACTCAGTTGCTATAAATAGTACCCCTCCTACCAGCACAAGAGTGTGCAGCCGTACACATGTGTGCAGCCACACACACTGTGTGCGGCCGTACACACATGTGTGGTTGCACACATTACAAGCCCAATACAACCAATACTGCAATACATACTCTAACATCCTGAGTAGATCTATACAAAAATTATGACTAGCTCAAACCACAAAATTATGGACTTTCACCGGCACACTAATTTGGGACTGACAATGTGAGGCAAAGGGTAACTTGGTGTTAATCATAGATCAATGGAGCGTGTGTGGTTAACCAGCACCTTGGTTAGGTGATTTGTAACATTGGGTGTACCAAGCTAATTTGCATGGTTATTCACTCCTTGTTTGTGATCCTCGACATCCCAGTCACAAACATGAAGGGGACAATCGAGATTTAAACATGCCATTAAAAAGTTCAATGAATCTCAAAGATCTACGAATTTCAAAATCCAATTAAAACTTAATCTACTTCGTTTTTTATGGAGAAAATTGGTAAATCGTCATTTCCCTACCTTCAAATATTTTACAATTGTAGAATATTGTGTTGGGTCCTAGCCTTAATATTTCATATTGGGTGTAATATTAAGGATTATTATCTAATTTGAACTTTGTTCTTCTTTTACAGATGTCTACCCCAAACAATGCTTCCAACCCAATTCCTTCAAGCTCTTTCTCCCTAATGAATCTATATGGGAGGGTCATTTTTGGTGGCTCGAATTTCAATGAATGGTTTCAAAACAACAGAATGGCTATTAGCTACGAAGAAAAAGAATATGTCCTTGATAAAGAGCTTAAAGAGATTGATGTCACCACTGCTACTCCTGAACAAATCATTGAAAACACTACTCATGAGAGGGATATGACAAAGGTGTTGTGTCTTATGATTGCAACCATGACGGCTGAGCTGTAGAAGTCCTATGTGTACTACTATCCTTATGAAATGTATCATGCTTTTATGGAAAGATACCATCAAAGTGCTCGGCAGGAGAAGTATGAGATCATTGCCTATGTTATGACAACCAAAATTAAGGATGGTGAACCCATCACGGCCCACTTCCAGAAGATGCGGAGATTCGTGGACCGCTTGCTTAAATTAATTGTTAATTTTGATGAACAGTTGGCCATAGATATTATTCTACACTCTTTACAACCATGTTATGATCAGTTTCGTATGACTTATCATATGAACAAGTAGGATATCACTCTTAGCAAGCTTCAAGGCCTTCTTAGGACTGCAGAAAGCAATCTGTGACAACCCGATATTTCAACTTTATGTAATGACCTAAAAAGTCAAATATTGTAGCTACCTTTGAAATAATAAAATTAACTTCGAAAATGAAATATGTAAAAGTCTTTATAAGACTATCTATTATGTTAGATATTGTGCTAAGGTTTACAGAAACACTAAGAACACTAAAATCCGAGTTATAACGAAGAAGTTATGACCATTCTAAGATTTCCGACAAAACCGGCAACACCGATTAAACGAAAAATGCGAAGTTTCAATGCAATAGAATTTAGCCTTAAGTATGTAAATGAAAGTTATAGATAACATTAAACCGTGAGCTTACACAAAAAGAATGTCCTAATCTGACTTCGTATGAGGAAGTTATGATTTTTCCAAGATTCGAATATAACAGTAGACAGCTAAAAACTCGAAATAGAGCCTGAGACACTTTTGACCAAAACAACCTAAATGAGAATCGAAGGTCTCAACAATAGTCGCGCAACGGCGAAAAGTCTGACAAAAACGGACATCGGATGAAGAAGTTATGGATTTTACACGGACTTTTCGTGTCCCGTCCCATTAAAAATAAATAATTAGAAATAAATTCAAAATTTGCTGATGAAGTCTAAACGAGAGATGTAGATCATATTTTCAGCTTCACGTGCATATAAAGAGCGTCGAAAACGAAGCTTGTACGCGAAAGTCATGGATTTTACAAGTTCGGGGTCTAAAATCTGAAGCTGTCAGGCCTCCCCACGACGTGGCACAGTTTTGCCACGACCCGGCAAATGACTGAGGGCGTCCAATCAATGGAAGAGGATAGCCTTGCTCCCCACGACGTGACCAACCCTAGCCACGATGCGACACTCAAAAATACCCCCTATAAATAGAAATCTTGGGGTGTCGGGTTTAGGTGCTCCATTCTTCCCTCTCTCTTGCTGAAACTCTGCGGTTAAGCCCTCGATGCCCTCCCGAAGCCCCGGTTTTCACACTCAAGCTCCAAAGGAAGGTTCTACTCTCCCGAGATTCCCGAGATTTCTGAGATTCCCGAGAATCCCGAGAAAATCGACTTTCACAAGCCGAAGTTCTGCTCGATTTTCATCTCGCTTTCCCTAATCAATCAAGTGAGTTCACACCCCTATAAACTACACTTTCAAATGTTTATCACTGATTCTTATACACTTATAAGGGGGGGGGGGGAATACATGTAGACACACGGTTATTATCGTGTGTAACACAAAGAATCAATATATACTCTTTTCTATCAAGTGAATCATATGTGATTCATAACTACTACATGGGAACTTTTGCGTGAAATATATATTCACGATAACATCTTGACTTTTGGAAATAAAACATGTTTATATATATATATATATATATATATATATATATATATATATATATATATATATATATATATATGTGTGTGAATCAAACCCTTTATTTATACTTTAAGTATATGTGATCATTTATGTCACTTTATATGTTATACCTTACATAACAAGTGAGCATTACACTAGGATTTACTATACGAACGAAACACACACTTTGAATAACTATAATAGGTATAGTTGACGAGCAAATCATGAACATTTACATACTAGAAATACTATATCAAAGAGATACTTTCACATTCAGGAACAAACGGACATTTTCATACGTAAATCTGTTTTATACTAAGTTTTGTCAGACATTTCACGCACCTTCTAGTATGCATTTTTAAGTCCTGTATTATATACCATAATCCCTTATAGGGGAACGTGATATTTGTGTATAGATCTATACGGGATTGACAGTCCTGCACCTGAGCTGTTAGCCACAGCTAGGCCGACAAGCCTGGGGTGACAAATGTCATAACATTTCAACGCATGAAGAACGTTGTTACAGGCAGTCTGGGTCATTAGTATGGTTATAAAAATCACATCAAGTATTAATAACTTATTGATTTACCGGGTTATCAAATGCCTTAGTGCTTTTATACTTACACAAATTTACTACTCTAGGCATGAAAAACACGATTGCGTTTCAGTATTGGAACTTTTAAACCACCACACACTTATGAACGGATATTGGATTTATAAAAAGAAAACCTTCAAAACAGTTGAGTCTTTGTAGAAGACTACTTTTATACTATTAGGAAATATTGGATTTCCTTGGAGTCTTTCGAAACATTTGCAAACAAATATCATTTGATTTTATTCAAACATTGTCACTAAATACTTATGAACTCACCAGCTTAAATGCTGACCTACTCTTTCAAAACTACTTGTATTTCTCAGGGATTCAGTAATACAGGTAAACTACTACTTTTGAGGAAGGGAAGCTGCAGCGTTAGTTTAATTTCATTTTGACAACATATTGTAATTGATATTTTGGAACCTATAATACATACAAACGATGTAACTTTTTCAATTATATATATGTTGGTTGTGTTTGCTTTCTTTACTATGTATTCAACTGTTTCGATACTACATGAAGTCAACCGCCCTCGAACGAATTCGTCGTTCTGGTTTGGGGTGTGATAGATTGGTATCAGAGCATTGTTTATAGTGAACTAAGTATCTCGAACCACATAAGATATACAAACTACAAATGCAAAGGGACTCAAAGTCTCTGACAAAACATTTTTACACCTAAAACCTTGTTTCATTTATATTAGATTGTTTTGGGTCATAAAAGTACAAACACATGCATGCAACAATATATTTTTATGGTTAGAAATATACAAGAAGTATTAAGACAAGTTGGACACTACGATTAGGACTCGACATATGTAATCGGATTTGGGATGCATATAGCCTAATCAACTATATTTATCCGATATTGGACTAACGTGTGTCGAGGAATGGTCGTAGTGAGTAACAAGTCAAAACTTACCAAAATAAACATTAGTATCAAACATAAAAATTTAAATGCTATAGGAGTATATGGTACGCGCAATAGTTTAATCGACATGCTTAGTTTTACATGCTTCAAGTTTTATTCAATTCCTTTAACCCTATTCTCGTATAGTCAAATGGCTGGATTCATTGCACACGGAGACCCCTACTATCTCAACCAAGGTAACGGAGGATGGGTCAAAGAAGATCCTGAAGAGGATGAAGAACCTATCGAGTTGGATGATGGGGATGACTCTGGGACAGACTCAAAACCAGAGGTAATCAACCCACCACCCGCATAACCCCCTGTCTTTACGAGAAACTTTCAGGGACCGACTCTCGTTTGGGGAAGTCACCTCCACCATTAGAGCCAGCAACAAGGGATACATCCTCCCTACAACATGTGTCGGGATTTCAACGATGTCCGTGGCGGAGGTTCGGCCGATCGAGCACTCCCAGTCATGGTGGGCAAGCTAGCCAACCAGTCCTATCAATCCGGGGTTCAAGCTTGTCGGATTCGGGAAGTAAACGTGGAAGTACAGGTGCACACTTCCGACATCTGCCGACTGGATAGGTTGCAGGATAACACCCAACTCCGCGTCGATGCGTTCCAAGCACAAATGATTGTAGCCATCTCTGAGCTGAGGGAACAACAAGCCGCGTTAGATAGGCGTCTTATGGAGGCAAAGAAATCAGACACGGAGTCAAGCTCCAAGCACAACCTACGTCGCAATTAGTGCTTGTTGATCCCAAAATTTTGATATAGAATAGGACCATCGGCTAAAAGTCTTACTTTCTTTAACATCCTGTAATCGGAAACCTTTAGAAAGGTCAAAATTTTCTAACTTCGGATGTAACGCAACCATATGTTTAATATATACATAGGGCATATCTCTTTCGTGTGTTAAAAATGTGCATTTCAGGCGAGTTCACGAGTTTGGTTATTTATTGTTTAACTCCATTGGTAAAACAAACTCTAAGCCCTGCGTTGGTCAAACCAATTTTTCGAACTATTAAAGATAGTTAACTCACTTTCAATCAACTCTCAACCACCAAAACTTATGATCTTTTTTTTATTTTCCTATTCAGCACGATGCCACCTCGTAGATCTACACGCCGTGTCAACAACACTCCAATCCACCACCACCTCCACCGATGGAAAATGCCGCTTTGATAGCTGTTGTAATGCTGTAGTAACAGCGACAATGGCCCAAATGAGTAACAACGGTTCTGGTGGTGGAGTAAATAGTTCTACGAATGGCCAACGTCAAGGTCGTTCGGGGGATTGTACATATAAGGATTTCATGAATATCAGACCCATTACTTTTAATGGGGCTGGAGGGATAATGGCTCTATCGCAGTGGATAGAAAACTGAAGTAGTTTTCGAGATTTGTTCTTGTCCAGAAGGGAGCAAAGTGAAGTTTGCCGCCTGTACCTTCTCTGAGAGAGCTCTGACATGGTGGAATGGCCATGTCAATTCACTAACACTAGTATTAGCTAACTCTATGGGCTGGGAGAATCTAAAACAAATATTACTGCAAGAGTACTGTCCAAGGGGCGAATTACAAAAACTCGAACAAGAACTTTGGGGCCTTACTATGGTAGGCTCGGACATCACGACCTATACCAATAGGTATAGTGATTTGGCAATCCTTTGCCCAGGGATGCTTGCTCTAGAGAGCAAGAAAATCGAAAGATACATCTGGGGACTATCACCCCAAATTCGAGGAAGTGTTCTAGCTTCCAAACCAATCACCTTTGATAGCGCCAAACAGTTGGCACAAGCTCTCATGGACCATGGGGTCTGCCAAAACTTCGCAACCACCTCACCGGAGCAACCCAAAATAAGCAACAATAACAACGATAATACCAACAACAACAAGAAGAAGAGGTTCTGGAGCAAAAGGAAGAGTCAACCTTCACAAGAACCTTCCAAGAAACAACAGATTGTGGCAGTCCATGCCGCTACTGCCCCCACTACTGCTCCTATTACCTCCACCCCAGTAAAGCGATATACTGGGAACTTCCCGAAGTGTAGCAAGTGCAATTTACACCACAATGGAAATTGTCGGGAGATACACTGCAACAACTGCAACCAAAAGGGCACACTGCCCATTTTTGCAGGGCACCGGTACGACCAATCACCCAAGTCCCTAGGGTCAGTGTGGGCCAGACGTGTTATGGTTGTGGTGAGGCTGGACACTACAAGAGGGACTGTCCTAAGGCAAGGAACGCTGGCGGCATGGGACGAGTGCTGGCAATAGGGTAGAGCGAAGCGCTAGCTGATCCCACGGTGGTTACGGGTACGTTTCTCCTCAATACCGTTTATGCATGCATACTCTTTGATTGTGGTGCGGAGAGGAGTTTCGTGAGTCATAAATTCAAGAACGTACTAAAACGGAAGCCTAAAACACTCAATAAGATATTTACAATAGAAATGGAAAATGGTAGAACAGAAAGCACGAACAACATGTACATAGGCTGCACACTAACTCTAGACGAACACTCATTTCGAATCAATCTAATGCCGATCACTATAAAGAGCTTTGATGTCATCATCGATATGGATTGGTTAAGCCTAGACCATGCCGATATACTTTGTCACGAAAGGGCCGTTTGCCTAAATCTGCCAAACGGCGAAACCCTTTTCATTTATGGTGACAAACCCAATACCAATTTACAAATCATCTCTTGCATCAAAGCCCAGAAATACCTACGTAAAGAGTGCCATGCCTTCTTAGCCCACGTGGTAGATAAGGAAAAATAAACGAATGGCATCAAAGACATTCTAGAAGTCTGCAATTTTCCCGATGTCTTTCCTGAAGATCTTCCTGGAGTTCCACCAGAACGTCAAGTCGAGTTCAGGATCGACTTAATTCCCGGAGATACACCAGTAGCCAAGTCGCCCTACCGTCTAGCACCGGTAAAGATGCAGGAACTATCTAGCCAACTAAATGAACTACTCAACAAAGGGTTCATCAGGCCGAGCTTCTCACCTTGGGGAGCACCAGTCTTTTTCGTAAAGAAGAAGAATGGATCTTTCCGCATGTGCATTGATTACCGGGAACTCAACAGGCTCACAATCAAGAACCGATATCCCTTGCCACGCATTGACGAATTATTCGACCAACTCCAAGGAGCGAGTTATTTCTCAAAGATCGACTTAAGATCTGGGTACCACCAACTATGAGTCTTGGAAGGAGATTTCTCCAAAACAGCTTTTCGAACTCATTATGTTCACTACGAGTTTTAGTGATGCCCTTTGGATTAACAAACGCACCGGCAGTGTTCATGGTCTTAATGAAACGAGTATGTCATTCATTCTTGGACAAGTTTGTGATCGTATTCATCGACGATATACTCATCTATTCAAAGACTAAAAAGGATCACAGTCAACACCTCCGACAAGTCTTGGAAACGCTAAGAAAAGAGAAGCTATACGCGAAATTCTCCAAGTGTGAATTTTGGATTCGAAAGGTAGATTTCCTAGGTAACGTGGTTAGCAAAGATGGAATACACGTGGATCCTTCCAAAATCAAAGCAATCGAGAACTGGTCGACTCCAAGAACCCCAACAGAAATTCGAAAATTCTTGGGCCTTACTGGCTACTACCGAAGGTTCATACAGAACTTCTCGAAGATTGCGAAACCACTTACCACCCTGACCCAAAAGGGTGTTACTTTCGATTGGAAAGAAAGACAAGACACTGCATTCCAAACACTAAAGCAAGCTCTATGCAGCGCACCTATTTTGTCCTTGCCAGAAGGAACAGAAGAGTTTATGGTCTATTTTGATGCATCTAATAAAGGTCTTGGATGCGTACTAATGCAACGAGGTAAGGTCATCGCTTACGCCTGAAGACAACTCAAGAGGCACGAAGTCAACTACACTACCCACGATCTTGAATTAGGAGCAGTCGTTTTCGCACTAAAGATTTGGAGACACTATCTTTATGGCACAAAATGCACGATCTTCACCAATCATAAAAGCCTCCAGCACATTCTAAACCAAAAAGAACTCAACATGAGGCAGAGACGATGGGTTGAACTACTTAGCGACTATGAATGCGAGATTCGCTATCACCCAGGAAAAGCAAATGTAGTAGCTGATGCTCTTAGTCGAAAAGAATACTCAGGCTGCCGAGTGAAATCCGTAACCATGACGATCCATTCACATCTATCCACACAAATCAAGGCCGCTCAGAGGGAAGCCTTGAAAACAAAGAATGTGGCAGGTGAAGCCCTAAGAGGAATGGACAGGAATCTTGCAGTCAAGGGGGATGGAGTTCGTTACTTCATGGATCGAATCTCGACACTGAAGTTTGGTGGATTCAAAGACGTGGTCATGAACGATGCGCATAAGACTCGATACTCCGTGCATCCAGGTTCGGACAAAATGTATCTGGACCTCAAGAAACTGTACTGGTGGCCGAACATGAAAGCAGAGATACCTACCTATGTGGGCAAGTGTCTGACTTCCGCCAAAGTCAAGGTAGAATACCAGAAACCATCAGGATTGCTACAACAACCCGAAATACCTATGTGGAAGTGGGAACGGATAACCATGGATTTCATAACCAAATTACCCAAGACAACAGGTGGACTAGACACCATCTGGGTAATTGTCGATAGGTTAACCAAATCCGCACACTTCCTACCCATAAAGGAAACCGATAAGATGGAGAAGCTAACTCGAACTTACATCTGAGATATTGTACGATTGCATGGTGTACCAATATCCCTTATCTCTGACAGAGATAGTAGGTTCACCTCGCGATTCTGGCAATCATTACAAAAATCCCTAGGAACGAGGCTCGACATGAGTACTGCTTATCATCCACAAACCGACGGTCAAAGTGAGAGGACCATACAAACCCTCGTCATCCCTTTAGATGAGATCGAAATCAACAAGAGTCTCCACTTTATAGAAGAACCAATTGAAATCATGGATTGGGAAATAAAGAGAACAAAACAAAGTCGCATCCCCATCGTGAAGGTCTGCTGGAATGCAAAGCGAGGACCTGAATACACATGGGAACGCGAAGATCAAATGAAACACAAATACCCACATCTTTTTCCCTAATCCACAAGTATTTTTGTTACATTAAATTTCGGGACGAAATTCCCTCTAACAGGTGGATGATGTGACAACCCGATATTTCAACTTTATGTAATGACCTAAAAAGTCAAGTATTGTAGCTACCTTTGAAATAATGAAATTAACTTCGAAAATGAAATATGTAAAAGTCTTTATAAGAATATCTATTATGTTAGATATTGTGCCAAGGTATACAGAAATACTAAGAACACTAAAATCCGAGTTATAACGAAGAAGTTATGACCATTCTAAGATTTCCGACAAAACTGGCAGCACAGATTAAACGAAAAATGCAAAGTTTCAACACAATAGCAATTAGCCTTAATTATGTAAATGAAAGTTAGAGATAACATTAAACCGTGAGCTTACACAAAAAGAACGTCCAAATCTGACTTCGTATGAGGAAGTTATGATTTTTCCAAGATCCGAATATAGCAGTAGACAGCTAAAAACTCGAAATAGAGCCCGGGAGACTTTTGACCAAAACAACCTAAATGATAATCGAAGGTCTCAACAATAGTAGCGCAACAGCGAAAAGTCTGATGAAAACGGACATCGGATGAAGAAATTATGGATTTTACACAGACTTTTCGTGTCCCGGCCCGTTAAAAATAAATAATTAAAAAAAATTCAAAATTTTCCGATGAAGTCTAAACGAGATTTGTAGATCATATTTTCAACTATGCGTGCATATAAAGAACGTCGAAAACGGAGCTCGTACGCGAAAGTTATGGATTTTACAAGTTCGGGGTCCAAAATTCGAGGCTATCAGGCCTCCCCACTACGTGGCACAGTTTTGCCACGACCCGACAAATGACTGAGGGAGTCCAATCAATGGAAGAGGATAGACTTGCTACCCACGACGTGGATAACCCTAGCCACAATGTGACACTCAAAAATACCCCCTATAAATAGAACTCTTGGGGTGCCGGGTTTAGGTGCTCCATTCTTCCCTCTCTCGTGCTGAAACTCTGCGGTTAAGCTCCCAAAGCCCTCCCGAAGCCCCGATTTTCACACTCAAGTTCCGAAGGAAGGTTCTACTCTCCCGAGATTCCCAAGAATCCCGAGAAAGTCGACTTTCACAAGCCGAAGTTCTGCTCGATTTTCATCTCGCTTTCCCTAATCAATCAAGTGAGTTCATACCCCTATAAACTACACTTTCAAATGTTTATCACTTCTTTTTATACACTTTTTAGGGGGGGGGGGAATTACAAGTAAACACACAGTTATTATCGTGTGTAACATAAAGAATCAATATATACTCTTTTCTATCAAGTGAATCATATGTGATTCATAACTACTACATGGGAACTTTTTCATGAAATATATATTCACGATAACATCTTGACTTTTGGAAATAAAACATGTTTATATATATATATATATATATATATATATATATATATATATATATATCAAACCCTTTATTTATACTTTAAGTATATGTGATCATTTATGTCACCTTATATGTTATACCTTACATAACAAGTGAGCATTACACTAGGATTTACTATACGAACGAAACACGCACTTTGAATAACTATAATAGGTATAGTTTACGAGGAAATCATAAACACTTACATACTAGAAATACTATATCAAAGAGATACTTTCATATTCAAGAACAAATGGACATTTTCATACGTAAATCTGTTTTATACAAAGTTTTGTGAGACATTTCACGTACCTTCGAGTATGAATTTTAAGTCATGTATTATATACCATAATCCATTGTAGGGGGAGCGTGATACTTGTGTATAGATCTATACGGGATTGACAATCCCGCACCTGAGTTGTTAGCTACAACTAGGTTGGCAAGCCTGGGGTGACAAATGTCATAACATTTCAACGCCTGAAGAGCGTTGTTACAGGCAGTCTGGGTCACTAGTATGCTTATAAAACTCACATGGAGTATTAAGAACTTATTGATTTACCGGGTTATCAAATGCCTTAGTGCTTTTATACTTACTCAAATTTACTACTCTAGGCATGAAAAACACGATTGCATTTCAGTGTTGGAACTTTTAAACCACCACACACTTATGAACGGATATTGGATTTATAAACAGAAAACCTTCAAAATAGTCGAGTCTTTGTAGAAGACTACTTTTATACTATTAGGAAATATTGGATTTCCTAGGAGTCTTTCGAAACATTTGCAAAAAAATATCATTTGATTTTATCCAAAAATTGTCACTAAATACTTATGAACTCACCAGCTTAAATGCTGACCTACTCTTTCAAAACCACTTGTATTTCTCAGGGATTCAGTAATACAGGTAAACTATTGCTTTTGAAGAAAGGACGCTGCGGCGTTAGTTTAATTTCATTTTGACAACATATTGTAATTGATATTTTGGAACCTCTAATACCTACAAACGATGTAACTTTTCAATTATATATATGTTGGTTATGTTTGCTTTCTTTACTATGTATTCAATTGTTTCGATACTACATGAAGTCAACCGCCCTCGAACGATTCCACCGTTCTAGTTTGGGGGTGTGACACAATCTGAAAGGAAAAACAGTTGTGTCTACTCCTACTAATACTTCTACCCCTTTTCTGGAAATTGGACATGGGAAGGGAAATAAGAGGAGGGCTCCCTAGAGGAGCTGCAACGGAAAGTCTCTCGATGGATCCTCTTCAAGTAGGACTAAATCTGGTTCTTCTAATCTTTCTTCCAACCTTAAGGAAGTATAGGGCTTCCACTGTCATGATAAAGGGAACTGGAAATGAAGTTGCCCCAAGTACTTGCAGGACATAAAGGATGGGAAGATCAGACCCTCCTTTGCAGGTATTTACACTATTCAATCTAATAATCCGTCACATGCTAATTCTTGGGTCTTTGATACAGGTTGTGGTATTCACATTTGTTCTGGTTTGTAGGGACTAAAAAGAAGTACGGATGTGGAGCACGGGAAGATAAACTTAATCATGGGAAATAGGAAATTTTCGTCTGTTACCAAGATTGGAGTTTATTCTTTATTGCATAGTAATGGTTTTAATTTAAATTTGAATAATTGTTGTTACTTGGCCGATATGGCGAGAAATGTTATTTCCTTTCACAGGTTGTATAAACAAGGTTTAACTTTTCTTTTAGTAATGAAAATGGTGGTATTTATAGTTATTGTAATGGTGTATTTTATTTTGAAGCATTACCTTGCAATGATATATATGAAACTGTGATGGTTGTAGATAATTTAGAAAATAATGTGTTAAATATTGATTCTTCCAATGATTTGGATAAAGCATGCTTCTATCATTGTCGTCTTGGACATGTCAACAAGAAGTGCATAGCCTAACTCCAAAAGGATGGAGTTTTGGAGTCATTCGACTTAAAGTCGGATGAAACTTGTGAATCTTGTTTACTTGGAAAGATGACCAAGTCACCCTTCACTGGTAGTTGTGAAAGGGATGAAGGTCTGTTGGATCTCATACACACTAACGTGTGTGGACCATTGAGAACTGCCACAAGGGATGCTAACCGCTTTTGTGTGATTTTTACTGATGATTATAGTAGATATGGGTATATTTACTAAATCAATCATAAGTTAGACACTTTTGAAAAGTTCAAAGAGTTTAAGCAAGAAGTGGAGAATCAATTGGGCAGGAAGATAAAGATTTTGCGATCCGATCGTGGAGGTGAGTATCTTAGTATCGAGTTCCTTCACTATCTTCAGGAATGTGGAATTCTTTCATAATGGACGCCACCTAGGACACCAAAACTTAATGGTGTGGCTGAGAGGCACAGTAGAACCTTGCTAGACATGGTTCATTATATGTGGAACGCTAGTAGGCTCGCAACCTGTTGGTGTTTGTAAACGACGTGTTCACCAGATGTACTCTAGAAACCCTGGCAACTATGGACTTAGTGCCTTATAAATGAACATTGGAAGCTATGGACTTAGTGCCTAATAGATAACATTAGTAGCTATCGGATTAGTGTATGTTAGATAAACCTTGGAAGTGATGGACTACGGGCCTATTCCTTAGGAATGAATAAATGAAGAATAGATGATTCTTAGGGAAGATCATTAAGAATAAAGAAGATTATTGGGATGGGAAACTGGGTAAATTGTTTGATGATTAAACATAATAATTATATTATTGTGGGTTGAAAAGCCTATGTACTCACCAGGTTTCCTAACCTGGCCCACTCATTGTATTGTATCACAGGTGGCTATATGAAAGATACATTCTACTAAGAGATTCAAGGAGTATTAGGCCATTAGTTTAATTACTGTAAGGCTTGTAATATTTTGTTATGCTTATGTTTCTATATTGACGATGACATAGCAATGTTTTAATACAAATAAAAATACATTTCTTCGAAAATGCTTTGATAACATCTTTACATTGTTTTATGGGAACAAATTCCACAATATTGTTCTTCCAAAAGGATACTCTAATTTTTAAATAAGAATAATTAAATCGGTCTTCTCTGGACGTGAAAATAGGGACGTCACATCGCTCGATTGGCCGGTTCCTATGGGGTTGATACTAGCGGCATGGTTCCTATTCTTATCAGAGACATGGGTACAACTGATCTAGGGAATATGTGTGTCCTTTTTCATAGGGATGATGGATTTTGGAGGGTTCCTATCGATGACATTGTATAGTTGGTCAGACAAGTGGCACCGTAGCCAAATCCTGATACTAAGAGGCATCAAAAGCATAGATTTGATAAGACTGAAAAGTTGGAGTTGACCTTGCGTGACGTGATGCATCTATTAGACATTATGTTGGAGGAGCACCGTAGGACCAGGCGACAATTAGTAACATATTGGTGCGTCAGGGCTCAAAATTTACGCCCTTACATAGGGCGGCACCTGATCATCCTATTCAGCAAGATCACATGGGCGCAGGTCCTTCATGCAACTAACAGGAGGGAGATGGTTGAGGTGAGGCTAGTATGTCGCGTAGGCTACAGGGAGGCGATGAGGATAATGATGATGATGGTGACGAGGATTAAAACAAGTACTATGATGTTAGTGGTGGCGAGGAGATGTGATGGGATTGTATGTGCTTTGATACTTGTTTTATGGATTTAGTAGGTTACTTCTGATACATTTTTATGTTTGTACTTTTAATTGTTTTTTGTATTATATGCATGTATGGCTTCTATTTTCTTAATTCCTTTAGTCCAAACTCAGTTGATGTATTGGTTCAGCCAACACTAAGCATAGTTGATCAGAGTACACCTGGTTGTGGCTCAACCCTTACACACTAATTTAGCTTAGATAATTAAGTTTTATATTTTATTTGGGTACTATGTAATTTGAATTGCAACGTTTATGTTTGTATTTTTTACCTTTAGATCATTCCGTAGGAATCAGCCAGGTAGGAAGTGTCGGAGGGTAGGATTATTTTGGCATAAAGTTGGTCTAAAATCCGACAACACAAGGCAACAGTTCCAGCATAGTCACTTCTCCCTTTAGAATGATCTATTGGTAGGGTATTTAATAGTAATACTTTTTATTTATAGGTTTGAGGATAAATCTTTTTATTGGAGTATATGTCCTCAGCTATAGTCATAATTTCCTAAAGGGATAACTAATTCACTATAACCTTCAGCTATGATACCTTTCGGTCACACCCTGCCTGGCCGTCGGCCAAAATGCTAGGCAGTGCGAGCAGTGGTACATAGATTACCCAAATCATAGAGCAAAACAATCATGTCTATTACAAGAAGTAAACCTTATCTATCTTTGAGTTGCATGTCCTTCCTTGTGTAATCCATCCTCTTCCTAGGAATACATGTATTTTAAACACATCAACAAAATGTTGGTGAGCTCACATGTTTTACTTATAAGCAATAAACTATTTTTGAAAACTTTTGGGATCTTTGTTTACGAATAGGTTTATCTTTCAAATTCCTAGTTTTTCTAAATTTAATTTGGAATAAGCTCTTTAAAAACATTTTATTATGTTATTTGAGAATCTTGGCCTCCTAAGTATTGTATAGTATTCTATTTATCCTAGATCTATCATATCTTAGGTTGTTTTAACATTTTAACTATGCGAAGGTGTCCATTTTGGTAGTCGCTTCCCCTAAGGTTGTTAATCGAATTACCTTGAGTCGCTATAATCGACGCTATAGAATTATAATAGCCCCGCACAACGCTTCGTCAGATGTCGTAATATTAACTTATTAAAGAAAGGTATCTTGTCGGGATTGTAGCCAGGAATCTCAGGTGGGGATGTCAAACCCCGTATAGATCTATACATATCTTTCCAGCTCTCTTTAAGATTAACGATTATAGGTCAGGGTAGTCGAACTTAATCAAGGCTAAAAGATGAATAATTTAAGCTCCCTAACACTTTAACCGTGGGTATTTTATTTATCTTTGAATCTTTTATTTTTTAAAAACTTTAAGTGATTATCACTATATAATTTTATTATATATGATAATTATTATTTATTTATCTCCTAATTATCCTAAAGTTATATGCATTTATAAAAACTACTAAGATATTTACAAAATATATTTTATAAATAAGTTTAAATATAACATGTATACCCACCCCCCCCCCCCCCTAAAATGTTTAAAATAGTAAAATGGGGTCATGAAAACTCACTCTAATAGAATGATCAAATACATCCTTGTTGCTGCATCCGAAGCTTCGCGTCATCAGAGGGTGATAAGAATCGATCAAGATAGAGTGGATTTGGATGCAGTGATGAGGAAATGATGAAATGAGCACCTCTTTTTAAAGTTTTTATGTGTGTGGTGCACTTGGTGCGCGACGGGCACATGACTTTGTGGCTCCATTCCCGGCTTGCCATGTGTCCAACTTATGGTGGTCCATGTCACTTAAATCTCAACGAATCTGGATGTCATAAGCACGCGATGGGGATACACGGGCACTTCACATACGTAAATGATTTTTGCAAAAATCATAAATCTTCCTTGCGTGCTCTAAACTAAACCCTCTTTATATTTGTATGATGATCTCAAAGAGTACTATAATCTTCCTTTAGGTTGCGTTAACTAGTTTTGACTTTTATTTTTACACCGTATTTTATGATTTTTCAAAAATCATATTTTCCTCCTACGGACAACGGTTTTGACCCTCTTTATCTCAAAGTTCTTATCTTACGAAGCACTACGACTTTCCTTTTGTTGACTTTAGTTAAAATTTTACCAATCTTACAATACTATTTTTTCATTAACAGTATTACTTATGCGATCACTTTTATCTTTTCTATCAAAATCATAGCTTCTCTTGTTAAAGTAAGATCTATACAATATTTATATCTCTGAAACTGCGTTGTGGTGTATTTTTCAAATACACTTACCGAACTTCAAAATGGTATGACTTTCGGCCATTCCTTGTTGACCCTATTAACCATTTTCTTCCTAAAACCATAACCTATTAAAATATATTTTTCCTGAATATGATAAACTCTATCGTTTTTATTTACTAATACTAAACCCTATCAATGGAAATTTCTCAATTGTTACTGTCAAGTTCAAGGAGGTGAGTTACTGTAACACCCGTAGATTCGGACTAGTCAATTTAGAGATAATAAACGTTAAAAATGACTTTTTGATAGAAGATTATTTAGGATAAAGAATATTAACCAAAGTTATAGTATATGTCACAAGGATTATGTACATATAAATAACGTTGGAATCCAACGTATAACGAAGAAGTTATGACCCTTAGAAGTTTCGCGATTAAACCGACACGACTCTGTGTATCGTAAAAAGGAAATTTAGTGGCAAAAATAATTTTTAGCCTTATCGATCTAAACAAAAGTCGTAGTAGACATCAAACCGATAGTGTTCATATAGAGAACATCCAAATCTGACTTCATTTGAATAAGTTATGATTTTTCTAAGATTTAGCGTAGTAGTTTACAACATGTAAATCAAATTTAAGATTGATCGATTATTAGACAACACAATCGAAATGAGAATTGGAGATCTCATTAATAGGAGCTCAACGATATAAAGACAGTCGAAAACGCACATCGGACGACAAAGTTATGAATTTTTAACAGACTTGAACTATTTAAGCCTGTTAAAATATAATTTAAAAATAAATTCTAAATTAGCCGACTAAAATCTAAAATAAAGTTGTAGATCACGTCGATAGCTACGCGTGGATATAAAGAATGTCAAAAAAGGAGCTCGTATGCAAAAGTTATGGATTTACAAGATAACTAATTTTCAGATTAACCAGAGGGCGACACGTGTCGCGATCTGGCACCACACCTTCTTCCCCATGGCTTGCTACCAGATGCTAACACGTGGAACATTACGCCCTACGTAATATTTGAGTACAACCCATGTACTAGGCGCTGTCTACCTATAAATAGAGGATGAATTTCACTCTTTTCCTCACACCTTTCCACTCTATTCTCTCCCAAACCCCCCGAAGGTCCTAAGAACTATTCTCTGGCACTTCATAGGTGATAGTAGCAAAGCTCCGGAATCCCAGAAAGCTCTAAGAAGTAGAGCTTTCGGCTTAGAAATTCTGCCCACGTAAAGTCCGGTTTCTCGCTAAACCACCTGTAAGTTGAGTTATGCTTACCGTACTTTAAGAATAACTTATGTTTAAGTTCATTATCGTTATTATAAACATATAAACAAGATGTATCAGTGATTCCAAGTCATTATACTAATATCTACTTACGGGGATAATGTCTAGGCTGGATTTAGTGAGGTGTTTAAAGTGGGATTTCCAAACAATCTACTTTGTATACCAAACAGACACTACCTCTGATATGATCTTACCTGTTTGTTCCTTATCAGCTATAGATTAGTAGATTTTGAATTAATGATTAATCTAGACTAATAATTAATCGAAATAAATATCAGACTAATACTTAGTGATAATGATAGTAGGTTACATCAAAGGAAAAGACAGTTACTAGAAGCGAAGCACTGTCCGAATTTCGAGTAGTCACTTTAACAAGTGAGCACGTTGTAACTTTCATCTTACACATAGATATGAAATATTTAATATTAATACATGCTATATGTGATTCTTATCTGTGTTCATAACATCTATGCTTAATGAACGATTTATACATGTTTTACTTGATTTAAACTGTATATGTATTTTTATACCTATAAATATATTAGCAAAAGATGGGTAGATGAAAGAGGATATAGATGATGAGAGATGAAATATGATGTAGATGATGAGAGACGAAAGATGAAATAGATGATGATAGGCCTTGAAATTAGAGATGAAGTCATCTAGATGAGTATAGATGACAACCACGGACTATTCTAGATAGTTCAGTGGAACGCTAGCAGTCTCACAACCTGTTGGTGTTTTTGAACTAAGTGTTCACAATATGTACTCTAAAACCCCATTGATATGTATTGTGGGTGGACTCCCTAAAATAATATTGTCAATAAAGGAGATAAACTCTAGCAACTATGGACATAATGCCTATTAGATAAACACTGGCAGTGATGGACTTAGTACCTTATAGATGAACATTGGGAACTATGGATTTAGTGTCAAATAGATAACAACGGAAGCCATGGAGTTAGTGCATGTTAGATAAACCCTGGAAGCCATGGACTAAATGCCTAATCCTTAGGACAATATCTTAGGAATTAATATAGAAGAGTACCTACTGAAAAGTATCATGGAGGAATCCTTGAACTAGTACTATCAGCATAGATGTTCCTTCGGGTAAATCCTTAAGAATAAAGAATATAATAGGGATGGGATATTGGGTTAATTGTTTGTTGATTAAATATAATAATTATATTATTGTGGATTGAAATATCTATGTACTTACCAGGTTTCCCAAGCTGACCCACTCATATTATTGTATCACAGGTAGCGATATTAAAGATACATTATGTTGAGAGATTCAACGAGTATTAGGTGACTCATTTAATTATTGTAAGGCTTGTAATATTTCGTTATGCTTATGTTTCTGTATTGACAATGGCATCCCAATGTTTTAATATAAATAAAATAAAATTCTTCTAAAATGCTTTGATAATATCATTATCATGTTTTTTGGGAGCAAATTCCGCACTGTTATTCCTCAAATAGGATACTCTGATTTTTAAATAAGTATAAACAAATCGGTCTTTTCTAGCAGTGAAAAAGGGGATGTCACGGTTGGTATCATAGCAATATTTTAATCGAACTAGGAATTTTATAAAACTTCTAGTCTTAAACTTAGAATGCTAAGAGATGATTGTGAGATGAGTTTCTGCTATATTTAGGAAATACGTCTGAATAGACACAAGCATTAGCTTATGTAGGGAAGATGCCTCAATTTCTTTTATGTGCTAAATAATTTATGTTATAGCTATAAAGATGCCTTATATGATTTATGATGGTATTATTTGATCAGATCTATGATATATTGCCGACCGGATCTGGAAAATTTATGTGTTCAGATTTCTAAACGTTTAATTATGGTATTAGAACTTGCATGTAACTTTCGAAGTGATAAGGAGATTTATACGTTTATCCTAAATAAAGCTTTCCCTATCTTAATTCGCATCACCATACACAAGACGTCTACTTTGGTGTATAGATCAACATGGTGAGAACTAAAAGCGGATTGGGAGACGGTAATCAGCAATCTAAGCACGAGTTATTGAGCGTGCACCACAGGTAGCAACTGCACCCAAGCCAATCACGGTGGCAAGAGTCCAAGCAATGATTCGGGATATGATGGTCGAACAAAGGGAGGAAATGAGGCAAAATGTTGTGTAATAATAGGGATGAACTACTGTACCTGTTGTACAACCTGTTCTCGACATAGAATAGTGAGAAGAAGGAAACCATAGTCGATTTATCAGTCAAGCTGAGTCACGTGTGGTTAGAAGAAACCAACCGAGTGGAGGAAATGATATACGTGTGTGCAAGTACAAGGATTTCATGGCATCCAAGCCACCAAGTCTCTCTACAAACCCAACACTGGTGGAAGTCATGGATTAGATCTCCAAAATAGGGAGATGATGTTTGAAATTTGCGATGGCAACAACAAGAAAAAGAACGTTCTCACGGTTACATAGTTCAAGACTGGGGTATTAAGCTTGTGGAAGCTACTACCTGATACCATTCCCAATGGAGAAGCTAGTAAGATGTCTTGGGAAGACTTATTAGTGCAATTGAAAATGCGGTACTACTCTGAGCAAGATCATCTAGAGATCAACAATGAATTCCCGAATCTAAAGAAGGGTAAGATGATTGTCAATGACTATGATGTAGCTTTTATGGAGAAGATGAAGCTAGTTCATTACCTAGTTCCCACTGAAATTTCCAAGGTAAACAAGTTTGTTAGTGGACTACCGGAAAAATTTGGGCCAATTGTAAAACAAGCAACCACGGTGAAAGTCACCATTTAGGCAGCTAAGAATGTAAAGATCCAGATAAGAGAAAAGGATCTAGTAACAACTTAGGCAATAGAAAAGAGGAAGCTTGAGGGATCCTCAAGATCCGATAAGAAATGAAGAGTCTCGAAGTCCAACCTGGACGACAAAAAGTATGGGGTAGTGATGGAGCCAAGTGTTGTGAGAAGTGCAAGAAGAAACACTATGGGAGATGCTGTCACAACTAGGGAATTTTGATGCCTTGTAAACGTTTAACAACGATAACAAATATGAACCAACAATGTGAAAGCTTGTATGATGCTTACCCAATAACAACAAAACATCCATCAAATGCTTTGTAAGAGCACATCAAATAGTCAGCAAAAGTTTGGAAGCCCTAAAAATCTCGGTTTAAGTCCATTTTGGACTAGGATTTCCTTATTGGACCTAATGGACCAATAGGCTTCCAATTTAATTATCTTGAACATAAAACTCTCAAATGGGCCCTTGTTAGGTGCATTTCATGCATTCATTTTTATAGTTTTAGTTCATAAAAGTGCATTACATTTAGGTTTAGACTCATGCAATTTGTATAATTTCGGGATTTTTCATGATGCAATTCCATTCACACGCTTTTAGGATATTTTAGGGACATGTGAAGGTTGGATCTTGTTGGAGGAAGTTATCAAGAGTTGGAGACAAAGTTGTAGAAGTTTTGGAGCTTTGAAGAGAGAGAGAATGAAGAAATGAAGAATTTGGCTTCACAGGAGTTTACACGACCGTGTAAATGTATACCTTTGATTTACACGGGCCGTGTAAACGTATATGCAAAGACATTCTACTTCGAAGACCTGGAAGAATTAAGCATTCTACTTTTCTTGTTTACACGGCCGTGTAAATGGAACCCTTTGATTTACACTGGCCGTGTAAACGTCTCGGCAGTTTTAAAGTGGTTTTGTCTTCTTATAATTCAGACAATCAGTTTTTATAGAGGTTAGGTCGGATTTTGGGAGGAGAAGAGACGATTTTTAGAGCTTTGGAATGTAGATTATCACTTGGAAAATACATTAATTTCTTTTTGTAAGTCAATTTGAAGTTTAAACTTGTTTGATTTGGAGTCCAACCTAGACATGTGTGGTTGATTTTATTATCATTTCCGAATATGAATTCTTAAGTATGTGTTGTTAGGCTGTAACTTGAATTTGACTTATGTTAAACATCTAGTAATCTTTGATTTGATCTTAATCATGTGTTCGGTTAGTTCTCTTTTTCACTTGATCAATGAACTAGGGTTCTATTCAATCTAGTTAATCAAATCATGAAATTCGTATATGTTTTATGATTTGATGTTAGTAACACTCACTTACTTGGTTGTAATTAGATCAAAATTAGTGCAATCAAAGATTAAATGTTTATATTTCCAAGCTTAAGAGGAATGTTAAACATTGTTGGTAATTAATGTAAGAACCTAATGTCATTTAATGATTTAATGCAAGAGCTTATTTGGGTTGAATCAATTAAATGAAAGTTTATTTAAAGAGCTTATTTTGAATAAAATACTTTTGCCAATTTGGATATTAGAGTTTATTAATATCCAACTTACCAACCTAGATTGAACATGAGTTATAATCATATTACATCTTTCAACATAATACATATATAAGAGTCAGAATCGGAAATTTACTTCTTTTACTGCATTTGTTTTCAATCTTTCTTATTTATGAAGTTTAATTCAAGTTTAAATACAAACCCCCATTTCAATATTACTTGTATTATGTGTGAAAATATGGCAAGATAAAAAGTCCCGTATCTCTGTGGACCGACCCTGCTTACTCTATTCTAT
The DNA here is from genome assembly GCF_052625555.1 of Lactuca saligna. Classification (NCBI taxonomy): domain Eukaryota; kingdom Viridiplantae; phylum Streptophyta; class Magnoliopsida; order Asterales; family Asteraceae; genus Lactuca; species Lactuca saligna. Next base: position 153,873,143 of record NC_136417.1, read on the forward strand.
CTTTAGTATTAGAAAAAGCAGTGATTTGAGTTATATTAATATTATTTTATCGCATCATTTGTTGGTTTGACACCCAAACAAATTGGCGTCGTTGTCAGGGATACGGTAGTACTAATTGTCTATGCCAAGATCTTTTCGCACAGGTACACCTTTACCAGTTGATTTGGAAATAGAGAAATCTGCTAAATAGAGACGGAAGCAAGCCATACTTTTAAAGAAACAACAACAATCCAGAGCTTCTTCATCAAATCCATCAACTACATCCTCTCCAACATCCAAAAGTATCACCCCACCATATTCACCTACTCCTACCATGGCAGACAACCATGGGGGACATCAAAATACTCCACATCCACCACCTGAACAAACCTTTAGACAATGGGCTACTCAAGATGTCACCCAACAACCTTTATGCATAAATTACCCTACAGCAATCAACTTTGAACTCAAGTCTGGACTCATCCATTTGTTACCCTCATTCTGTGGTCTCGAGAATGAAGACCCACATAAATTCCTTAAGGAATTTCATGTTGTTTGTGTGGGTATGAAGCCACATGAAGTCACAGAAGATCAAATCAAGTTAAGGGAATTCCCCTTTGCTTTACAAGATTCAGCCAAGGAGTGGTTGTATGACTTACCACCGGGGTCAGTCACAACATGGAATGAACTTGCAAGGATGTTTCTGGATAAATATTTTCCCGAAATGAGAGCTTCAGCTTTACGTAAAGAGATAATTGGCATCAAGCAACAAAAGAGAAAAGCCTTGCATACTTATTGGGAACGGTTCAAGAAATTATGCTCAATATGTCCACAACATGGGATTATAGAATATCAGTTGCTGCAGTATTTTTGTGAAGGAATGTCATCTTGGGATAGGAGATTACTCAATGCATCAAGTGGTGGATCTATAGCTGATAAGACTCCAGTAGAAATCAGAGTTATTATAAAAAACATGGAAGAAGAGTCCAAGCATACAGTCCAAGAAGAAGAGTAGTACAATGATGCACCAAGGGGGGTGAATGAAATTTCTACTCCAAAAATTGAAAGTCAACTTTCTGAGTTGAATAAGGTAGTAATGATGCTTGCAAAAGAAAAGGGTGTGCAACCACCAATAGTTAGACCTTGTGGCATTTGTACACAAGTTGGACATCCCACTGATATGTGCCCCATGTTACAAGAAGATGTAGAGCCAGTTCAAGCTATGGGATTTTCAAGTTAATAACAAGGATACTTCCAGCCAAGAAGCAATCCAAATTGGCACCAACCTAATACCAATTTTCAGCCTAGACCACCACCTTATCAACCAAGACCCCCATTTCAAAATCAAATGCACCACCAACAAAATTATCAACCACATTTCCAGCCAACTCAACCTCCTCATCAATCTCAATATCAACCTCAAAACATGCATCAAGGAAGTAGTTTAAGCGGATCGGGAATGTCTTTGGAAGACATTGTTAAGAGTTTAGCCACAAGTACTCAAACCTTTCAAAATGAGACCAAAGCAAGCATCAAGACTTTGGAGCAACAAATGACTCAACTCGCCACATCTGTGAGTAAATTGGAGTCACAAGGCAAACTACCCGTGCAAACTGAGAAGAATCCAAAACATAGTGCATGTGCCATCACTTTGAGGAATCGTAAAGAATATGAAGGTCCTAAAATGATTGAAGAAGAAGAAGAGATGGAGCTAGAGAAAGAAGAAGAGAAGTCGAAAACCCCTTCCAAGCAAGTTCCTATTGAAGCAAAACTCACTCCTCCTCCATTTCCCTCAAGATTAAGCAAGTCAAAGCGTGAAAGAGAAGACAATGAAATAATGGAGATGTTCAGGTCGGTAGAGGTAAATATTCCTCTTATTGATGCCATCAAACAAGTCCCTAGGTATGCAAAATTCCTTAAGGAATTATGTACATCCAAGAAAAAGTTGAAAGGGAATGAAACTGTTAAAGTAGGGGAAAATGTGTCTGCAATGTTACAAAAAAGATTACCTAAAAAATGTAAGGATCCGGGTGTTTTTACGGTTCCTTTCAAATTAGGTAATCTTCATGTTCCACGAGCTATGCTAGACCTTGGGGCTTCTATCAATGTTTTGCCATATTCCATCTTTAAAACGTTAAATATTGGCACATTGAAGAAGACCGGGGTAATCATTCAATTGGCTGATAGATCTTTAGTACATCCCAAAGGTGTGTTAGAAGATGTGTTAGTCCAAGTGAATGAACTAGTCTTTCCAGCAGACTTTTATCTACTTGATATGGATGATGATGATTCACTGAATTTGAGTTCAATTCTCCTAGGAAGACCCTTTTTGAAAACAACCAGGACGAAAATTGATGTTTATGATGGTACATTGTCCATGGAATTTGATGGGGGAGGTGATAAATTTCAATATTTATGATGCTATGAGATATCCAAGTGATATTTCATCTTTGAATTTTGTGGATGTCATTCAACCATTGACAGATGAGTGTTTTGATCTGTCTAATATTGACGTGTTAGCTCTCATTTTAGACAGGAATCTTCAAAAGGAAAGAGTGGAAAAACTTGCCAATCAATTTACAATTGATAAAGAGATTATGGAGGTTGTGTCTTGTATGGATGAGAAGAAGAAAATGAGGTTTGATGTTCCAAAGCTGAAAATACCAATGTCTAATGAGAAACTTGTTCCCTCTATTGTGCAGGCACCAGAATTGGAGCTAAAAACTTTACCCAAGCATCTCAAGTATGCATATTTTGGAGATAAGGAAACTCTACCAGTGATCATTTCCACCAAGTTGTCAACAAAAGAAGAGGAAGAACTTGTCACCACCTTGAAGGAATATAAGGAAGCAATTGGGCGGACTATATCCGACATCAAAGGGCTAAGGCGTTCACTTTGCATGCATAAAATCCTTATGGAAGAAGATTACAAGCCTTCCCGAGAAGCTCAAAGGCGTCTGAATCCTCCAATGATGGAGGTTGTGAAAAAAGAGATTTTGAAGTTGTTGAATGCGGGAATGATTTACCCTATATCAGATAGTAAGTGGGTAAGTCTGGTCCAAGTCGTGCCGAAGAAGACATGTATTACCGTTACAAAGAATGACCAAGGTGAGTTAGTCCCCACCCGTGTGCAAAACGGGTGGAGAGTTTGCATTGATTATAGACGGCTCAATTCCTCAGCCCGGAAAGACCATTTCCCACTTCCCTTCATTGATCAAATGTTGGAAAGGTTAGCGGGAAAAACACATTATTGTTGCTTGGATGGATATTCCGGTTTCCATCAAATACCCGTTGCACCTGAGGACCAAGAAAAAACTACTTTCACATGTGCTTTCGGAACATTTGCATATAGAAGAATGCCTTTTGGGCTTTGCAATGCTCCAGCCACTTTTCAAAGGTGCATGGTAAGTATTTTTTCGGAATTTTTTGAGGAAATCATTGAAGTTTTTATGGATGACTTCACAGTTTATGGTAATTCTTTTCATGAATGTTTGGGAAATTTGAAAAAGATTTTGCAATGATGTATTGAAACCAATCTTGTTTTGAATTATGAAAAGTGTCACTTTATGGTTGAAAAAGGTCTCATACTAGGTCATATTGTGTCTTCTAAGGGTCTAGAAGTGGACAAAGCAAAAATAGATGTCATAAAATCTTTACCTTATCCCACTTGTGTTCGTGACGTGCGCTCATTTCTTGGTCATGCAGGATTTTATAGAAGGTTTATTAAAGATTTTTCCAAGATATCTCGTCCCATGTGTGAGCTCCTACAAAAAGATGCAGAATTCGAGTTTTCCAAATAGTGCAAGCAAGCTTTTGATCAGTTGAAAGAGTTGTTGATCATAGCACCAATACTTCAATCACCGGATTGGAGTTTGCCTTTTGAAATCATGTGTGATGCCAGTAATCATGTAGTTGGTGCAGTGTTAGGGCAAAGAAAAGAACGTGTTCCTAATGTCATTTATTATGCCTCAAAAACACTTGATAGTGCACAAGCCAACTATTCAACAACTGAAAAAGAATTGTTATCTATTGTCTTTGCTTTAGACAAATTTCGTCAATATCTGCTAGGTTCTAAAGTCATTGTTTATTCTAATCATGCAGCTATTAGGTATTTACTTGCAAAGAAAGATTCGAAGCCTAGACTCATTCGATGGGTATTACTCTTGCAAGAGTTTGACATTGAAATCAAAGACAAGAGCGGAAAGTCAAATCTTGTAGCTGATCATCTTAGCAGGATTGTTTCTCCCGAAGATTCAACTCCCATTCATGATGCATTTCCCGATGAAAATCTGTTTTCAGCAGAAGTTGCCCCGTGGTATGCCGATATTGTGAACTACATTGTCACAAATCAATTTCCATCAGATTTGACTCGATGGCAAAAAGACAAGATCAAGAAAGAAGCCAAGAGGTATGTTTGGGATGAGCCATATTTGTGGAAATATTGTGCTGACCAAATGATTAGACGATGTGTGGATCAATACGAGGTATCTTCTATCTTAACATTTTGTCACTCTTATGCTTGTGGAGGACATTTTGGTCCTCAAAGGACTGCAAGAAAAGTTTTAGAGAGTGGATTTTACTGGCCAAGTATTTTCCATGACTCTTATGTTTTTTGCTCAAGCTGTGATAAATGTCAACGAATGGGCTCTTTAAGCTCAAAGAATCAAATGCCCTTAAACCCCATATTAGTTTGTGAAATTTTTGATGTTTGGGGCATTGATTTTATGGGACCTTTTCCATCATCTTCGGGTTTTATTTATATTATTTTGGCTGTGGACTATGTTTCCAAGTGGGTGGAAGCAAAGGTTAACCGTACTAACGATTCAAAAGCTGTGATAGATTTCTTGAAGGCTAACATTTTTTCCAGATTTGGTGTTCCAAAGGCCTTGATCAGTGATCGTGGTACACATTTTTGTAATCGTATACTCGGGAGTGTTTTGAAGATATATGGTGTCACTCATAAAGTTTCCACAGCATACCACCCATAAACAAATGGACAAGCTGAGGTGAGAAATCGACAAATCAAGGGCATTTTGGAGAAAACCGTGAATACAACAAGGAAAGATTGGAGTACACACCTTGATGATGCTTTGTGGGCGTACCGCACTGCATACAAAACTCTAATTGGAATGTCTCCATATCGTATTGTTTTTGGAAAGCCGTGTTGATTACCCGTTGAGTTGGAACATAGGGCATATTGGGCAATCAAGCAGTTCAACATGGATTTAAGTGAATCGGGAAAGAAGAGGAAGCTGGACATACAAGAATTGGAAGAAATCCGCAATGAAGCGTATGAGAATGAGGTTCTTTATAAGGAAAAGACCAGAGCATTCCATGACAAGATGATTACACGCAAGGTATTTCACAAAGGTGAAAAGGTACTACTTTACCATTCGCGTTTTAAATTGATTCCTGGTAAATTAAGATCCCGTTGGGTGGGACCATTTGTTGTCACTAATGTTTTTGAGCATGGTGCAATAGAAATCACAAGTGAGAAAACCGGGAAGATTTTTAAGGTAAATGGTCACCGTTTGAAGCCTTATTATGAAGGATTTCAAGTCAAGAATGAAGAGGTGGAGGATGTAATGGATCCAAAGTATGAAAATTGACAAATAGTTGGGATCCAAGTCGAGCCAACGACATGAAAAAGGGGCGGCTAACCGGGAGGCAACCTGGGGGTATTTTTGTCATTTAGTATATTTTCATTGTATTTTCTTTGTTTTCAAACTTCCAAGTTGTTTTTCATGCTAAAAAAGGGTTAAAAATCATTTTTCGGGTAGTAGAGGTTTAGCGGGTTGCAATTTCAAAAAGTGAAAAAAATCAAGTTTTTTGGCTTTCTCAAAAGTTTACACGGCCGTGTAAACTTATGCCTTGCATTTATACAGGCCGTGTAAACGATTGAACACAGTTTTTATGATTTAGGGATTTACACGGCCGTGTAAACCCTCCCCTTTGATTTACACGGGCCGTGTAAACGCAAAAGCAGGGCTGAACGATTTTAAGGTCAAATCTCGATTTTTCTAACTCATTCTTCACTCAATACCTGCGATTCCCTCTCTCCCTACTGCCCCCTTCGAAAAAACCCGTCCAAATACTCAATCTTCCTCAATTTTGCATCAAAAATCAAGCTCCAAGGTATGAAATTCCTCCCTTTTCTTCATCTTCTTTATCTTCCACATCTATATCCTTCTCCCATGGCCGATTTTGGGGTTTTTCAACAAAACCCTAGAATTTTTGAACTTCAAAGCTCAACCTAATGATTCAAATTTCTTGTAGGATAAGCTTGGGGATACCTTGGAGAAGCATTGGATATCATCTTATCACCATTATCAAGCACAAATTGGTATAATTGTTCCAAACTCTTACTTTGTGCATTTAGATAGAACACATTCCTTTTTTGGGTGTTTTTTGGTGAAACTTGCTAGTTCTTGTGCTTCAATTGTCTTAATTGTATGAAATATTTTGTTGATTCATTTGGGTTATGGCTTCCCAGGGTAAAAGACATAGAGTTGGCACTTCGCATGATGAACAAGACCCACATGCCATAGACAACCCCTATGGATTTGGTATTATTTTTGAGACCAATCGACAGGAAATCTTGTATGCAAATCTTGTTACAAGAACAATGGGTGCTCAAAAATTTGTTGACATCCAAGCCCTCAAAGATTTACACATATACAAGGGTGTTCACAAGCTTTTAAAAAACATAGGATGGGAGAGTCTTTTGAATCTTCATGCAGTTAGTTACCAAACACCGATGTTGGAACTTTTGTCTTCCATTTCCTTTGACTATCAAACCCATCTCCTAACTTTCTGTCTGCTCAACCAAACCCATCAATTTCATGCTGATATCCTTTGCGATATGATTGGTGCTCCTAAAGCAAGAAGGGATATATACACAGCTAAGGGTAGAAAAAATGTTGTTTTTGAGCAAGACTGTGCAAATTTTTGGAGAAACATCTCTTGTGAGTATGAGTATCAATCAAGCACTGCCAAAGCTTCTAGCATTATCCATCTGGTCTTGAAAGTAGCTCACCGGATCATTGCTTCTCTCTTATTCCCTCAAGAAGAGATTAGCAATGCTAATAAAAAAGAGCTAGAAGTCTTGTGGTGTATGATTAACAAGCCTGCAGAAGTCCCTCATTTTGGTTGTTGGGTTATTCAAAAAATGCTCAGAAGTGCTACGAGCAATGGTGGACAGCTACATTGTGGAGGCATGGTTTCTATTATTGCAGAGCATCTTGGCCTCCATCTACCTAATAACCCAACAAACATCATCATGGGCCGTACTCGTCTATCAATTGATGTTATGGAAACAATGCATCCCTTCCACCGCCTTCCCACTGGGGATATTCATTGGACAGTAGATGGGAAAGAGTATCTACGTATAGACAGCAGAAATAAGAAGATACTCAATTTAGCCAATGATATTCCATCAACTAATTGGAAACTCAGATCCAACTTAGGTGTTACAGTCGATCATAGTCCTCGATCCTCTCCTCCTCCTGCTCCTACTGCTGGTGCTTCTAGTTCCTCTCGCCCTATTCCTTTTTCTGAACATAATCTTTATATGGGCGAGTTTGCACGTTTGAATCATCGTTACACCAGTCTACAACAGGAAGTTAGGGACACTTATACGGGTGTCGCTGAAATCACTTCTGATTTTCAGGACTACCGTAACTTACAAGAAGAGCATTGGGCCCAACAAGAGTTGCGGTGGGCTGAGCAAGATCAAAGATGGGCTACTCAAGAGCAGCACAACCGCAACATTCACCATCTGCTGAGTGATATCCATAGAGTTCTTGTGCTCCCCACACAGTCGCAACAGCCATCAGCATTTCAACCCCAATGGCCTCCCTACTATCCTACAGATTACCCTTCACAGTTCCCTCCATACCCTCCGCCCGGTCCTCAATAGGACGGCTACGCCTCTCTCCAAGCATCGAGGACGATGCTATACTTTAAGCTTGGGGAGGGGTATCCATCCATGCATATCCCGTTGCATATAGGTTGCATGTAATTTTGTACATATTGCATTAATTTTCATTTCATTTTCGTTTTCATTTTTTTCTGCATGGAAAATTTTTCAAAAAAAAAAACCAAAAATATTTTCTTTCTATTCTAATTTTTATTATTTTCTTTGCATCTAAATTTTTGCATTGCATTCATTGCATAACTAAAAAAAAAAAAAAAAAAAAAAAGAAAAAAAAAACCCGATCTGTAACACCGTAAATTTCAAAACAAAATTTTCAATTTTCTTGTAAAACATAATTCGATTAATATTCATCAAACAACCATATTAATTATCCAATATAGGTCAATACAAAATCCCAAGATCACAACGTAAAAACTCCGAGTGTGTGTGTACGGATCAAGCCGGCGCCTTCCTGCGGTCGTCACTAGTACTTGAAACAATAACATCAAACACCGTAAGCACAAAGCTTAGTGAGTTCCCCAAAATACCACGTTTAACACTTAATAGCCACTCGAGGCTATAACTCTATGGGTCCGTGCACCCAAACTCTGTGAACCCTCAGGTTCTAACTCTGATAAACATGCACCACATAAATCACATAGAAATAATGCAGTACAACACATAACATACATAGCATACAAATACTCTATCACATAACTCTGGTTACCTACTCAAGGTAAAGTATAGTGAGAAGACTCACCTCGCGTATCTCGGTATCTCACGAATCCTGGAAATCCCTCGTGCTCGATCCTTCGAGCTCTAATCCTCCTATAACATCATATGTCTCTAATTAACACTGTATATCTCTAAGGTTGACTATCCCTAAGAAGTCAACACAGGTCAACTCTGGTCAACGGTCAACGGTCAACTTTGACCGGACTCGGCGAGTGCTACGGCGACTCGGCGAGTCTAGACGTTTTCACCAACCCTTTGAAATTCCCTTCCTACACGTTGAGTATCCCCCCCCCCCCCTTACTCGACGAGTTTCTCCTAGAAGAATCGCGGGACCACCCCGACTCAACTCGCCGAGTCTCAAGAACAACTCGGCGAGTCCCAGTTCGACTCAGTCCACTTTTCGTCCCTCTCTAACTCACCTGAGCATTCTCACACTTGATAATCCACCCCTCCTTGATTCTTGGTATCCCAAAGATTCTTATTTGGATTGTGCACCGCCCCGGTGCTTTCAGTAGTACGGGCCCAATACTACTGTCCACACCGTCTCAGTACACACCCCAAATCTTCCTCTTCGGATCCCAAATCCCAAGTACTCTATCATGCGTAGACCACTCTCTAATAGATCTCTCATAAGCCCCTCGCTGCTACCTACTCACTCTCAAGCATCCCATAGCAGCTTACCTCTCCCTAGGCTAATGCATCACAAATCAGGCCACTCTAGTCCTATTAGCAATACCTAGCCTACTTTAGCATGCAGATACATCATATAAATATCAATATTACATAATATAAAGGTATTTTGGGAATTCACCGTTCGGGTGCTGACTCATCGTACACACGTTTCTTCCTGGAATTTGTTTCTTTTTCAAGAAAATCTTTTACTCTTAGAAAAGTTAGGTTTTCTTTTGAAAATATCTTTCCAATTCCTCAGTTTGAGTTCAAATACTCCCGAAGGTGTACCCGAATCCCTCAAACCAAGGCTCTGATACCAAATTGTAACACCGTAAATTTCAAAACAAAATTTTCAATTTTCTTATAAAACATAATTCGATTAATATTCATCAAACAACCATATTAATTATCTAATATAGGTCAATACAAAATCCCAAGATCACAATGTAAAAACTCCGAGTGTGTGTGTACGGATCAAGCCGGCGCCTTCCTGCGGTCGTCACTAGTACTTGAAACAATAACATCAAACACCGTAAGCACAAAGCTTAGTGAGTTCCCCAAAATACCACGTTTAACACATAATAGCCACTCGAGGCTATAACTCTGTGGGTCCGTGCACCCAAACTCTGTGAACCCTCAGGTTCTAACTCTGATAAACATGCACCACATAAATCACATAGAAATAATGCAGTACAACACATAACATACATAGCATACAAATACTCTATCACATAACTCTGGTTACCTACTCAAGGTAAAGTATAGTGAGAAGACTCACCTCGCGTATCTCGATATCTCACGAATCCTGGAAATCCCTCGTGCTCGATCCTCCAAGATCTAATCCTCCTATAACATCATATGTCTCTAATTAACACTTTATATCTCTAAGGTTGACTATCCCTAAGAAGTCAACACAGGTCAACTCTGGTCAACGGTCAACTTTAACCGGACTCGGTGAGTGCTACGGCGACTCGGCGAGTCTAGACGTTTTCACCAACCCTCTGAAATTCCCTTCCTACACGTCGAGTATTCCCCCCCCCCCTTGCTCGACGAGTTTCTCCTGGAAGAATCGCGGGGCCACTCCGACTCAACTTGCCGAGTCTCAAGAACAACTCGGTGAGTCCCAGTTCGACTCAGCCCACTTGTCGTCCCTCTCTAACTAACCCCGGCTCACTGAGTCTACCCATGACTCGATTGGACCACTCACTGAGCAATCCCAAGGCAATCTTCAAACTACTCGCCGAGTCTGATGAACAGACTCGGCGAGTTCATGCCATGCAACCACTCCAACTTGCTTCTAAGGTCAGATCTGCTTCCACAATCTATAGATTTGGCCTCCCTAGACTGATTCATCACGTAAAGCTTCTATCTTGGTGCCCATAACACACCCCATGGCTCATAAATGGAGTTTTGACCTAAGGCATGAGGATTCCAATCCAAAGCCTCCATTGATTCCCAAAAAGCTTGGGTAAAGGGACACTCTGGACCTCTAAGGGTCCAGATCTATGGTTCAAACCTCATAAGGGACCAAGAGGGCCCTAGATCTTGACACAAAAGGGTTCAACAAACCCTAAATCTAGATAAACATCAACAAGGAGGAAGATAACTCGAAATTATTACCACAATAGTGATGCTCTGGACTCCAAACCCTCAAAAGTGGCTCCACTTGCTTTCCCTTGGCTAGTTCTTCTCCTTCCTTGCAACAATGACACCTCCAAGATCAATAATGGCCTCCTACTTTGCTCCAAATGCTCACACTCGATTAGGGTTTCACTAAAGGGACTGGTGAGAACAAATGACGGCCATTAAGCCCTTTAAATAGGTCTCAAACCCGAGAAATTGGGGTTTCATTACACAGCGCTGACTCGCCGAGTCCATATCCTGGACTCGTCGAGTCCAGGCGCGATCTCGCGACCAGATCCGCGTCCCTACTCGGCGAGTCTGAGCTCCAACTCGCTGAGTCCCCTCTCAAATCACCAAAAACACAAATATACAAGATACCTGAAAAATCCGGCTGTTACACGATCCAATCCCAAGCAACCAAATCTTTTCAAAACAGTTGAGCAGGTAAATGAGTCATGTACCTTGAAATTGGCTTGCTCTTTTTATTGAAAAAATCTAAAAGCAAGTTAATCACACACGAGCACATCTCCCGAAGCTACTTGTGCAAAACAGAAAATGAGAAGATTGACAACACTGGAGCATAACAGCATGTATGAGTTAATTCTTTGGGACATATGACCGGTCTTATGAGTAGTAATGCTCAATTAAACTTAAAATGTCAAATTCAAAAGTTCATAAAAAGAATGCAAAATCTCAATGTCCCGCCTTCCAGCGCTCTTAAAAGTCCTTTCTACTCTTTCCCTTTTATATACCCTGTTTGGGGACATAACTTTCAACTATACTTACAGGTTTTTACATGTTAACATTTAGTCCCCCGAAAAATGTCTAGAAGTCACTCACGGTAATAGACCATGAGATATCCCATAACAGAAAAGTCAAGGACGAAAATATAAAGAAATCGGCCAAATAAATAAATAAATTAAGTGTTATGTGTTAATTTAGTTATTTGTATTTAAATAATAATAATAATAATAGATCTTATATATATATGTATATATATATATATATATATATATATATATATATATATATATATGTTAAAAAAAAAAAAACTATTATTAAGTTAATCTGTGACCTTTGGGATTCGAACAAGTAAACTCTGCGGGGTGTTCTACACCTAATCACCTAAAGCTAAATTGTTTGGGATTGATTGGGTTGAAAGTTCGCTATACGGGTTCCATAGAAAGTCATGAACTTAATAATAGCAAATAAAGCTAATATGTGGCCTTTGAGGATCGGGCAAGTAAACCCGAGGGATCTCTTTAAATCTAGCACACTAAGGTCATTTGATTTGGATGTGTTGGTTGAAAGCCTACTACACGGATTTCAAAGAAAGTCATGAGCTTTATTTATATATAAAAAATGTAATTAGAAAGTTTGTACATAGTTGTGTTTATAGTTTAATTAGATGTTGTGTTTAGGAAAAATAAATGGCTGTCAAAAGATTCTATTGGACTTGAATTTGAATTTATGACATTGGACTGAATGTTAATTACTTCGACTGTGTAAGTGGTTTAAAGTTTGTAACCAATCTGGATAAATATTAGGGAATTTTTAGAAAAGATTTTTCAGAAAAAGATTGTTGTTGACCAACAAATAGCTGGAATCGAACATTGTTATATTTTATGAAACAAAGATGGTTGAGCATGTTTTGTCACATATAATTTCACGAGAGTAAGACTATAATTTGTTCCAAGAATTGACTTGATAATATTGAAAAGGAATAAGTGTTGTGATCTTTAATTCTGTTGAGTTGTACTAGGGAGTGGACAAAGTCTTGTTTCTATTATCATTTAATATTTTGAGACTAAAGCAAAGTTAGCTCGAGGCATGACAGGTACATTCTCAACTATGGTACAAAACAGGGTAATTGGGTTGGATCTTTTCATGTTTGTTTTGATTTCATGCATTAAGTTTTAAATAGTTTTAACTTTAATTTTCTTTTCTTCTATTCTATTTTATTTTTTTTCTTTTCCAGTTTAAATCTTCTTGTTCTTTCTTGAGGACAAGAAAGGTTCAAGCTTGGGGAGATTTGTTAGGTGCATTTCATGCATTCATTTTTATAGTTTTAGTTCATAAAAGTGCATTACATTTAGGTTTAGACTCATGCATTTTGTATAATTTAGGGATTTTTCATGATGCAATTCCATTCACATGCTTTTAGGATATTTCAGGGACTTATGAAGGTTGGATCTTGTTGGACGAAGTTATCAAGAGTTGGAGACAAAGTTGTAGAAGTTTTGGAGCTTTGAAGAGAGAGAATGAAGAAATGAAGAATTTGGCTTCACAGGAGTTTACACGGTCGTGTAAATGTATACATTTGATTTACACGGGCTGTGTAAATGTATATGCAAGGACATTCTACTTCGAAGACCTGGAAGAATTAAGCATTCTACTTTTCTTGTTTACACGGCCGTGTAAATGGAACCCTTTGATTTACACGGGCCGTGTAAACGTCTCGGCAATTTTGAAGTGGTTTTGTCTTCTTATAATTCAGACAATTAGTTTTTATAGAGGTTAGGTCGGATTTTGGGAGGAGAAGAGACGATTTTCAGAGCTTTGGCAAGTAGATTAACATTTGGAAAACACTTTAATTTCTTTTTGTAAGTCAATTTGAAGTTTAAACTTGTTTGATTTGTAGTCCAACCTAGATATGTGTGGTTCATTTTATTATCATTTCCGAATCTGAATTCTTAAGTATGTGTTGTTAGGCTGTAACTTGAATTTGACTTATGTTAAACATCTAGTAATATTTGATTTGATCTTAATCATGTGTTCGGTTAGTTCTCTTTTTCACTTGATCAATGAACTAGGGTTCTATTCAATCTAGTTAATCAAATCATGAAATTCGTATATGTTTTATGATTTGATGTTAGTAACATTCACTTACTTGGTTGTAATTAGATCAAAATTAGTGCAATCAAAGATTAAATATTTATATTCCCAAGCTTAAGAGGAATGTTAAACATTGTTGGTAATTAATGTAAGAACCTAATGTCATTTAATGATTTAATGCAAGAGCTTATTTGGGTTGAATCAATTAAATGAAATTTTATTTAAAGAGCTTATTTTGAATAAAATACTTTTGCCAATTTGGATATTAGAGTTTATTAATATCCAACTTACCAACCTAGATTGAACATGAGTTATAATCATATTACATCTTTCAACATAATACATATATAAGAGTCAGAATCGGAAATGTACTTCATTTACTGCGTTTGTTTTCAATCTTTCTTATTTATGAAGTTTAATTCAAGTTTAAATACAAACCCCCATTTCAATATTACTTGTATTATGTGTGAAAATATGGCAAGATAAAAAGTCCCGTATCTCTGTGGACCGACCCTGCTTACTCTATACTATCTTTAGTATTAGAAAAAGCAGTGATTTGAGTTATATTAATATTATTTTATCCCATCATTTGTTGGTTTGACACCCAAACAGCCCTAATTGGACCCATATACATGAAACTTAATATTATGGGCCTAATAAGCCTAAAATGAACTAGGTTATCTTTAATGGGCCTTATTGGACCATAACAAATTTAAATTAGCCCTAATAGGTCATAAAAATCAGTCTTTGATTTTTGTTGGGCCAAAAATCATTTAACTTAACCATAAAATGGGCTTAAGCATACAAGGGCCAATTATTTTTCCTTCCCCTCTCCATTCTCGACCCAAACCACAAAAGAAAGGAAGGGTTGGCTTTTTATTTTCCACCTCGCTAATATTTGATGGGTTTCCATGCAAAGTCTCATGCTTCTAAGTAACCATCTTATCATCTACTCTCTCTTCCCCTCTCTTTTCTTCTCTCGGACGAACACAACACAAACACACACACATTACACTTAAAAGTCTCTCAAGGAAACTCCCTTCACTCTTCACCAAGTTCTCGAAATTTAGGAGGTTTTTCAAGAAGATATTTCCACAAAATCATCATCTAAGGTATGTTCATGCTTAGATCTATGATCTAGATTTTTTTTTATCAAAAACCTCTTCCTAATCTATACAAAATCATGATCACTCTCTTAAAAATCATCTAAGTTCAAGATTTACCAAGAGGACTTGCTAGGATCGAAACTTTCTTCATTTTTGATGAGATATAAATCTCTTAGATCATTTAGATCTTACATAGGTTTGGCAAAACGATTCAAACAAAGTAATAAACAAGAGATGGAATAAACAGTATGCTTAATGATTCAAATGATTCAAGCCTCAACAGAGCTCGACAAAGAACTTCCCCAGTAGAGGCTTTAGGGTTTACAATCGATAAGAACAATGAACGCTATTAAATTATCTCTAAAATCTTACGTGCTAAGATGCATGCAAGCATCTATAAATACTCAAACCCTAGCAAATAAATCACGGATGGACAGGCCCAATCCGGATACAAAACAGGGCTAAGAGCCAAGCCCAAGATGCAACACCTTCTAGACCTAATAATCTCCCCCTTTGCGTCAATTGGAGCGAGAATATCACTTCTTATTGCTGGGTCCAGCTGCAGGAACTTTCTTAGTGGTTTCAAACAGACGTGGGATAAGAGAGAGGATAGTCTGTCTGAAGCGAATATACCACTGGATCATGTCATCAAAGTACTTCTTGTCGTCTGCTGAATTCTGCTTGCAACAATGAATGATTCCTAGAACATGTTCCAGGCATGCAGTGGTGTAAAGATGTTTGTCAGCCAAGGCGAACAGGCATTTTTGGCCTTCATTCCTTGTAAACATGACATAATTTCTTTTCGGGTCAATCTTACCCATCTGCATCATTTTCAAGTCACTGGCAGAGCCAACAGGAGAAATAGTGTGCTTTTTCTTGAAAATGCTAGCGATCTCCTGATCCATCTTGGCAACTTCCATGATGTAGCTGTTGGGTTTTGAGCATTCTAACACTTTCTAAGTGTACATGCAACCCTAATAAACCTTGGATCTATGTTTGTCTAAGATACATGCAAATAATTAATTTTCCAAGGTTTATATCCTAGCTAGCATGGCATGGGGAACATGAATCAAATAAAGCTAGAAGAAATACTTACCTTGAAGTTGTAGTTGATTGCTTGGAGTTTTTGACCCTAGCACCAATAGTGTGGATGCCTCAAGTGGAAATCACAAATCACCACAAATTTGGAACTTTGAGAGAATAGTCACTACTATCTTGAAATTTGCCCTCACCTCAACAAGTGTCAGCTAGTGTCATTTCAAGAACCAAAGCCTCCTTTATATAGTGTGGAGGATTAGGGTTACATCCCTAAAACCCATGTCTCTTCATTTCCATGAGATCCATGGGTTAAAGCTCCATGGAGTATCCATGGACTTTTCCATGCAAGCCTAGCCCATTCCAAATAAGCTTTAGCCCACACTATAAATATAGAAGCCTGTATTTAATTAGTAATATCTTTGATCTCTAAATTAATCCTAGATTAATTATAGATCACTACTAATTAAATAATATGATCTTATATTAATATAATATAACTTATAATATATTAATAAATCATAACTTGTACTATTCACAAATATTATCCATAAATTGTTCGGGTGAAGTGCAACCCAAATGGACTATGCCGGGTCGGGTCAAGTTCATACCAAATATAGTTATGAACTTAGACACTATATCCAACAGTCTCCCACTTGGATAAGTCTAATAACTATAGTTGCAAGTATGACTTCAGGAACCGATCAACAATCGTAGCTCTTTAAACTCTGTTGAACTAGAACGTGCCATTTAAGATAAGTGATCACATAATCCTCTGTTCTAGATATCAGTCGGACAAATACATGGAACATGGTGTTGCTTATTGTCCAACATTTGTTTCTCGATTTGCGATTTGTTTGACATAGAACTTAATTGAACACATCAATTTAGTTCTGACCGGGCCCGGTACATAGGTCAAAACAAACTCATCGAGGGGCCCAGATATCAACTTCTAATCCAAGAAGGAATAGATAAACTTCGACTCATATGTTTGTTCTACCAATCATTGAGTTACAAACAAAAGCATGTTTTATAACATCGAGTTACCAATGCGTTTTCGTACAATCAATGCATAACCAACTTGTAAGTAACAAATCATATCTCTAGGTTTGAAGACTTATATGATATTACCGTCTCACGATCACTCGAGATAGAATTCCATGAAGTGATTCCAGTGAGCGTGGGTTGAGTCCAATGCTCAGAACTTATGAGCACTCATGATTGTTGTAGCCATGTCCAACACCTTAGACCTCTGCAACCAATCATGACAGTCTTGATTCATACCTACTTTTGACATATGACCGACATAATTATTCTGGAAGTCAAAGCATGCAAAAAGAAATAAATTAAATGAACCACAAGTGATAGAAACACTTTACTCATAAATAAAACACCTTTTATTCATCATCAAATGTCAATTACACTTTACAAATTTCATAATTTATCTAACTACTAAAACTTATATCATCCTTCAGCACTATGCTCCGAGCATGCTGGAGATGCTTAACCCTACTCAGTCCCTTCGTGAGGGGATCTGCTGGGTTCTCATCCGATGATACCCTCTTTGCCATGAGGATTCCTTCTTCTATTCGATGTCTGATGAAGTGATATTTTCTATCAATGTGTCTGGATCTCCCATTATCTCTTGGTTCCTTGGCTAAGGCAACCGCACTATTGATGTCACAGAAAATCTCCATCGGCTCTTTTATGGTTGGTACAACTCCAAGGTCTCCGATGAAGTTCTTTAGCCATATAGCCTCCTTTACTGCCTCGCTTGCTGCTATATACTCTGATTCACAAGTGGAATCAGCCACTGTTCCTGCTTGGAACTCTTCCAAGTGATTGCTCCTCCGTTTAAGGTAAAGACCCAACCCGACTGAGAGCGGAAATTATCCCTATCAGTCTGGAAGCTAGCATCACTATACCCTACAACTCTCAAGTCATCACTCCCACCGAAGGTAAGGACCCAGTCCTTAGTCCTTCGTAGGTACTTGAGGATATTCTTTATCGCAGTCCAGTGTTCCTTGCCAGGGTTCCCCTAATACCTGCTAACCATGCTCAAAGCAAAGGCTACATCAGGTCGAGTACACGTCATAGCATACATGATCGATCCTACAGTTGAAGCATAAGGTAGTCCACTAATTTCTGCTATCTCAGCCTCAGTACTTGGGCTTTGTGTCTTACTAAATCTGGCATTACTTTGACTGGGTAACTCACCTTTCTTGGAGTTATGCATGTTGAATCTTTTCAACACTTTGTCCACATAGGTGCTTTGACTAAGTCCAATTAGTCTTTTACTCCTGCTTCTCAAAATCCTTATCCCTAGGATATAGGCAGCTTCATCAAGGTCCTTCATAGCGAAACACTTTCCAAGCCAGGACATTACTTCATGCAGAGTTGGGATGTCATTTCCTATGAGTAGTATGTCATCCACATACAATACCAAGAAGATGACTATACTCCCACTAGCCTTGACATAAACACAAGATTCATCTTCACTCCTAGAAAAGCCAAATTCCCTTACCTTTTCATCAAAGCAAAGATTCCATCTGCGAGGTGCTTGCTTCAATCCATAAATGGATTTCTCAACCTTACACACTCTATTAGGGTACTCGTTGCTGAAAAAACCCTCTGTCTTACTCATGTAAACATCTTCAGCCAACTTTCCATTAAGGAAAGCAGTTTTGACATCCATTTGCCATATTTCATAGTCATGAAATGCAGCTATGGCTAACAGAACCCGAATAGAGTTAATCTTGGCTGCTGGAGAAAATGTCTCATCATAGTCCACTCCAGGAATTTAAGAGAAGCCCTTTGCAACCAGTCTAGCCTTATCAGTGTGTACTTTACCATCCATGTTGGTCTTCTTCTTGAAGATCCATTTGCACCCTACAGTCTTACGACCGGGTACATTTTCAACCAAGTTCCAAACTTGATTGTCATACATGGATTGTATCTCGCTATCCATAGCCTCTTTCCATTTAGCAGCCTCAGGGCCTACCATGGCTTCCGTGTAGCTGGTAGGTTCATCCAGACCTACTAGTGTCTCATCACTAATAAGTGTCTCACCTTCTGCAGTAATATGAAAACCATAGTAGTGCTCAGGTGCATTCCTAACTCTCGTGGAACGTCTCAGAGGTACAGAATCGTCAATTGGCTCAACAGGAGTTACCTCCTCAAGTTGAGGGCTAGGGTTTGAAGTTCCTTCACCACTTGAATCTTGAAGTTCTTCAAGGTCAATTTGCCTCCCACTGTCTCCTTGGCTTATAAATTCTCTCTCACGAAAGACTCCTCTTCTTGCTACAAAGACCATATTATCACTAGGTCTGTAAAAGAGGTAACCAGAGGATCTTTGTGGGTAGCCCATGAAAATACACCTCTCGCTTCGGGGTTCTAGCTTATCATGAGACTCGCGCCTCACAAAAGCTTCGCAATCCCAGATCTTGATGTGGTCTAGTTTGGGTACTTTACCAGTCCACATCTCGCGAGGAGTTTTGGCAACTTTCTTTGTAGGGACTAGATTAAGGATATGGGCGGCAGTCTCTAAGGCATACCCCCAAAATGAGATTGGTAGCGAAGCTCGACTCATCATGGAACGAACCATATCCAACAAGGTTCGATTACGCCTCTCAGCTACACCATTCAACTATGGTGTCTTGGGTGGTGTCAATTGTGAGACTATCCCACATTCCCTTAGATAGTCAAGGATCTCTGAACTAAGATACTCACCACCACGATCAGATCGAAGCATCTTAATGTTCCTGCCCATTGATTCTCAACTTCCTGTTTAAATTCCTTAAACCTTTCGAAAGTCTCTGACTTATGCTTGATTAAGTATACATACCCATATCTACTGTAATCATCGGTAAAAGTCAAATAATAACGATTAGCATCCCTTGTGGCATGTTTGAATGGTCCACACACATCCGTTTGTACAAGGTCCAACAAACCTTCACCGCTCTCACACGAGCCTGTGAAGGGTGAGTTTGTCATTTTTCCAAGTAAGCATGATTCGCAACTATCATCTGACTTTAGGTCAAATGACTCCAAGACTCCTTCCTTTTGGAGTTGCCCTATATGCTTCTTGCTTATATGTCCAAGTCGATAATGTCATAACGATGCTTTATCCAAGTTATTATTATTAATAGAATTAATACACATCACATTATTTCCTAAGTTATCAACCACAGATACTGTTTCATACACGCCATGACAAGGTAACGCTTTAAAATAAAGAACATAATTAAAGAAAGCATCAATAGAACCAACTTCATTATTAAATGAAAAGGTAAAGCCTTGTTTATACAATGCATGAAAGGAAATAATATTTCTCGCCATTTCTGGTGAATAACAACATTTATTCAAATCTAAACTAAACCCACTACTTAGCGACAAAGTATAAACTCCAATCTTGGTGACAGGTGTAACTTTCCTATTCCCCATGATTAAGTTTATTCTTCTTTGCTCCACATTCTCACTTCTTCTTAGTCCCTGCAAGTCACAACAAATATGAATACCACAACCGGTATCAAGGACCCGAGATTTAGAATGGGGTGAGTTATTAGAAATGATAGTGTAAATACCTGCATGGTTGGGTTTAACTTTCTCATCCTTTACATCTTGCTGGTACTTTGGGCAGTTTCGCTTCCAATGTGCCTTTTCATGGCAATAGAAGCATTCAGCCTCTTTTGGGTCAGAAGAAGGAGTGATGAAACCTTTCTTGGTTCCACTTGAAGAAGAGCCATCAAGGGTCCTAACCTTGGTACCCTTCGAAGAACTCTTTCTCTTCTTCCCTCGCCCGTTCCCGATTGCCAAGACAGGGGCAGAGTTTGTAGAATTAGGAGTAGTAACAACCGCCTTACCCTTAAGACCACTTTCCACGGTCTTTAAGAGTCCTTGAAGTTTGCTGAGTGTGACCTCTTCCTTGTTCATGTGGTATGTCATGCGGAATTGATCATAACATGAAGGTAAGGAGTGCAAAATGGTATCTATTGCAAGCTCCTCAGGGAAGTTCACATTTAGCTTCAGCAAACGGTCCACAAATCTTTTCATTTTCTGCATGTAGCCTGTGATGGGTTCACCATCCTTCATGCGATTTTTTATCATGGAGGAGATGATTTCATACCTCTCTTGACAAGCACTTTGATGGTATCTTTCCATCAAGTCTTGGTGCATCTTATAGGGGTAGAAATCTTCATAGGATTTTTGAAGATCTGCGGTCATAGTGGCTATCATGATGCATGCCACTTTGGTGGCATCCCTTTCATGTGCCCTAAACTCAATGATCTCTTGAGGAGTAGCAACTGTCTCATCAATCTCCTTAAGCTCCTTATCGAGGACATATTCGTTGTCCTCATAGCAAGTAATCATTCTGGTGTTTCTGATCCATTCGTTAAAGTTGGATCCATCAAAAATGACTTTCCCACATAAGTTCATAAAAGTAAAGGAGCCATTGGGATTAGAACCAGAAGTAGTAGTGTTTGCAGACATTTGAAAATGAAGAAAGAAGGTTTTAGTTTAGATATAGATATAGTCCTTAATAAAACACCCAAATGTAGTATTAAGGCTAGGATCCAATCACAATATATTATAACTTAGAAGAGGTATGATGTAGTCTAAGTAATAACATATTTGAAAGGTAGGTGAATGACGATTCACCAATTTCCACCAAAAAACGAAATAGTAAATATTAAGTTTTTGATTTGGTACTTAGAAATTCCTAGATTCTTTTGAGATTCAATGAACTTTTCAAAGGCATGTTTCAATCTCGAGTGTCCCCTCAAAGTTTTGTGACTGGGATGCCGAGGATCACAAAACGAGGTGTGAAGTAACCATACAAATCACTTGGTATCCTTAAATTTTATCACTCAATCGATGTGCCGGTAAACCACACACGCTCCATCGAAACTATAATAAACTTGAAGTCACCCTTTACCTACCTTGTTAAGCCCAAGTTAGTGTGTCGGTTAACCACACACGCTCCACCAACGACTTAAACAAAGTGTAAAGTGTAATTTCATGGATTAGCACCTTATTCACATTTTTCCTAAAGTAACTAAGATTGGGAATTTAATAAAACATATAGTTACTTTATAATATTCATCATATTTTAAATGAGAATTTATAAGTCTTTGTCTTACCCGTTCGGCTAACGACCCTCCACCAGTCAAGCAAGCGGTGGGTGAGAGTGGACACCCATTAAGTTGCCATTTTATAGGCAACAACCTTATACCCACCTTATAGACCGGCTTCGTGAATGAGGCGTACTAGCGGTAAGACGACTTTGTTCTTATACATATATATAATTATTAAATCATAATAATATAAGTATAAGGGTTGAATTTTAACTTATAAAATTCTAAGGGATGGAACTAAAGATTAACTTGACTTTACTTGTTCCAAAACTTGAGGGCAAGTTTTGTAAACTTTCAAAACTTTTCATTTCTTGTAACTTATGAGTTTAATAGAGTAATAAAATGAAGACTCTTCATTTTTCTAACTCTTGTGTTCTTTTAATGGTTTTTTAATCCAAGTGACTTTTGGTTTTCCATAACTTGAGGACAAGTTATTGTCACAACTGGAAATTTTGTGTCTTGTAAACTATACACTCAAGCTAAAGTGAATTGAAAAGCTTAAGAACATGTGTAACACCCATGATTGTAACAACAAAATTTCAATCAAATACACCATACAATCATTTCAAAAGGTCAACAAGCAATTGGAAACCCTAAAGGTTCTTATTTAGGCCCACTTTGGGCTAGAACTTCCTAATTGGGCCTAATAGACCAATAAACTTCCAATTTGACTAATTTGGGTTTAGAACTCTTAAATGGGCTCTAATTGGACCCACATCTATTTGTTTCAACATTTTGGGCTATGTTGGACCTAGAATGAAATGAATTAAGAGCCTTGATACATAAATAACCTAAACTAGTCCAATAAAAATATAAAAATCCTACCACATTCCTTTAGACTTAAAACATACTCAAGATTAACACTAACATTGGGCTTAGGGGCAAAGGCCCAAATTTTTCCTTTTCCTTCCAAGAATCTCGGCCCAAAAGCCCAAGCCCAAGATGAAGAGTTGACTTCATCATGCCACCTCATTATTACCTCTTGGTTCTCCATGCAACATCTCATACTTCCATGTATACATCACCTCAAGGTCTATTTCTTCTTCCTCTCTCTCATTCTCGGCCGAACACCCTTCTACACTCACCAAAAATTCATTCCAAACCTCTCTAAGTCTTGAAGAGCATTCCTCCCTCCCTCTCCTAAAATTTTCGAGATATAAGTGCATTCCAAGGAGATTTTTCACAAAAATCACCATCCAAGGTAAGGTTATACTTAATTCTATGATCTAGTTTCCTTGATCTATCAAATATCTCTTCTTAAATCATGAGAAATCATGATCTTGTACCTTAGAAACACCTCAAGGCCGAGATCTTCATCAAGGGGTGCTAAGGCCGAAAATCACCAAACTTTCTTCCATCTTTTCTTCCAAAAACCGAAAGCTTCAAACAAGGTGAGCTTCATACCCCCTATTTTCGGTTTTCATAAGTTTTTTTTTTTTTGGGGGGGGGGGGGGATACAAGTGAAAGTGTAGATGTATATGTGTTTTGTATGCTTTGTATGATTCCATGCTTATATGTGTGCTTTTGTGTGTTATAATGTTGGATCTAGCCATAAAACCCCTCAAAACCGAGATATACCTTATGTTAAAAGACTCTAGCATCAAATATATTTCTACATACAAAGTATTTCTAGAAAAAAGGCTAAATGGTTTAGTAACAATTTCTTTGGGCTAAAAATACCATTTTTGGACTTAAAATGCGAAAAATACAAACTTTAAGGGCCTAAATTGACAAATCACGAATTCTGATGGTTGAACTATGTCAAAACAGTTTCAATAAAACAATTTCTGGAAATATACTCATTTAGAGGATTAAAAACATAAATTTCAAGCTTAATGGGCTAAAAATGACATTTTCGGCCCAATGAGGCCCATTATGCGAGATTTTCCGTTTTGGAGGGCCAAAACTGTATTTTTCTGTAAAACAGTGGACTATAAGTTTTCCAAGTCCTTTTCAAAGGTTTAAAATGATTTTTAAATTTAAAGGGGACTAAAGTTGCAAAAATTTTACAATTTGGGCCAAAATTGTCAAACTTGCGAAAAAGATGGGTTATAACCGAGAAAACTGAAATTTCAGGGGCTTAAGCTGTTTTCTATGAAAAATATGCTGGAAAATATTTATTTCAATAATTTTTGGTATTAAAATGTCAAGAAAATTGATTTAAGTACAAAACCGTAAAGTATTTAAATAAAGGGTTGAAAAAGTAAATTTTACAAACAATGAGGGACTGAAAACAGAAAATTTTCAAGGCTAGTTCAATACATACATTTTGACCAAATGATGGTATCACGACTATCGACGAAATACAATACATTACAACACCAAAAGTCGTTGTTAAACGAATTGGGTCGGTCTCGAACCAATAAAAACCCGAAACCACTAACACAACGACACTATGACATAATGACACTACGATCAATAACTAATAACGATCGGGAAGTCACTATACATGTGAGTGTGCACAGACGTCTACGCACCACCTTTGGGCCCCAAAAGTGTAAAATCTTGTTTGTTGAGCCTAGCTAGCCCAATGACCTGATCTTAAGGCCCAAAGACCTCTCTCTTACGAAGTGTTGGGTTTTACCGATCCGACATAACGTAAAAGGACTTTCAATGGCTTGTATACTACTGGTCCCCAAGGGTCCTTTGGTATTGCTAGTAAAGTCTACATTTTTATGCGAGGCGGGTCTGGGACCCCTCGTACCCTTTATCCCCAACCGGCTAATGGAGTCACCAAGGCCTTCGTGTCCTCGTTCTCTTCGGGTGTGGGACTACACGTAGTCAGGGCGGTTGGAGAATGTGATTAGTACGGACGACGCCTACGGGATCGTTAGTATCGCTATAGACTAGTCGTTTGTGTAACGTGTGTTTGTAGCAAATAATCATGCTCAACAATAATCCAACGTCGCCTGGTACCGATAACTTCACACGTTGCAATTGTTTCAATGTACGAATTAGGAAAACATCGGGTTTTCCTAGGGTATTTCAATACATACAGACTCGGAATGCACAAAAATTTTAAATGAACAATTTTTACAAGTATAGAAACAAACAAGCATACCTATGGATCTTCACACATTTTTGACTTTACTATTTTCAGAAAATATCGGATTTTCTGGTGTTTCTCAAAACATTACAAACATTGGATTTCAAACATTACTTATGAACTCACCAACATTTCATATGTTGACGTTTTTCAAAATACTTGTATTCTCAGGTAACAGATAAAGTGGAGGATGAATTGTACTCTAAGACGTTTTGTTGTGGTTTAATTTAGTATCAAACAGTTATTTTTGAGAATGTAATGTTTTGGAACAATGTAATGGATGTAAACGCTACCAGTTGTATCATTCCAAATGTTGGTGATGTATAATGTTATGTTTCATGTATATGCATTGTGATGGTATTCAATTGAGTCACGATAGCCCTCGGACGTTTCCGCCGTCTGGTTCGGGGGTGTAACAGGTTGGTATCAGAGCTTTGTTTATAGTGAACTAGCATATCTAGCCACACATGGATATGTAACTATAAACCAAAAAGAGGGACTAACATAACTCTGAACAAAACAAGTAAATAAAACACCCTTGTTTGCACTAGGAATAGGAACATAACGCCGAACCAAACAAAAATAATACTAGTATCTCGGTTAATTCGGGACTGTTCTTAGTGATACCAAGGAGTGAATGTAGCCTGATCAACTACATTCTCTCCAAGGTAAAACTAACACACGTTCGGATGAGATCGGGATTTCTAGGGAATCTAAAACTATACCCCTACCACCGAAAAGAGAACGCCTACTTGATCTATGCGATAATTGTAGCATCCTAGGAATAACGTTAGCATAATTACGCACTCTCGCAGACCACATGGCTGGTTTTCATCACCCGGGATCCCCTACTTCCCTAACCAGGGGAACAACGGATGGCTAGAGGAGGAGCCTGAGGAGGAGCCTGAGGAAGAGCCTGAGGAGGAGCCCGAGGAAGACCCCGAAGAGGAATCTGACGGGGAACCGGAGGCCGAAGTTGATGGCGAGCCGGCCGAATCAGAGGAAGATGAAGGAAGCCTCGAGGAGGATGCTGATGATGGAGAAGGGGGTGATTCGGATGCGGAGTCCGAAGTCATCAACCCCCCTTACCCGATCAGAGTACCTGCTTATCGCGTAGGCCCCACTGGTCCTACACCGCCCTGGGGTATTGATCTTTGGAGATGGAGCAGACAGCAGGGACAGCGACCCCCGTACGGCATGTCACGCGAGTTCTTTGACCTGAGAGACGGAGGACCGGCCGATCGAGCCCTTCCAGTCATGGTGAAGCGGTTGCGGAATACGGGCGACCTTGCCCAGGACACTGCTGATCAGGTGCGCCAGTTAAGGACTAGGGTCGAGCGTGCGGAGCAGGAGACGCGTGACGTCCTTCGAGAGTTTCACATGAGGCAGGCTCGGTGGGAGTTCCGACTTCGGGACGCAGAATGCTTGGTGGCTCGTCTTCAGGGAGCATCCACATCCTCGGCACCACCTCCGGACGCAGCTCATCGCGGTTAGGGATAGACTATCTTAGTAGGTCGTTAGGAAATATGCTATGTACTCCAACTCTATGTTTAAGTGACTACACTACTCATAGAGTCGTTATGCTGTCGAACTAGTATCACTCATGTATGCTCCTACGAGCAAAATTTTCATGTATCAAATGCGGATAATATTAATAAATTTTTTTA
The DNA here is from genome assembly GCF_052625555.1 of Lactuca saligna. Taxonomy (NCBI): domain Eukaryota; kingdom Viridiplantae; phylum Streptophyta; class Magnoliopsida; order Asterales; family Asteraceae; genus Lactuca; species Lactuca saligna. The sequence goes on from NC_136417.1 coordinate 153,899,890, forward strand.
CGTGTTTTATTACGATATTACAAATTGCTATGTGTTGAAAAAAAATTATTATTGATCGGTCAATGGTAGTAGTGTTAACTTCGTACCATGCACCTAGTCAGTAGGATCACGACCTCACAGAAAATACATACCCTCAACATCTTTCCGTATTGTGACAGAAAGATGCCTCCCCGACCAGCCCACGGAAACCCAAGACCAACCCCACCTGAAGTTGACTCAGCCGCTTTGCAGGCAGCTGTATCTGCTACAGTCACTGCAGCGATTGCACAAATTCAACAAGGGAACAATGGAGGAGCCGGAAGTTCGAACAACGGAATGAATCAAGGAACCACCAAGACATGTACCTACAAGGACTTCACAAACGCCAAACCACGAACTTTCAATGGCATGGGAGGAGTGATCACTCTGAAGCGATGGATCGAAAAGGTGGAGTCGGTATTCGAGATATGCGACTGCCCTGAGCACATGAAGGTGAAGTTCGCGGCCTGCACTTTTGTGGATCAAGCGCTCACCTGGTGGAACGGACATGTAGAATCCATGACGCTCCCTGTAGCCAACTCTATGCCGTGGACAGAGATGAAAGAAATGTTGATGGCTGAGTACTGCCCACGAGGCGAAATACAGAAGATGGAGCAAGAGCTATGGAACCTCACTGTGCAGAACGCGAATATCGATGCCTACATATTGAGATTTAGCGAACTATCTCTGTTGTGCCCGGGTATGATCACCTTGGAAGGAAAGAAGATTGAGCGATTCGTCTGGGGACTCACGTCACCAATTCAAGGGAATGTGATAGCTGCAAACCCCGAAACATTCAATAGTGCGAAAAGATTGGCAAAAAGGTTGTATGACCATAACAACAAGAAGGGAGAGAAACCGGTGGAGATTGAGAAGACGAAGGAAGATGATGGCAAGAGGGGAAAGAACAATAAGAGGAAGGGGTGCCAGGGCCCCGACACCTCCAAGAAGCAGCAGACAGTAGCGGTTAATGTTGTTACCGCACCGGTTCCAGCCGCACCACATGCTCCAACCTCAGCCACTTCAAATGCTTCCAAACCTTATTCCGGTAATTTTCCCAAATGCAACAAGTGCGGTTTCCATCACTATGGAGAATGCAAGGATTTTCAATGCACCAGTTGCAACCGAAGGGGACACACTGCAAAGTACTGCAAGACTTACCCTCCCCAGAACCAAAATCAGGGAACCAACAGCAACAACCCTCGCAACAACAACAACACCCATGCCAGCGGCAATAACGCAGGGCCTAGCTACACCTGCTTCGGATGTGGGAAGACTGGACACATCCGCCGAAACTGTCCTAACAACAGCAATTTAAGAAATGGAGGAACAGGAAGGATGTTGACCATGGGTCAGGGTGAGGCCCTTCAAGACCCCTCTGTTGTTACCGGTACGTTTCCCTTAAACCACGCTTATGCATGCATCTTATTTGACACCGGAGCGGAGCGAAGCTTCGTAAGCAATAAGTTTAAACATTTATTAAAACAAATGCCCCAAAAGCTAAATGAAACCTATACGGTGGAAATGGCCAATGGGAAAACCGAATCCACTGGGGAAATCTACACCGGATGTACTCTAACTCTTAACCAACACGTCTTTCGAATAGATCTAATGCCAGTGTCAATTAGGAGTTTCGATGTGATCATCGGCATGGACTGGTTAAGCCCCCCCAATGCCGAAATTATGTGCCATGAGAAGGCCGTTCGTCTTCGTCTCCCAAATCACGAAACCCTAGTAATTTACGGAGACAAATCTAGCATGAACCTTCGCCTCATTTCGTGCATCAAGGCACAGAAATATCTAAGAAGGAACAATCTGGCGTTTTTGGCTCACGTGGTGGACAAAACCAAGGAGGAGATTAACGTTTGAGACATCCCTGTAGCATGTGAATTTCCGGACGTGTTTCCTGAAGATCTCTCAGGAGTACCCTCGGAGAGACAGGTTGAGTTTCGAATTGACCTTATTCCAGGAGCAACTCCTCTCGCTAAATCACCCTATCGGCTGGCTCCTACTGAGATGCAGGAATTATCCAGCCAACTTAGCGAACTTTTGGACAAGGGATTTATTCGACCTAGTTACTCGCCATGGGGAGCTCCGGTGCTCTTTGTCAAAAAGAAAGACGGATCTTTTAGAATGTGCATCGATTACAGAGAATTAAATAAACTCACAATCAAGAACCGCTACCCACTCCCACGAATTGATGACCTATTTGACCAGCTCCAAGGAGCTAGTTATTTTTCTAAAATAGATCTACGGTCCGGATACCACCAACTCAAAGTCCGGGAAGAGGATATTCCAAAAACTGCTTTCCGAACTCGCTACGGACATTATGAATTTTTTGTAATGCCCTTTGGCCTAACAAATGCCCCTGCCGCATTTATGGACCTAATGAATCGAATTTGCCGACCGTTCCTCGACAACTTTGTCATTGTTTTTATCGATGCCATCCTCGTCTATTCTCGAAGCAAGGAAGAGCACGGCCAACATCTCTGACAAGTCTTAGAAACTCTGCGATCAGAAAAACTTTACGCCAAACTCTCTAAGTGTGAGTTCTGGCTGCGAAGTGTGAACTTCCTAGGTCATGTAGTCAGCCAAGATGGAATCCATGTGGATCCCTCTAAAGTCAAAGCTGTAAAAGGATGGGCAATCCCGACAACACCCACAGAAATTCGTCAATTCTTGGGATTAGCAGGCTACTATAGGAGATTCATTCAAAACTTCTCTAGGATCGCCAAGCCGCTTACCTCGCTTACGCAAAAGGGTGTACCATTCAAATGGACAAACAAACAAGAGATTGCGTTTCGAACCTTGAAACAAGCTCTCTGTAGCGCACCTGTACTATCTCTGCCTGAAGGAATGGAAGATTTTGTAGTCTACTGCGACGCGTCAAATCAGGGCTTAGGTTGCGTTCTCATGCAACGTGGGAGAGTGATCGCCTACGCATCCCGCCAGCTAAAGACGCATGAAGTAAACTACACGACCCATGACCTAGAGTTGGGAGCTGTAGTCTTTGCCCTAAAGATTTGGAGGCATTACCTTTACGGTACAAAGTGCACCGTCTTCACGGATCACAAGAGTCTCCAACACATCTTAAACCAAAATGAGTTGAACATGAGGCAACGAAGATGGGTTGACTTGTTAAACGATTATGAGTGTGAGATTAAGTACCACCCAGGCAAGGCCAACGTGGTAGCTGATGCCTTAAGTCGGAAGGAGTACTCTAATCGTTGTACGAAAACTCTCTCGATAACCATTCAATCGCACCTGGCCACTCAAATTGCGGTAGCCCAGTCAGAGGCCAGGAAGACGGAAAAATAGAGCAAGTGAAGCATTGCGCGGAATGGAAAATAACCTGGAGGCAAAGGAGAATGGAGTATACTATTTCATGAACCGTATTTGGGTTCCTAAATTTGGAGGGTTTAGAGATGTTGTCATGAAGGAAGCCCACAAGACGCGATACTCCATTCATCCCGGTTCCGATAAGATGTATCTGGATATTAAACAACACTATTGGTATCCTAACATGAAGGCGGAAATCGCGACCTACGTCAGTAAGTGCCTTACGTGCGCCAAAGTAAAGGTGGAATATCAAAAACCCTCAGGACTGTTACAACAACCGGCAATCCCTGAGTGGAAATGGGAAGGGATTTCTATGGATTTCGTGACCAAGCTACCCAAAACGTCGGATGGATTAGACACCATATGGGTAATAATTGACCGACTAACGAAATCTGCCCATTTCCTGCCAATCAAAGAATCGTACAAGATGGAGAGATTGACGCGGTTATACATTCGAGAGATCGTGAGACTTCACGGAATACCAACATCTATCATCTCGGATAGGGACAGTAGGTTCACGTCCCAATTTTGGCAATCACTCCTTAAGGCGATGGGAACAAACCTCGATATGAGCACCACTTATCATCCACAAACGGATGGTCAAAGCGAGTGAACCATCCAAACGCTCGAAGATACGCTCCGCGCATGCGTGATAGACTTTGGGAAGTCTTGGGACACCCACCTACCCTTAATCGAGTTTTCATACAACAATAGTTACCATTCGAGCATCAAGGTGGCTCCTTTCGAAGCACTGTACGGGCGTAAATGTAGATCACCATTATGTTGGGTTGAAGTAGGTGACACCCAACTAGCAAAAACACACACGTCGGACGAAGCACTAACGGGACCGGAGATCATCCGTGAAACCACGGAAAAGATCGTTCAAATCAGGGCTCGATTGCAAGCATCGCGTGACCGACAAAAGAGCTACGCTGATAAACGCCGAAAGCCCTTAGAATTTCAGGTCGGTGATCGAGTACTATTAAAAGTCTCGCCCTGGAAAGGAGTCATTCGTTTTGGAAAGCGGGGAAAACTAAATCCGCGATACATTGGACCTTTCGAAATCATCGCCCGAATTGGTCCAGTAGCATACAGACTGCAACTACCCGCAGAGCTAAACGGTGTACACCCCGTGTTTCATGTCTCTAACCTAAAGAAGTGCCTATCATACGAAACCCTTGTCATTCCTCTTGACGAAATCGAAATCAATGAGAATCTCCTGTTCGTCGAAGAACCAATCGAAATCATGGACAGGGAGGTGAAGCGTACAAAACAGAGCTGCATCCCAATCGTGACGGTATGGTGGACGCAAAGCGTGGACCAGAATTCACTTGGGAACGCGAAGATCAAATGAAGCAAAAGTACCCTCACCTATTCTAGCATTCTCAAATCCAACTTTCAAACAGAATTTCGGGACGAAATTCCCTCTAACGGGGGATGATGTCACAACTGGAAATTTTGTGTCTTGTAAGCTATACACTCAAGCTAAAGTGAATCCAAAAGCTTAAGAACATGTGTAACACCCATGATTGTAACAACAAAATTTCAATCAAATACACCATACAATCATTTCAAAAGGTCAACAAGCAATTGGAAACCCTAGAAGTTCTTATTTAGGCCCACTTTAGGGTAGAACTTCCTAATTGGGCCTAATAGACCAATAAACTTCCAATTTGACTAATTTGGGTTTAGAACTCTTAAATGGGCTCTAATTGGACCCACATCTATTTGTTTCAACATTTTGGGCTATGTTGGACCTAGAATGAAATGAATGAAGAGCCTTGATACATGAATAACCTAAACTAGTCCAATAAAAATATAAAAATCCTACCACATTCCTTTAGACTTAAAACATACTCAAGATTAACACTAACATTGGGCTTAGGGGCAAAGGCCCAAATTTTTCCTTTTCCTTCCAAGAATCTCAGCCCAAAAGCCCAAGCCCAAGATGAAGAGTTGACTTCATCATGCCACCTCATTATTACCTCTTGGTTCTCCATGCAACATCTCATACTTCCATGTATACATCACCTCAAGGTCTATTTCTTCTTCCTCTCTCTCATTCTCGGCCGAAAACCCTTCTACACTCACCAAAAATTCATTCCAAACCTATCTAAGTCTTGAAGAGCATTCCTCCCTCACTCTCCTAAAATTTTCGAGATATAAGTGCATTCCAAGGAGATTTTTCACAAAAATCACCATCCAAGGTAAGGTTATACTTAATTCTATGATCTAGTTTCCTTGATCTATCAAATATCTCTTCTTAAATCATGAGAAATCATGATCTTGTACCTTAGAAACACCTCAAGGCCGAGATCTTCATCAAGGGGTGCTAAGGCCGAAAATCACCAAACTTTCTTCCATCTTTTCTTCCAAAAACCGAAAGCTTCAAACAAGGTGAGCTTCATACCCCCTATTTTCGATTTTCATAAGTTTTTTTTTTGGGGGGGGGGATACAAGTGAAAGTGTAGATGTATATGTGTTTTGTATGCTTTGTATGATTCCATGCTTATATGTGTGCTTTTGTGTGTTATAATGTTGGATCTAGCCATAAAACCCCTCAAAACCGAGATATACCTTATGTTAAAAGACTCTAGCATCAAATATATTTCTACATACAAAGTATTTCTAGAAAAAAGGCTAAATGGTTTAGTAACAATTTCTTTGGGCTAAAAATACCATTTTTGGACTTAAAATGCGAAAAATACAAACTTTAAGGGCCTAAATTGACAAATCACGAATTCTGATGGTTGAACTATGTCAAAACAGTTTCAATAAAACAATTTCTGGAAATATACTCATTTAGAGGATTAAAAACATAAATTTCAAGCTTAATGGGCTAAAAATGACATTTTCGGCCCAATGAGGCCCATTATGCGAGATTTTCCGTTTTGGAGGGCCAAAACTGTATTTTTCTGTAAAACAGTGGACTATAAGTTTTCCAAGTCCTTTTCAAAGGTTTAAAATGATTTTTAAATTTAAAGGGGACTAAAGTTGCAAAAATTTTACAATTTGGGCCAAAATTGTCAAACTTGCGAAAAAGATGGGTTATAACCGAGAAAACTGAAATTTCAGGGGCTTAATCTGTTTTCTATGAAAAATATGCTGGAAAATATTTATTTCAATAATTTTTGGTATTAAAATGTCAAGAAAATTGATTTAAGTACCAAACTGTAAAGTATTTAAATAAAGGGTTGAAAAAGTAAATTTTACAAACAAGGAGGGACTGAAAACAGAAAATTTTCAAGGCTAGTTCAATACATGCAATTTGACCAAATGATGGTATCACGACTATCAATGAAATACAATACATTACAACACCAAAAGTCGTTGTTAAACGAATTGGGTCGGTCTCGAACCAATAAAAACCCGAAACCACTAACACAACGACACTATGACATAATGACACTACGATCAATAACTAATAACGATCGGGAAGTCACTATACATGCGAGTGTGCACAGACGTCTACGCACCACCTTTGGGCCCCAAAAGTGTAAAATCTTGTTCGTTGAGCCTAGCTAGCCCAATGACTTGATCTTAAGGCCCGAAGACCTCTCTCTTACGAAGTGTTGGGTTTTACCGATCCGACATAACGTAAAAGGACTTTCAATGGCTTGTATACTACTGGTCCCCAAGGGTCCTTTGGTATTGCTAGTAAAGTCTACATTTTTATGCGAGGCGGGTCTGGGACCCCTCGTACCCTTTATCCCCAACCGGCTAATGGAGTCACCAAGGCCTTCGTGTCCTCGTTCTCTTCGGGTGTGGGACTACACGTAGTCAGGGCGGTTGGAGAATGTGATTAGTACGGACGACGCCTACGGGATCGTTAGTATCGCTATAGACTAGTCGTTTGTGTAACGTGTGTTTGTAGCAAATAATCATGCTCAACAATAATCCAACGTCGCCTGGTACCGATAACTTCACACGTTGCAATTGTTTCAATGTACGAATTAGGAAAACATCGGGTTTTCCTAGGGTATTTCAATACATACAGATTCGGAATGCACAAAAATTTTAAATGAACAATTTTTACAAGTATAGAAACAAACAAGCATACCTATGGATCTTCACACATTTTTGACTTTACTATTTTCAGAAAATATCAGATTTTCTGGTGTTTCTCAAAACATTACAAACATTGGATTTCAAACATTACTTATGAACTCACCAACATTTCATATGTTGACGTTTTTCAAAATACTTGTATTCTCAGGTAACAGATAAAGTGGAGGATGAATTGTACTCTAAGACGTTTTGTTGTGGTTTAATTTAGTATCAAACAGTTATTTTTGAGAATGTAATGTTTTGGAACAATGTAATGGATGTAAACGCTACCAGTTGTATCATTCCAAATGTTGGTGATGTATAATGTTATGTTTCATGTATATGCATTGTGATGGTATTCAATTGAGTCACGATAGCCCTCGGACGTTTCCGCCGTCTGGTTCGGGGGTGTGACAATTATGGACTCCATTAAAACACATTATGATCAAAATTAATCTAGCACATAGGTTACAAATAATTCCTATGATCATCTAAACTTCATAAGAACAAGAACATGAATATGAACACTTTCATGAATCAAAATCACACTTAAACTTTGTAATTTTTGATAACTAGTTGTTGTAAATGAATTAGCAATGACATTACACCGTCTAAAACAAGTTTTCAAGTACCAAAACAGTTTAGGGTAATGTTTCTAATCCATTTCCAGCAACTAAAGTCGAAAATCTGCACTCTGTAGACCCTACTCGCCGAGTGCATGAACCTACTCAACGAGTAGGTTGAAGATACAAGTGAACTCGACGAGTCCCCCCATGGACTCGCCGAGTCCAGCAGTCAGACAGCAAGTTTTTTTGACTTTTTCCAAAATATTGCAACAATATCAAACAAACAAACCTGTCTCTGATACCACTGTTGAGTTTTGAGCATTCTAACACTTCCTAAGTGTACATGCAACCCTAATAAACCTTGGATCTATGTTTGTCTAAGATACATGAAAATAATTAATTTTCCAAGGTTTATATCCTAGCTAGCATGGCATGGGGAACATGAATCAAATAAAGCTAGAAGAAATACTTACCTTGAAGTTGTAGTTGATTGTTTAGAGTTTCTGAGCCTAGCACCAATAGTGTGGATGCCTCAAGTGGAAATCACAAATCACCACAAACTTGGAAGTTTGAGAGAATAGTCACTACTATCTTGAAAGTTGCCCTCACCTCAACAAGTGTCAACTAGTGTCATTTCAAGAACCAAAGCCTCATTTATATAGTGTGGAGGATTAGGGTTACATCCCTAAAACCCATGTCTCTTCATTTCCATGAGATCCATGGAATAAAGCTCCATGGAGTATCCATGGACTTTTCCATGCAAGCCTTGTTGGATTAATGTCTAAGTCCATAACTATAATTGGTAAGACTTGACCCGACCCGGCATGGTCCATTTGGGTTGCATACCATCATGCACTTGGATAGACTATAATGAGAGAAATAAGACACTTATGGTTATTAATATATTATAAGTTCTAGTATATTAATAATAAGAATAATGAGATTATTTAATTAGTATTGATCAAGAATTAATCTAGGATTAATTAAGTGATCAAAAGAAGACTAATTAAATATATGGGTTGATTGTGTAAATCATCCATACTTGTATAGTGGGCTAATGCTCCATGGATTATCTAGTTGGGCCAAAACCCATATGATGCTCCATGGATGCTCCATGGTATATTTGAACCCATGGATCCAAGGAAATGGAAAGTCATGACAATTAGAGTTTACCCTAATTGTATAACTATATAAGCATCTTATTCTTGAGGAAAATCGGCCACTAGAGAGACTAGTATTATTCTTGAAGAGGGCTAGCCGATTTCATGAAGTGTAGAATTCTCTCTAAGTTATTCTAAGTGTTTTGATGATTGTGAACCATTTGAGGTGTCACACTTGGGGCACTAGGCACTCAAGCTTCATGAAGACAAGCACCATCAAAGAGGTATGTATTCTATCTTGTTATATTGATAGTTTTGTATGCTAGATTAGGGTAATACCTTGGATGTTCATATTTGCATGTATAATAGAGAAAACATAGATCCAAGGTATTTAGGGTTGCATGTACACTTAGGAGTGTTAGAATGCTCATAACCCAACAGTGGTATCAGAGCCTAGGCTTGTTTTCTTGTTATACTTGCAAATGGAACTGAAAAATCGAGTTTTGATGTTGTCAGCCCAGCAGACTCGCCGAGTCCATGAAGGGACACGACGAGTCCAAGGCAAAATGCATCCAACTTGCCGAGTTGTGTTCATGCACTCGACGAGTTGGACCCAAGACAGCATATTTTCGAGGTTTTTTGGCTAGAAATGGACTAGGAACATTACCCTAAGTTGTTTTTGAACTTATAAACTTGTTTTTTGATGTGGTAATGTTCATGCTAATCCATTTTCAAAGATAGTTGTCAATAGATTCATGTTTTGTATTAGTTTAAAGGTTAGACTAATTACATGAAAAAGTTTGATTTGAATTATCTTGTTCCTATGAGTTGCTTAGATTAATAGAAAAGTTAATTGAAATAGTTGTTTTCAATCCATTTTAATCTAAGAGTTGAGTATAAAATGTTTTTGTGTAACTTGTCCTCAAGTTACATGAAGAGTCACATTAAAGACTCATAAAACTCAGAAAATTGACAAAGGTTACAAAAAAAAATGAAGAATCTAGTTCTAATTAATTGGAGTTATGACTCCATAATTTGTCTTCAAGTTATGGAGGACCAAGAGTCTCTTCATTAAATAAATAAAAAATAAAATAAAAAAAATGTAACCTTAATTAATTCCATAAGTTATAAAAATAAAGAAAAGTTAATTCTTTTATTAGTTTAAAGTCTTCCATAAGTTATGGAACTTGAAGAGTTTTTGGATTAAAACTACTTTAAACACATAAGTTATGGAATTAATTAGTTTTGAATAGTTTCAAAACTTGCCCTCAAGTTTTGGAATTTGTAAAGTTTTCTCTTATGAATACTTTAATTCCAAGTTAGCCCTTAGAATCTTAAAAGTTAAAATTCAACCCTTATACTTTATAATATTATAAGTTAATAATATATATATGTATAAAAGTAAAGTCAGTCTTACCGCTAGTATCCCTCATTCACGAAGCCGGTCTATAAGGTGGGTATAAGGTTGTTGCCTATAAAATGGCAACTTAATGGGTGTCCACTCTCACCCACCGCTTGCTTGACTGGTGGAGGGTCGTTAGCCGAACGGGTTTGACAGGACTATAATTCTCCCTTCATTAAAAGTATTAATGATAAATACTAAGTAACTAAACTCTTAATAATACCCAATCTTAGTTACTTAGGAAAATGTGAATAAGGTGCTAATCCATGAAATTACACTTTGCACTTTGTTTAAGTCGGTTAGTGGAGCGTGTGTGGTTAACTGGCACACTAACTTGGACTTAACAAGGTAGGTAAAGGGTGACTTAATATTTATCATAGTATCGATGGAGCGTGTGTGGTTAACCGGCACATCGATTGAGGGGTAATTTATTAAGGGTACCAAGTAATTTGCATGGTTACTTCACACCTTGTTTTGTGATCCTCGGCATCCCAGTCACAAAACCTGAAGGGCACACTCGAGATTGAAACATGCCATTGAACAGTTCAATGAATCTCAAAGATCTAGGAGTTTCAAAAACCAATTAAAACCTAATAATACATTTCGTTTATCTTGGTGGAAATTGGTGAATCGTCATTCACCTACCTTCAAATTGTTTTATAGCTTGGATTACGGCATACCTCTTCTAAGTTGTAAAATAGTTTGTTGGGTCCTAGCCTTAATATTTCATATTGGGTGTCATATTAAGGAGTTTAAAATCAACTATCTTGAATATCTCCCAAAAAGATGTCTGGTTTAGACATTTATGATCCTCCCAAATCTCTTGAAACAAGCTTTCCTAAATGAAGATGATGTCCCATGGAAATCATACTTCTTTCACCTCCTCCAATTATTCTCCCTACCCCACAAGTTCTTAAAAAGTTTAAGGTCACTTGAGCCCTATTGGCAAGTAAAGGTCTTGGTGTGATCACATCTTGGAGATGTAGTCACATATTGACAAGCCGGGAGAGTTGGGTGTCAAAGTCTTGAGAAAGTTGGTGGTTCAATCACTTTCTAAGTCACATAGTGAGTTCTTTTGGAACACCTATGAAACATACTATGACAATACCCTTAATGATCTTATCTATTTGTTAAGATCAACTTCCTGAAACTTTATGGACATTGACAATGGTGACACTGGAAATACGGAAGAAAACATTCTCTTCCCAAGGAAAGGGATTGACCATAGTCAACTAGGTTGACCAAATGGTAAAGAGAAAAGGTTAAGTCTGTAATAGTCCCGTGTACCATTATCAAAGGGTCCATATGTTTATATTGCCAAAGGAAGGGTCATTAGTTGCGAAGCTGCCAAATTTACCTACGGATGTTAAAGTCAATAAGTTTGACTCTACTTCAGGTAAAGTCCACTACTCTAACTCTGTTAAGTTTCTATTCTGAGACTCCTGATACATGATGTGACTGGGTCACATGGTAATGTTTTAAGAATCAAAGAAAAAGTAAAGGAACTTAAAGAAAGAATATGTTGAATCTGATCGCATAGATGGATTTCTATAGCGTAGTTTGAAGATCGGATTCTTGAGCTACTTCTTAGGAGTTATGAGGTATTGCTTAGGAATAGATAATAAGTTTTCATATGGAATTGTAAGGATAAGTTTTTCCGCATAGTTTTAAAAAATAAAAGAAATTTTTTGATTTTATTTATTTTAAGATATCCTTACAATGGCATTTGAGGAAAAATTGTTGCTTATATGATTCCATTAATAGCAAGAGTGGAAATATGAAATTGATTCCTTCATTTGTGGTAATGTCTAAATTTACCAAATAAGGAAAGATTCTCATCACCAAGTCTCAATTGGACCGGAACTTGGAATCATGCAAGTTGTATAGCATGATGAATGAGAACTTTCAAGTATTGGAAAAATTAAGACTAATTACTTGTTCACATGGATGTGTGAGTTAAGTAATGGACTAAGGGATCGAGTACATAGTCATGTGCACTGATTAAGTCCACCACAAAAGATGTAAGGCTATTCGTCATAGTTTACTAAAGCTCAGTAAATATGATTATACTTACAAGCTTAAGTGTAACTCTGAGACATTGGAAAAGGTTTCAATGCATAGCAGAGCGGATAAGAAGAATCAAATTAGGCAGAAGGATAAAAGTTTCTCAAATCTGAAAAGATGGGAGAGTACTTTAGTATCAGCTTTGTGATCATCTCAATGATTAAGAAACCATATCAAAATTAGTTCTCTAAGGAAGTCTTAGTGCATTCTTATGACTAAGAAGAAGGGGTCTTGAAATTGTTGAAATGGTTAAATCAAGAAGATGAGTCATACTTCGTTCCAATACAAGTCTTAGAGTCATACTCCAATATTGTAATATGAGTGACATGTCTTAAAGAAGGTTTAAGAACACTTATCAAATGTAAGAGTAAAAGTTTTCTACTCTTGTACATTTGAAATTGGTAAGTTGTGATGTTTTGGATAAAACAAAGACCAACTTAGGCCAATTGTGTGAAGTGTTTGTCTTGGTTAGAATCCACACTATCTCTTGGATGTTTGACAAGGGAGTCTTATAGGTCAAGAGGACAGTGGGAGTCTTAAAGGTCTTGAAAGTCTCAAGAACTAATCAAGAATAAAACCTGAAGTTCTTCACTAGCACACGACTTGAGGTTTATAACCTATCATGTTGACATATTCTGTGCCCATTTCAATCAAAGTTGGCTTTGCATATGAGTTCTTAGAATTCTCAATTGGTTGCACAACAACTTGGAAGCAATGGCAGGCCCTTGAGCTGCCAGGTGGCAAGAAATTAAGATTGAGTTCAATCCATAAGGTTTGGATTTGTCATTATCCTTGTCTTGTGACTATGGTTTTGACAATTCATATGGATAAGAACTCATACACCATTAAATCTAAGTGTCATAAGGTTTCTCTCCGATTCATGAAAATGATGGTGAGGAAACACTTTCACTAAGTAGATTTTAGCTAGATAGCAATTGTGATATTTGCATTCTCAAAGTCGTTAGTGGAGCGTGTGTGGTTTACCGGCACACTAACCTGGACTTGTGAGAAGTGGCAAAAAGGCCTAACCATTATGATTACGGCATCCCTCTTCATAATTGTTTAGACACACAAGTGTGCTATCTAAGGGAAGGTGTATGATTTTGATAAAGTTCTATCAAAACAATCCAGTATCAGAAATCTGAACTTTGGTAAGAAAGTCAATAAAGTATTGATTTCTAGAAGTCCAGCTGATTTCTAAGTACATGTCAAAGCTAGTGGGAGCATAAGTGTTATGCTAATAATCATCATGTTAGTAGGAGCATGATAATTATGATAAAGATTGCAAGTTAGCAATGTTAATTATAGAAAACAAAAGGTTTCAATTGGGAAAAAGTTGTTTTGCTATAATTAAGGGAGAGGAAATTATACTTCATCTCAAATCTATAAGCTTAGATCGTGAGGTTTTAATCATTTAGTCAAGGATATATATGAATTCATGTTGGAATGGCTCAACATGAATTCTGGAAGGACCATACTGACATAATCTGTAAGGAGGCAACTCTTGTTCAGAAGTGATAGTCAAAATGGAATCTGGAAATGTTTCAAAGTTAGAATTTTTCCAATCTGTTTAAGATTAGGAAACTTAATGCAAGAAGGATGTTTCTAAGGAGCTGATCTCCTTTGGAATACTCTGTAATGATTGTTGCCAAGTCTTTCTGACTTTGTGCATAATCATTACAAGAGGATCAATGCATATAAGTTTAGAATCTAACAGATTTTAGTAAATGGCATGAATTTGGAATTCTTGCATTTGCAGTAAGGATTTGGGAGTGTAAAAAGAGAATCATTGAAGTTATGTTCAATTGATCTAGTTCACAAAGTAAAGATCATAGACAAACATAGTATGCATACTTGGTGTATGGCATGACTAGTGTTTAAAAAAACATAGTGTACATGCTTGGAGCATGGGACAACTATTGTTTTAAATTTAAAAATAATGTTGATAGCTGAAACAGTATACAATGAATAATGTGTAATCATATGGTGATAAATAAAAGCTGTTTTATTTATATTCATAAGTTCTGAGACCAATTGGATTCAATTATTATTGTGTTGCACTTTGCATGTTTTGACTTCCCGAATAAACTAGGTTATTCTTCCGGAATGACTAAGTTATTCAAACCATCCACAGTCGGTCATATGTTGGAAGTAGATATGAATTAAGACTGTCATGGGTTGGCTTGTAGAGGTCTAAGGTGTTGGACAAATGGCTACAACACTCATGAGTGCTCATAAGTTCTGAGTATTGGATTCAACCCGTGCTCATTGGAATCACTTCATGGATTTTATCACGAGTGATCATGAGACGATAATATCTTATATTCTTCAAACCTAGAGATATGAGTTGTTACTATGAGTTGGTTGTACATTGATTGCACGAAAATGCATTTGGTAACTCGGTGCTATAAAACGTGCCTTTGTGTATGATTCAACAAGTAGTAGAACAAGCCATATGAGTTGAAGTTTATCCATTCCTTTTACCTTCGGGATAAAAGCGATATCTGTGGGCCCCTCAATGATTTGATGATGACAAATGGAAGTGCTCGGCCGGGCCAGGACTGATTTGATTTGTTCAATTAGTCAGTCGTCATAAATCGGAAATCGGGAAACAACTAATGGACAGAGAGAATGATTATAATCCATGTCTCAGTCCATATGATATCTAGAATGGAGGAATATATGATCCCTTATCTAATGGACAAGTCGTTGACAAGATCAGAGTTCATCTACAAGGTCAGAGTTCGACAGAAGCTTTTGAGAGCTACGATTGCCAGTTGGTTCCTGAAGTCATACGCAATAATAGTTTTAGACTTATCCAAGTGGGAGACTGTTGGATTAATGTCTAAGTCCATAACTATAATTGGTATGACTTGACCCGACCCGGCATGGTCCATTTGGGTTGCATACCATCATGCACTTGGATAGACTATAATGAGAAAAATAAGACACTTATGGTTATTAATATATTATAAGTTCTAGTATATTCATAATAAGAATAATGAGATTATTTAATTAGTATTGATCAAGAATTAATCTAGGATTAATTAAGTGATCAAAAGAAGACTAATTAAATATATGGGTTGATTGTGTAAATCATCCATACTTGTATAGTGGGCTAATGCTCCATGGATTATCTAGTTGGGCCAAAACCCATATGATGCTCCATGGATGCTCCATGGTATATTTGAACCCATGGATCCAAGGAAATGGAAATTCATGACAATTAGAGTTTACCCTAATTGTATAACTATATAAGCATCTTATTCTTGAGGAAAATCGGCCACTAAAGAGACTAGTATTATTCTTGAAGAGGGCTAGCCGATTTCATGAAGTGTAGAATTCTCTCTAAGTTATTCTAAGTGTTTTGATGATTGTGAACCATTTGAGGTGTTACACTTGGGGCACTAGGCACTCAAGCTTCATGAAGACAAGCACCATCAAAGAGGTATGTATTCTATCTTGTTATATTGATAGTTTTGTATGCTAGATTAGGATAATACCTTGGATGTTCATATTTGCATGTATAATAGAGAAAACATAGATCCAAGGTATTTAGAGTTGCATGTACACTTAGGAGTGTTAGAATGCTCATAACCAAACAAGCCTAGCCCATTCCAAATAAGCTTTAGCCCACATTATAAATATAGAAGCCCATATTTAATTAGTAATATCTTTGATCTCTAAATTAATCCTAGATTAATTATAGATCACTACTAATTAAATAATATGATCTTATATTAATATATTAGAACTTATAATATATTAATAAATCATAACTTGTACTATTCACAAATATTATCCACAAATTGTTCGGGTGAAGTGCAACCCAAATGGACCATGCCAGGTTGGGTCATGTAACATCCCGAAATAGCAAGGGTTGAGTGGAAGGGCTAAAAGTGTAATTTGGGAAAGAGTGACTCGGCGAGTCCATGGATGGACTCGGCGAGTAGAGTCGCGATGTGGTCGCGTGTTAAATAGCCGACTCGGCGAGTCAATGAGATGGACTCGGCGAGTAGGCGCTGAATGGAGAACACCCTAATTCTCGGGGTTGAGCCCTATTTAAAGAGCATTATGTTTCCTCACCAGCCTCTTTATCACCCTTTGAGTCCCTGAAACCCTAAAATCATGGAAAAGCACCATTGTTGAGTGGATTGGGGCTTGGAGAAGTATTTGTTGAAGAAAGTTTGGAAGTTTGAAGGTGTGGAGCAAGGGGCTTTGCATGGATTCAAATTCCTTGCAGATTGGGGCGTTCTTTTTAGGTAATATCTCGTTCTTAGGCTGTTGTTATCTTGTTTATTCATTTTGGGGTTTGAGGGAAGCTTATCTTGGGTGGTATTGGAATCTAGAGGTTAGATATGAGGTTGCTACCTCAGATCTGGAATGGAGGAGAGTTGGAATGCAGGAAAGTCCCTGTGTTGAGTGTTGGATGAAGATATCTTGTCCCAAACCTTAGTTCTAATGTGAAAAATGCATAGATCTCTTTGGATTCACGTAAAGATTGTCAGTTTACGTGATGGATGAGTTGTAGGAGTCTAGATCTATGTTTTAGATCAATTGCATGGTCTGGAACGCTTCTGTTTGGATGCAGACCGGTGGTACTCGGCAAGTCACATGGGTGGACTCGACGAATTGCTTGAAGACGACCTGGAACTCGACGAGTTGGATGAACAACTCGGCGAGTAGGTTGAAGATAGCCTTAGACTCGGCGAGTCTGTTTTTGGACTTGGCGAGTCTTGTCGAAGACTCCCAATATTTTATGGTTGAGTCGAAGAATCGGCGAGTCAAGGGATGACATGGTGAGTTATGTGCGAGTGGACTCAGAGTTGTTGGACTTGGCGAGTTAGGTCGCGGATTGAGTGAAGTTTTGACTTGGGAACTCGGCGAGTCATAGGGTTGACTCAGTGAGTAGGGTCAGTCAGGGGTTGACTTTGACCCAGTCTTTGACCAAGGGTTGACCAGTGGTTTCCAGGGGTATTTTGGTAATTGTTGATTATGGTTTTGAGTTCAGTGCATTGGTGGCTGCCCAGTGGTGGAGATCGTATCAGGGATCGGAGCAGCTTGGGTTATCTGTTCAGTCGGCAGTTTCGAGGTGAGTTATCCTCACTATATCTATCGGGTTTAAGGCACCAAGGCCGACCCTTTTATCGGATGGAAATCTGGGTAATTGTCTGTTGTATGATATTGCGGGATATGGGCCGGAAGGCGTTACATTATGGGCGGGAAGGCATTATATGTTGTGGGTCGAAAGGCATTACATGTTGCGGGCCGGAAGGCAATGCGATGTGGACCGGAAGGTCATGGCCTGGAAAGGCGTATGTGCATAATTATTATGTTGGCTGAGTTGTAGGGTGATGTTATGCTAGTGATCGGCTAGGCTGGTATCTTGGTTAGGGTAATGATATGTTATGTGATCTGTTGATCGATTTGCTAACTGTGAACTGTTATATGATTACATGTTATGTGTATGGTTATCTGGTCTGGAGTGTAACTCGGTATGCATGGTTGTTCTATGTTCTGTCATGATATATATATATATATATATATATATATATATATATATATATATATATATATATATATATATATATATATAGGGAAATGATCAAATGAGAACACCTAAAAGGTTGAGAACGCGAGAACAAGTATATTCATTTGTGATTCCATGTATTCATTTGTGGAAAAATGATAAGTTTTTACGCACAATCAACATGAATATGCTTTTTCTCTTCAATTGAAATTAAAAACGTAAAAATTTATCATTTCTCCACAAATGAATGCACGGAATCGCAAATGAATATATTGTGTTCTCGCGTTCTCAACCTTTTTGGTGTTCTCATTTGATCCTACTTATATATATATATATATATATATATATATATATATATATATATATATATATGTGTGTGTGTGTGTGTGTGTATATATATATATATATGTATATATATATATATATATATATATATATATATATATATATATATATATATATATATATATATATATATATATATATGCTTTTACGTTGCGGGCCGGAAGGCGATATGTTATGGGCCGGAAGGCATTACGCTATGGGCCGGAAGGCGATATCTTTTGGACCGGAAGGCTGTGGCCTGGAAGGGCGTATATGTGGTTGGTATTTTGTGGGTATCTCACTAAGCTTTCGGGCTTACAGTTGTGGTTTTTATGTTTTCAGGTTCTCAGGAATCTGTGGCAAGGCAAAGGTGTGATCGTACCGTTCCTCGCGTTGGTGTTTTATGAAATGGACCTGGGAAAATACTCGTTTAAATAATGTATTGAAAAGCTTTTTTTAACAACGTTATTAAAATGGATTGATTTGAAAAGTTTTAATTGTTTCAAAATTTTGGACATTACAAGTTGGTATCAGAGCCTTGGTTTGAGTGAATTGGAGTAAAACTTGTGTGACTCCAGTCTCTAATCAGGGAAGGTTTTAAAAGAGAAATTAAAATGGTTTTAAAATTAAGTAAAAGGAGGTCGCGGAGGTACGATCAGCCGGAGCCAGTAAGTAACCCAAAATTACCATTCATGACATTTGTTTATTTAAGCTTTGATAGAACAACATGCTAGTGTTAGGCTAGGGATCTTCAGGATTTCATGATAATGTTGCCTGTTTTATGATGCTTGCTAGCCTATGGTTTTCCTCTGTCGAGATTTCCAGTGTTCCTCTAGGAGTAAGGATCGAGCGCTGCTATGAACATTTGTTGCTAGGGTGTTGTGGTAGTACTTCATACAAATATGGGTAGGTGTGGAAGGTAGTATGGGCCCGTACTACTAAAAGCACAGGACCCATACGCGTATCAGGGAAACCATGACCTCTAGGGTTGGGTTGAGAGTGGGTTCCCGGGATAGTGGGAAGAGTCTGAGGTTTTCTAGTATATTTTCAGTATGGAGATTTCGAGGCATGCTGGAAGCGGATCCGGGTCAGGATCGGGTACAGGAGGAGGAGTTGTGGACGGGTCAGTACCGCCCAAGATTATTGGTCAGATGAGCCCGTGCGAGTTGGATGCGAGGATTCGTGAGAGCCTGCATGATGAGGTTGCCGCATTGTTCTGGGCCGAGCTGCCGGAATTGTTTGGGTCGATCAAGACCACCATGGTTGAGTATTTTGATGAGCACTATGCGGCTCTCGCGGAGACGGCTGCCGCGGTGGCTACAGTGGTTGCAGAAGCGGTAGGGGGAGGAGCTGATAAGGATTTTCAGTATCGGGACTTCGAAAATATGGAGCCTCCCACCTTCGATAGGGTTCAGAACCCGATTGTTGCTATGAGATGGTTATCGAATGTGGAGGGGTGTTTCTTCACGTGTTCATGCCCTGCTGATCTGAGGGTGAGGTGTGCTCTGAACCTGTTGAGGCTCGGGGTGAAGGATTGGTGGAGATTGATCACAGGGTCATACTTGGATGCGCAGAGGGTTGCGATTTCATGGGATCAGTTCAGAGAGATGTTCAGTAGTCGGTATGTTCCGCACGTAGAGAGGGAGAGGTTGGCTCAGGAGTTCCTTGAGCTGAAGTAGGATTCGGAGTTGATGACTGAGATCACCAGGATGTTCACTGAGAGGGCGATGTTTTGCCCTGAGTTCGCTTCGGAGCAGGCTCAGATGTCCCGATATCTGAGTATGCTAAAGAGAGACATCAGACAGGTTGTGTCCGCACAGAGGTGCGGGAGATTGTTGGAGTTGCAGGAAGCCACCAGGCTGCGTGAGTTAGAGATTGAGTTGCCGTTGCGTGAGCTGAGGCAAGCTCCCGTTCAGTCGGAGCCGACAACGAAATGGTATAAGACCGTTGATTCCAGGATGGGGGATCTGAGCAGCCACACTTGTGGGAAGTATGGGAGGAGTCACACTGGAGTTTGCAGGTCTGGTGCTGCATGCTGCAAGTACGTAAAGGAGGGGCACAATGCGAGGGATTGTCGGCGGCCAGCGCTGGTTCGGGATTTGAGGACTTGCTATCATTGTCGTCAGGTTGGACATATGAGGGTCAACTGTCCACAGTTTTCCACGGGACCGGTGCAGGCTCCAGCACCGGCCACTTTGAGGATTTCAGGAGAAGGACAGGGTGGAGCGGAGCCCCCAAGGGCTCAGGGTCGTGCTTATCAGCTTGCAGCAGAAGAGGTCAGAGCAGTGTCGGATGCAGCTGCGGGTATGTTTCTTTCTTGATGTCATGTTATCTTGTGATTATTATGGTGTATTGTTGTGCGGGTATCTTTGTGTGGTTTTCGATACGGTATTCGTCGTTTTCCGGGTTGAGGTTTTGATTATGGATTTGTGTTTCGGGTTTTCGTCTTGGTATCCGTTGTTCCTTGATGGTTTGGCATGGTTATAAATCTGTGTTTCGGGTTTTCGTCTTGGTATCCGTTGTTCCTTGAGGGTTTGGCATGGTTATGGATTCGTGTTTCGGGTTTTCGTCTTGGTATACGTTGTTCCCTGAAGGTTTGGTATGGTTATAGTTTGGTGTTTTGTGCTTTCGTTGGTTAGCCTTCGTGAGGTTATTAGTGGAGATGCGACATTGGGTTGAAGGTCGGGTAGCATCGGCTTCCCGAAGAGTGGTTAGATACAGTTTGAGTTTCTTTTGAGCGGGCTAATCAGTGTTGATGTAAGATCTCGTTAAGGTTGTTTATGCTTGTGGGAAGCAGTCAGCGTGTAAGTGTTTTCTTTGTGTAGGGTTGTTCTAGAAGGTCGGTGATGGCGACCGGTGGTTGTTAATCAGTGCATTAAGTGGGGGAGAGTTGGAGAACTCTCTGGGAGATTGATGAGTATTTTAGAGTGCTTAGCTGTTTGGATTCAGCAGTGTTCTGTCAGCCCAGAGTATAGGCTGATATGAGCGAGTGTTGGGCATGCGGAGCAGGATACCGACCTAGGGCATTTGATTGTGGAGGCCTGGGAGCAAGACGGGATCAAGTATGTATGATGGAATTAGAGTTCGGAACCCCCTAGAGGGCTAGAATGTTATGCATGGGAGGATTTCTGAGGGTGATAGCTTGGAATGATGAATGCTTGTTGAGCGGTCCAGAATAGACTGAAGGCCTGGTAAGATGGTCCAGTCATGCTGAAGTCTCTGCAGGTATTGTTGGATCAGTTGGAGGATATGGATTGAGTATGTCGCAGTGTGTTTGCATTAGAAGGTCTGGCCCTGGGTAGTAATCTTGGTGAGTTGAGATAGTGCATGGGCTTGAGAGTCCCTGCGATGAGAGTCAGAGTATGTGTGTTGGATGGATAGCGGATACGCTATGAAAGGGTGGTGTAGCGTTGGGCGAGCACCGTGGCACTTGTCAGAGTGACAATGTGGTCGAGTGGTTTCCTTGGTAAAGGAAGAGAAAGTGAGGTGTAACTCCGAGAGGGATTGCAAGTTCACGGAAGTGAAAGCGGCAGAGTAGAGTTGTGATCAGAGTGATTCGAGTATGGTTTTTGAGCCGCATGTTTGCGGCAGTGGAATAGGAGCTCATCCGGTTTAGGATGCCTATTGAGGTTGCGAAGGGAATTCCACAGGTGTAGAGCCAAGTGGCTCGGAAAGGATACAGGGAGAGAGTCTTGAACTCTCAGTGTGATTTTGATCAGGGTATGGGGTATGTATTAGTGGCTTATCTTGGGGAATGTTTGAGGATATTATCAGTGTATCAGGTTTTCCCAACCTAAGGGTGTTAGAGCTAGTCCAACATGTGTATGCGATTGCAAGGGGAGAACTCGTGAGAGTTGCTCTGAGATTGAGAATGGGTCTCTCAGTCGTCCCGTAATGGATAGGGTGGGATTTGGATCGGGGATCTGATGGTTCATGGTTTTCTAACCCTTATGGGTCGAGTGATTATTGAGATTTGGGGCAGTAATGCATCTTGGGTAATTCTCGGTTATTGAGTGTGATTATCAAAGGGTACAACCGGTGCCCGGTTAGAGACGGTGGTCAGGACACCGTAAGGGATGGGAAAGTGTGTTCAAGTTTTGACGGGTATGCCTTGTGGGACCTCGTCCGGTTAAGGCCAGATGGCGCGTTGTGGGAACATCTTTGGAGTTGTATGGCTATAGGCTTTGGGGGCGAAGCCTAATTTAAGTGGGGGAGAATTGTAACATCCCGAAATAGCAAGGGATGAGTGGAAGGGCTAAAAGTGTAATTTCGGAAAGAGTGACTCGGTGAGTCCATGGATGGACTCGGCGAGTAGAGTAGCGACATGGTCGCGTGTTAAATAGCCGACTCGGCGAGTCAATGAGATGGACTCGACGAGTAGGCGCTGAGTGGAGAACACCCTAATTCTCGGGGTTGAGCCCTATATAAAGAGCATTATGTTTCCTCCCCAGCCTCTTTATCACCCTTTGAGTCCCTGAAACCCTAAAATCATGGAGAAGCACCATTATTGAGTGGATTGGGGCTTGGAGAAGTATTTGTTGAAGAATGTTTGGAAGTCTGAAGGTGTGGATCAAGGGGCTTTGCTTGGATTCGAGTTCCTTGCAGATTGGGGCGTCCTTTTTAGCTAATATCTCGTTCTTACGCTGTTGTTATCTTGTTTATTCATTTTGGGGTTTGAGGGAAGCTTATCTTGGGTGGTATTGGAATCTAAAGGTTAGATCTGAGGTTGTTACTGTTGGGTTATGAGCATTCTAACACTCCTAAGTGTACATGCAACCCTAAATAGCTTGGATCTATGTTTTCTCTATTATACATGCAAATATGAACATCCAAGGTATTATCCTAATCTAGCATACAAAATAATGGATATAACAAGATAGAATACATACCTCTTTGATAGTGCTTGTCTTCATGAAGCTTGAGTGCTTAGTGCCCCAAGTGTGACACCTCAAATGGTTCACACAACACCATAAGCACTTGGAATAACTTAGAGAGAAATTAGAACACTTCATGAAATCGTGTAGCCCTCATACATACACCTAGTGTTAGTAATCGTCACGATTTCTTGAGCCATGGGTTTCTTTTATATGGTGGCTATTAGGGTTACACCATGTAACTCATGACTTTACCCATTCCTTATGCTCCATGGATTTTAACCTCCATGGAGTATCCATGGGTCACCCCATGGACTTAGTCCAACATAAGGAATCTTGGATCACAAGCCCACACATATAAGAATGAATGATTTACACAATCAACCCATATATTTAATTAGTCTTCTTTTGATCACTTAATTAATTCCAAATTAATTCTTGATCAATACTAATTAAATAACCTTATTAATATATTAGAACTTATAATATATTAACAAACCTTAAGTGTTATTTCTCTCATTTTAGTCTATCCAAGTGCATGATGCCATGCAACCCAAATGGACCATGCCGGGTCGGGTCAAGTCTTACCAATTATAGTTATGGACTTAGACATTAATCCAACAGTCTCCCACTTGGATAAGTCTAAAACTATTATTGCGTACGACTTCAGGAACCAACTAGCAATCGTAGCTCTCAAAAGCTTCTGTCGAACTCTGACCTTGTAGATGAACTCTGATCTTTGTCAACGACTTGTCCATTAGATAAGGGATCATATATTCCTCCATTCTAGATATCATATGGACTGAGACATGGATTTTAATCATTCTCTCTGTCCATTTGTTGTTTCCCGATTTCCGATTTATGACGACTGACTAATTGAACAAATCAAATCAGTCTTGGCCCGGCCGAGCACTTCCATTTGTCATCATCAAATCATCGAGGGGCCTACAGATATCGCTTTCATCCCGAAGGTAAAAGGAATGGATAAACTTCGACTCATATGGCTTGTTCTACTACTTGTTGAATCATACACAAAGACACGTTTATAACATCGAGTTACCAATGCGTTACATGTAATCAATGTACTATCAACTCATAGTAACAACTCATATCTCTAGGTTTGAAGAATATAAGATATTATCGTCTCATGATCACTCGTGATAAAACCCATGAAGTGATTCCAATGAGCGCGGGTTGAATCCAATACTCAGAACTTATGAGCACTCATGAGTGTTGTAGCCATTTGTCCAACAACTTAGACCTCTACAAGCCAACCCATGACAGTCTTAATTCATATCTACTTCCAACATATGACCGACTGTGGATGGTTTGAATAACTTAGTCATTCCGGAAGAATAACCTAGTTTATTCGGGAAGTCAAAACATGCAAAGTGAAACACAATAATAATTGAATCCAATATGGTCTCAGAACTTATGAATATAAATAAAACACTTTTTATTTATCACCATATGATTACACATTATACATTGTATATTGTTTCAGCTATCAACATTATTCTTGAATTTAAAAAAATAGTTGTCCCATGCTCCAAGCATGCACACTATGTTTTCTAAACAATAGTCATGCCATACACCAAGTATGCATAATATGTTTGACTATGATCTTTATTTTGTGAACTAGATCAAATGAACATAACTTCAATGATTCTCTTTTCACACTCCCAAATCCTTACTGCAAATGCAAGAATTCCAAATTCATGTCATTTACTGAAATCTGTTAGATTCTAAACTCATATGCATCGATCCTCTTGTAATGATTATGCACAAAGTCAGAAAGACTTAACAACAATCATTACAGAGCATTCCAAAGGAGATCAAGTCCTTGGAACCATCCTTCTTGCATTAAGTTTCCTTAATCTTACACAGATTGAAAATTCTAACTTTGAAACATTTCCAGATTCCATTTTGACTATCACTTCTGAACAAGAGTTGCCTCCTTACAGATTATGTCAATATGGTCCTTCCAGAATTATCACTATACTTCCAATTGTCCTTGAGAAACCAGTCTTTGGTAAACCTTAGATTGTCCTCGACAATTGTTTAATCCTTTTAGTCATATCCAGTTCTAAACCTTTTCCCTTCTTAATGCCCTAGGCATTTGGAAAATTTTAGAAAGGATGAATATAGCACATGTAATCGATCCTATATCCGAAGCATATGGGAC
This sequence comes from Lactuca saligna, assembly GCF_052625555.1. Lineage (NCBI taxonomy): Eukaryota > Viridiplantae > Streptophyta > Magnoliopsida > Asterales > Asteraceae > Lactuca > Lactuca saligna. The sequence goes on from NC_136417.1 coordinate 153,925,339, forward strand.
ATGATTCATGATGTCTCACATAAAGACTAAACCAGTCTTTTGCTATAACATTTCCATTTCAATTTGCCAAGTTCTCATAATTCAGATTATGAAAAGGGATGCCGTAATCATAATCGAATTTAAGAACGCAAATAATGGACCCATATACAAAATTTCCTTATGTTGAGCCATTCCAACATGAAATTCATATATATCCTTGACTAAATGATTAAAACCTCATGATCTAAGCTTATAGATTTGAGATGAAGTATAATTTCCTCTCCCTTAATTATAGCAAAACAACTTTTTCCCAGTTGAAACTTTTGTTTTCTATAATTAACATTGCTAGCTTGCAATACTTATCGTAATTATCATGCTCCCACTAACATGATGATTATTAGCATAACACTTATGCTCCCACTAGCTTTGACATATACTCAGAAAGCTCGACTTCTAGAAATCAATACTTTATTGACTTTGTTACCAAAGTTCAGATTTCTGATACTAGATTGTTTTGATAAGACTTTATCAAAAACATACACCTTCCCTTAGATAGCTCATGGGTGTGTCAAAACAATTTTAAGAACTATGAAAAAAGATGCCGTAATCATAGTCTTGATCGTTTTGACCTTTGCCATTTCTCACAAGTCCAAGTTAGTGTGCCGGTAAACCACACACGCTCCACTAACGACTTTGAGAATGCAAATATCACAATTGCTATCTAGCTAAAATCTACTTAGTGGAAGTGTTTCCTCACCATCATTTTCATGAATCGGAGAGAAACTCTATGACACTTAGATTTAATGGTGTATGTGTTCTTATCCACGTGAATTGTCAAAACCATAGTCACAAGACAAGGATAATGACAAATCCAAACTCATATGGAATGAACTCAATCTTAATTTCTTGCCACCTGGTAGCTCAAGGGCCTACCATTGCTTCCAAGTTGTTGTGCAACACATTGAGAACTCTAAGAACTCATATGCAAAGCCAACTTTAACTAGAATGGGCACAGAATATGTCAACACGATAGGTTATAAACCTCAAGTCGTGTGCTAGTGAAGAACTTTAGGTTTCATTCTTGATTAGTTCTTGAGACTTTCAAGACCTTTAAGACTCCCACTGTCCTCTTGACCTATAAGACTTCCTTGTCAAACATCCAAGAGATAGTGTGGATTCTAATCAAGACAGACACTTCACACAATTGGCCTTAGTTGGTCTTTGTTTTATCCAAAACATCACAACTTACCAATTTCAAATGTACAAGAGTAGAAAACTTTTACTCTTACATTTGTCAAGTGTTTTAAACCTTATTTAAGACATGTCACTCATATTACAATCTTGGAGTATGACTCTAAGACTTGTATTGGAACGAAGTATGACTCATCTTCTTGATTTAACCATTTCAACAATTTAAGATCCCTTCTTCTTAGTCATAAGAATGCACTAAGACTTCCTTGGAGAACTAATTTTGATATGGTTTCTTAATCATTGAGATGATCACAAAGCTGATACTAAAGTACTCTCCCATCTTTTCAGATTTGAGAGACTTTTATCCTTCTGCCTAATTTGATTCTTCTTATCCGCTCTGCCTTACATTGGAACCTTTTCCAAAGTCTCAGAGTTACACTTAAGCTTGTAAGTATAATCATATTTATGAGCTTTAGTAAACTATGACGAATAGCCTTATATCTTTTGTGGTGGACTTAATCAGTGCACATGACTATGTACTCGATCCCTTAGTCCATTACTTGACTCACACATCCATGTGAATAAGTAATTAGTCTTAATTTTCCAATACTTGAAAGTTCTCATTCATCATGCTATACAACTTGCATGATTCCAAGTCCCGGTCCAATTGAGACTTAGGTGATGAGAATCTTTCCTTTATTTGATAAATTTAGACATTACCATAAATGAAAGAATCAATTTCATACTTCCACTCTTGCTATTAATGGAATCGTATAAGCAACAATTTTTTTCCTCAAATGCCATTGTAAGGATATTTTTTTTAAAATAAATAAAATCAAAAACTTTCTTTTATTTTAAAACTATGCGGAAAAACTTATCCTTACAATCCATACGAAAACTTGTTGTTGTCTATTCCATAGCAATATCTCATAACTCCTAAGAAGTAACTCAAGAATCCGATCTTCAAACTACGCGATAGAAATCCATCTATGCGATCAGATTCAGCATATTCTTTCTTTAAGTTCCTTTACTTTTCTTTGATTCTTAAAACATTACCATGTGACCCAGTCACAACATGTATCAGGAATCTCAGAATAGAAACTTAACAGAGTTAGATTTGTGGACTTTTACCTGAAGTAGAGTCAATCTTATTGACTTTAACATCCTTAGGTAAATTAGGCAGCTTTGCAACTCATGACCCTTACTTTGGCAATATAAACATATGGACCCTTTGATAATGGTACACGAGACTATCACAGACTTAGACTTTTCTCTTTACCATTTGGTCAATCGAGTTGACTATGGCCGATCCCTTTCCATTGGGAAGAGAATGCTTTTTCTGTATTTCCAGTGTCACCATTGTCAATGTCCATAAAGTTTCAGGAAGTTGATCTTAACAATAGATAAGATCATTAAGGGTCTTGTCATAGTCTATTTCATAGGTGTTCCAAAAGAACTCACTATGTGACTTAGAAAGTGATTGAACCACCAACTTTCTCAAGACTTTGACACCCAACTCTCCCGGCTTGTCAATATGTGACTACATCTCCAAGATGTGATCACACCTAGATCTTGCCTTGCCAATAGGGCTTGAGTGACCTTAAACTTTTTAAGAACTTGTGGGGTAGGGAGAATAATTGGAGGAGGAGAAAGAAGTATGATATCCATGGGACATCATCTTCATTTAGGAAAGCTTGTTTCAAGAGATTTGGGAAGATCATAAATGTCTAAACTAGACATGTTATGGGAGATATTCAAGATAGTTGATCTTTGAGTCCTTAATATGACACCCAATATGAAAATATTAAGGCTAGGACCCAACAAACTATTTTATAACTTAGAAGAGGTATGCCGTAATCCAAGCTATAAAACAATTTGAAGGTAGGTGAATGACGATTCACCAATTTCCACCAAGATAAACGAAATGTATTATTAGATTTTAAATTGGATTTGAAACTCCTAGATCTTTTGAGATTCATTGAACTGTTCAATGGCATGTTTCAATCTCGAGTGTGCCCTTCAGGTTTTGTGACTGGGATGCCGAGGATCACAAAACAAGGTGTGAAGTAACCATGCAAATTACTGGGTACCCTTAACTGTTTATCCCTCAATCGATGTGCCGGTTAACCACACACGCTCCATCGATACTATGATAAACATTAAGTTACCCTTTGCCTACCTTGTTAAATACGAGTTAGTGTGCCGGTTAACCACACACGCTCCACTAACCGACTTAAACAAAGTGCAAAGTGTAATTTCATGGATTAGCACCTTCTTCACATTTTTCCTAAGTAACTAAGATTGGGTATTATTAAAATTTTAGTTACTTAGTATTTATCATTAATACTTTTAATGAAGGGAGAATTATAGTCATGTCAAACCCGTTCGGCTAACGACCCTCCACCAGTCAAGCGAGCGGTGGGTGAGAGTGAACACCCATTAAGTTGCCATTTTATAGGCAACAACCTTATACCCACCTTATAGACCGGCTTCGTGAATGAGGCTACCTAGCAGTAAGACCGACTTTACTCTTATACATATAAATATTATTAACTTATAATATTATAAAGTATAAGGGTTGAATTTTAACTTTTAAAATTCTAAGGGCTAACTTGGAATTAAAGTATTCATAAGAGAAAACTTTACAAATTCCAAAACTTGAGGGCAAGTTTTGAAACTATTCAAAACTAATTAATTCCATAACTTATGTATTTAAAGTAGTTTTAATCCAAAAACTCTTCAAGTTCCATAACTTGTGGACAAATTATGGAAGACTTTAAACTAATAAAGAATTAATCTTTTCTTTATTTTATAACTTATGGAATTAATTAAGGTTACATATTTTATTTATTTATTTATTAATGAAGTGACTCTTGAACCTCCATAACTTAAGGACAAGACTCTTCATCTTTTTTTTGTAACCTTTGCCAACTTTATGAGTTTTATGAGTCTTTAATGTGACTCTTCATGTAACTTAAGGATAAGTTACACAAACACATTTTATACTCAACTCTTAGATTAATTTGGATTGAAAACAACTTTTTCACTCAACTTTTCTATTAATCTAAGCAAATCATAAGAACAAGATAATTCAAATCAAACTTTTTCATGTAATTAGTCTAACCTTTAAACTAATACAAAACATGAATCTATTGACAATTATCTTTGAAAATGGATTAGCATGAACATTACCACATCAAAAAACAAGTTTATAAGTTCAAAAACAACTTAGGGTAATGTTCCTAGTCCATTTCTAGCCAAAAACCTCGAAGATATGTTGTCTGGGGTCCAACTCGTCGAGTGCATGAACACAACTCGGCGAGTTGGATGCATTTTGCCTTGGACTCGTCGAGTCCCTTCATGGACTCGGCGAGTCAGCTGGGCTGACAGCATCAAAACTCGATTTTTCAGCTTCTATTGCAGGTATAACAAGAAAACAAACCTGGCTCTGATACCACTGTTGGGTTATGAGCATTCTAACACTCCTAAGTGTACATGCAACCCTAAATAGCTTGGATCTATGTTTTCTCTATTATACATGCAAATATGAACATCCAAGGTATTATCCTAATCTAGCATACAAAATAATGGATATAACAAGATAGAATACATACCTCTTTGATAGTGCTTGTCTTCATGAAGCTTGAGTGCTTAGTGCCCCAAGTGTGACACCTCAAATGGTTCACACAACACCATAAGCACTTGGAATAACTTAGAGAGAAATTAGAAAACTTCATGAAATCGTGTAGCCCTCATACATACACCTAGTGTTAGTAATCGTCACGATTTCTTGAGCCATGGGTTTCTTTTATATGGTGGCTATTAGGGTTACACCATGTAACTCATGACTTTACCCATTCCTTATGCTCCATGGATTTTAACCTCCATGGAGTATCCATGGGTCACCCCATGGACTTAGTCCAACATAAGGAATCTTGGATCACAAGCCCACACATATAAGAATGAATGATTTACACAATCAACCCATATATTTAATTAGTATTCTTTTGATCACTTAATTAATTCCAAATTAATTCTTGATCAATACTAATTAAATAACCTTATTAATATATTAGAACTTATAATATATTAACAAACCTTAAGTGTTATTTCTCTCATTTTAGTCTATCCAAGTGCATGATGCCATGCAACCCAAATGGACCATGTCGGGTCGGGTCAAGTCTTACCAATTATAGTTATGGACTTAGACATTAATCCAACAGTTACCTCAGATCTGGAATGGAGGAGAGCTGGAATGTAGGAAAGTCCCTGTGTTGAGTGTTGGATGAAGCTATCTTGTCCCAAACCTTAACCCTAATGTGGAAAATGCATAGATCTCTTTGGATTCACGTAAAGATTGCCACTTTACGTGATGGATGAGTTGTAGGAGGCTAGATCTATGTTTTGGATCAATTGCATGCTCTGGAATGCTTCTGTTTGTATGCAGACCGGTGGTACTCGGCGAGTCACATGGGTGGACTCGATGAGTTGCTTGAAGATGAGCTGGAACTCGACGAGTTGGATGAACAACTCAGCGAGTAGGTTGAAGATAGCCTTAGACTCAGCGAGTCTGTTTTTGGACTCGGCGAGTCTTGTCGAAGAGTCCCAATATTTTTTGGTTGAGTTGAAGAATCGGCGAGTCAAGGGATGACTCGGTGAGCTATGTGCGAGTCGACTCAGAGTTGTTAGACTCGGCGAGTCTCTGGGTGACTTGGCGAGTTAGGTCTCGGATTGAGTGAAGTTTTGAGTTGGGAACTAGGCGAGTTATAGGGTTGACTCGGCGAGTAGGGTTAGTCAGGGGTTAACTTTGACCCAGTCTTTGACCAAGGGTTGACCAATAGTTTCCAGGGGTATTTTGGTAATTGTTGATTATGGTTTTGAGTTCAGTGCATTGGTGGCTGTCCAGTGGTGGAGATCGTATCAGGGATCGGAGCAGCTTGGGTTATCTGTTCAGTCGGAAGTTTTGAGGTGAGTTATCCTCACTATATCTATCTGGTTTAAGGCACCAAGGCCGACCCTTTTATCGGATGGAAATCCAGGTAATTGTCTGTTGTATGATATTGCGGGATATGGGCCAGAAGGCGTTACATTATGGGTCGGAAGGCATTATATGTTGCGGGCCAGAAGGCAATGCGATGTGGACCGGAAGGTCATGGCCTGGAAAGGTGTATGTGCATAATTATTATGTTGGCTGAGTCGTAGGGTGATGTTATGATAGTGATCGGCTAGGCTGGTATCTTGGTTAGGGTAATGATATGTTATGTGATCTGTTGATCGATTTGCTAACTGTGAACTGTTATATGATTACATGTTATGTGTATGGTAGTCTGGTCTGGAGTGTAACCCGGTATGCATGGTTGTTCTATGTTCTGTCAAGATATATATATATATATATATATATATATATGCTTTTACGTTGCGGGCCAGAAGGCGATATGTTATGGGCCGGAAGGCAATCTGTTATGGGCCGGAAGGCATTACGCTATGGGCCTGAAGGTGATATCTTTTGGACCGGAAGGTTGTGGCCTGGAAGGGTGTATATGTGGTTGGTATTTTGGGGGTATCTCACTAAGCTTTTGGGCTTACAGTTGTGGTTTTTATGTTTTCAGGTTCTCAGGAGTCTGTGGCAAGGCAAAGGCGTGATCGTACCGTTCCTCGCGTTGGTGTTTTATGAAATGGACCTGGGAAAATACTCTGTTAAATAATGTATTGAAAACCTTTTTGTAACAACGTTATTAAAATGGATTGTTTTGAAAAGTTTTAATTGTTTCGAAATTTTGGTCGTTACATGTCAAGTACATACCAAATATAGTGATGAACTTAGACACTATATCCAACAGTAGCAAACAAGCATCCTCTTTGAAATGGTCAATAATCGGACCATACTCAGCTTCGTTAGTAAGGAGGATGTTGTGCAAAATAATCCAATCATGTGGATTCATATTGGGAAGATCAGCAAGCGATATGGCATGTTCGGTCTTAGCAGAACCCCTCAGCACCTTGAACCGAACGTTCGTGAAGTTCCCCTCTCGAAACGGCTTGAGGACCCAAACGTTGACTATCTTTTGAGCGCTCCAAGTTTGATACTGTGGTTGGGTAGACTTCAGATAGAATTCGACTAGATCCCTATCAACCTTTGGATGAGGATGAGGGATTTCAGCAACGTTATCAAAGGCATGGAAGATGAAGGCCTTTCGGGTCAGTGGCATGTCAAACTGTGAATCGACAGAATTAATACGATCCAATGAGATCACTGGTTCGAGCTACAAAATGTTGGGAGTTTTAATCGCTTCTTTCAAAAGCTTCTCAAGAGTCCATGGAGGAAAAAGGGTTTTCCTACTCTCAAGAAGGTCATGAGCCTCTTTCATTTTTCTTTCAGTTGCCTCAGCCTCTCTGGCAACCCGAGCGCTCATATCAGCATCTTTATCACGACCTTGCTTCTTTAAGAGATCTGAAATCATCTCTTTATCGTCATCACTCTCTTCAGCAATTTTCTTCCCTTTTTCTTTGACACCCGAACCTGAGGCTTGACCTATTGAAGGAGGTTCGGTTGTTTTTGTTGCTGTAGAAGTGGGAGGCGGTTGAGATACATCCTCTCCCCCTTGTTTCGGAATGGACACTAACTCAAGGAGCCCTTCAATTTTCCTTAGGAGAGAAAGGGCAGGAGCAAGCTTTTCTGCGAGAGTACGCCTCACCGAATAATTCAAAATCGGATCATGGGCTTCAAGGATGTTTGAAAGGGCGGCGTGGACATCCGAAACACTTGAAGAGACAACCTCTCACTCAGATTGAAGAGGTTCAATTTCCTTTTTAGACTGGAAAAGCTGAATACTCTTGAACTTAAGAGTAGTAGTTTTATGAGCGAGAGCATCCATGAGTGAGTTCTCTGCAACAAGGTCTTCATGCAGCTTAGATAGTCGCTCCTCAATAGTCGCTTTAAACGGGGACTGGAAAATAACTGTAGTTCAGAGGCAATTGATGTAGCAAGCTGGTTGACAAGAGAGTGAAGCCTCTTTGTAATAGAGTCAGCAGTGCCCTGTAAAGACTGCAAAAGAGAAGAAGTGTCAACAAATAGTTTTTCGACTTTATCAGTCGCAACAGCACATGCCTTGGTAGAGGCATCAATAGTGGCAGTGGCAGAGTTGATAGAGGCTTCCTAGGCCTTAGTAAGCTTATCAACAATCCCCTGAATAGCAGCCTCTTAGAGGGTAGACTGTGAGGAAGAAGAGGAGGAAGCAATGAGAGAATCAATCTTCTCATGGAGCTCCTTGAGATGCTTCTTGGTAACTGGAGCGTCATCATCATCGTCACTTTGCATCTGATATGGACTGTAATAGACCGAGTCAAATGTTATGTTCTCTCCGCCAAGAAAAGGTTCTTCGTCATCTGTTGAGTGAGCAGGAGATGAGGGAGGAGGCTCGGTTGTGGAAGTGGGTTCAGGTGAGGATGTATGCTCGGTAGTGGGAGTGGCTTCGGGTGCTTTAGTAGGAACCCCCGTATCAGATACGTTGGTTCTAACTTCAGCGGTGGTTGTGGTAGCTTCAGTGAAGATGGGAGGGGGTACTCGGATAGAGGTAGGTGGTATTTGAGTGGTGGAGGTTGTGGGGGGAATGAAAACAGAAACGGAGATTGGTGGAGGAGAGACAGGTCTAGGAGAAACATGTACCTCAGGGGTAGGCGAACGTGGAGGAGTGTTACCACGTAGGGACTCTTCAGAGTCTGAGCTCTCTTCCTCGGATTCGCTGGAGGAGGAGGCAAGAATTAGCTTTCGCCTAGGTTGGGTCTTCCTCTTCTTCAGTGGAGGAGATTGAGCCTCTTTTGTAGGTTTGCGTTTCTTTGGAGAGGGACCTTTCGCTCCTTTGGCAACCCTCTTGCCTTTTCTCTTGTCATTCTTCTTTCCTCTTGGAGCGGGCCTATCGGCATCATGGATGGATTTAGTCATGTCAGGAGTGAGTTCTCTAGGACCAGAGCGACGAAACTCCTTGTAGGTTCTGATGATGCGGCTGTCGATTGGAACGTCTCCAAACATCGACACAGGGATAGAGCCAACGAACTGAAACTTAGATGAATTAGTGACAATAATCTTCCTAGTGTGAAAACTACCTATCGAAGAGAGTGGAGAATTAACAACAATTGGAATGTGGTACTTGTCCATCACCTACTTTGTTATCAGAGTCCAGAAGCGGGAGTAGGAGATCTTTGAATGACGAGATGTAGATGCTAGGCTCTGAATCAGCTGCTGCCATAGAACCGATCCATAATCGAGGTTGATGTCGTGGTAAACCCCATAGATAATAGTCATAAACAAACGATTCGCCCCATCTGACCCAGCACTACGTTCTGATAACCCCTTGACCAATACGGTGAAGAACCCGTTCCACTAAGGAGGCAAGCATGATTTCTTGAATTTTGTTACCGTCATCAGAATCTCAGTGTATCCCACGTTATAGAACATGGAAAATAACTGTCCTACCGGGATAGATTCAGGATTAACCCTAGATTCATGAGGTTGAAACCCTAAAAGCGAACAGAATCACTGCTTGGAGATAGAGGCCTTGTGATCAAGAATGTCGAAGAAGATTCTCTCGACAGACTTATCATAGTGAGCGGTGGAGAAGATTTGCGATAGACACTCCATGGGAACAGTTTCGACTTTGGTGAGAGCGGGAACCAGCGGCGAATATTTGAGACATTCGATGATCGAAAACATGAATGCATCGTAAGCTTGTGGAGTGAGATCGATGATCAAGCTTTGTAGAGGACGAATCGGCAGAATGTGAGAAGTAGCATGAACAGAAGATAAGTCCGCCATTGAAGTGAAGAAGTTGGGAGAGATGATGAACAGTAGAATAATCAAAGCTTTTCTTGCTCTCTGAATATTGGGTGCAGCAAAGAGGTAAATAATGGTCGATGTTACCTTTTATACCGTGGTGAGAAGAGAGAGAAGAATCTGTCCCAAATCTTCGAGAAAAATACGAAGAGTTTCCTTAGGTGATAGACACGTGACAGGTTGGAGCCCCGATGATTACGCAGGAGAGAGAAAACTGTCCAGTTCCTCACGCCTTCACATCAGACGCTGTTTGAAAAAAACGGTTCCACTTCGCATGCCTTCCCATCAGGCGCCGTTTGAAAATCAAAGCGATTTGACTTCCCACTGAGTCAGCAACTTATCCCTTTAGAGTGAGCGTCATCTTAAAGCATAATGACCACGTGTAACATTGAGAGCCATAACTCTTTTATAAGTTCAAATTTCATAGCGAAACATAGCTTGTATGTAATGAAACCAGAATTAGGGAAAATCAAAAAGATTTTCGTGCATAATGTGTAAAAGAAATAAAATAAAGCAACACATATGTGGGAATTTGTGATGTCAGTAAAGACACGAAACAATGGATCTCGCACGATTCTCTTCCTTCAAAGTCAAGAGAGACCTTAAAGTGTTTGCTTGGTTTCCCATTGAATTACGATCAAACACTTATTGAGAAGTGTTGAAAGGCTTCTTTTAATTAAGCTAATTTGGGTGGCTTTCACTTCAGTGCATAATTCCTGATCTTGACATAAGATAGAAATCGACTGAAGTACTTGTGAGACCAATGTGGTCTGATGAAAAAGTAGGTTGGGATGTATTTGTGGTGACTTGTTGGAAATGTTTGTTTGTGAAGTCTCAAAATATTAAAACTGGATTCTATGCGAAGAAATGTCATGGTTAGTAACAATTTCCTAAGAATCACACAAAGGAAAGAGATTTCATGATACAACTACAAATATAATGGTTGACCGTCAATTCATGGTAGGTATTGAATTGTGGGTTTCACTTAGCACGTAGTGCCATGAAGCTAAGATCATGAACACAGAAATTGTATAACCATAAACCTCAGTGGTAATTTCTGAGAGTCTCAAGGGTTACGTTTATGAAGCGAATAGGATGGACAAAAGTATTGGAGATGGTGTAAAGAAACCAAAGTACCTATGTTGTTAAAATAAGGACCAAGCAGATAACTCTTATCTCATGTGAGAAGAGAGTATGGTAGCTCATGATTAGAATAAATATAAAAGCCTAATTGGGAAGACAAGGTTTGTATATACCAAGTCAGTAAGGCTATTATTCAGAATCAAGTGAGGCTTTGGACACATACACTAGCATGCTTCTAGGGACACTTAACTAATAAAAATGTGAGAACCAAAATTTCCCCATAAATATCTACACATGAAACTTAACGAACACAAATAATGATAATTTTTTTTTTATGTTTTTGATTTAAAGAGAAAAATAAAAACAAAATAAAAAAAATGGAATTTTTGATTTAAAGAAAGAAAAATAAAAAACAAACACACAAAAAAAAAATTGGAATTTTTGATTTAAAGAAAGAAAAATAAAAAACAAACACAAAAAAAAAATTTTGGAATTTTTGATTTAAAGAAAGAAAAATAAAAAACAAACACACAAAAAAAAATTGGAATTTTTGATTTAAAGAAAGAAAAATAAAAAACAAGCACACAAAAAAATTTTGGAATTTTTTATTTAAAGAAAGAAAAAATAAAAAACAAACACACAAATAAATTTTGGAATTTTTGATTTTACAGAAAGAAAAATAAAAAACAAACACACAAAAAAATTTTGGAACCGAACCCGAGCGTTCAGTCTATTTCGGTTGCAAAAAAAATGAATTTGAAAAAGAAAAGTATTGGAAAATAAGAGAGATGTAATTGAGAAGAAAGGATACAAAAAGTTTACAACCAAAGAAACTACCTTTAAGTGATAAGCGAAGACAAGAGAATAGGACCGAACCCGAGCGCTCGGTTCATTTCGGCACTGACGTGAACCGAACCCGAACGTTCGGTTCATTTCGCTTCAAAGTTTTAGTCTTGAGAAGTAGTTTTTGGTACTGACTCCGATTCCATCATACCTAGCCCGTGTAGAATTTTATTGAAACTTGCTTCAAGAAGAGCTTTGGTGAAGATGTCAGCCAGTTGATCAGTAGTGCGTACAAAATGAATCTCTACGTTTCCATCTTCAACGTGATCTTTAATGAAGTGATACCTTAGTGCAATGTGTTTGGTTTTGGAATGTTGCACTGGGTTATTACATATCCTAATTGCACTTCCTAAGTCACAATATAGTGGGATCTTTTTCATATTGAGTCCATAGTCCCGGAGTTGGCTTTGGATCCAAATCACGTGAGATGTGCAAGAGGCGGCTGCAATGTATTCTGCTCCGGTTGTAGACAGTGTAACACATGTTTGTTTCTTAGATTGCCAGCTCACCAACTTCCCGTCGAGGAATTAACATCCTCCTGTAATGCTTTTCCTATCTAAACCACATCATCCAAGGCCTGCATCTGAGTAGGCTTAAACAAAGAAACCTTAGTTTGATGGATACTAGAGACCGAGGGAGGTAGTTCGCTTCAAATACCGGAGTATATTCTTCACTGCTAGCATGTGTGGTTCACGAGGATTCGCTTGAAACCTGGCACAATAACACACAGAAAACATTATATCGGGCCTGCTAGCTGTGAGGAACATCAAGCATCCAATCATCTGGCGATATAACGTTATATCGACTGCCGGTTTATCCAAGGATGGTGTCAGCTTGGTGCCAAACCCCATTGGAACTTTGAGTTTTGAATCTCCCATCATGCCAAATTTAGCAAGAAGAGTCTTGGTGTATACTTCCTGATTGATAAAGATACCTTCGGGTCCCTGTCTAATGTTTAAACCAAGGAAAAAGTTAATCGGACACATTGAGCTCATTTCAAATTTAGTCTCCATCAGCTTTCTGAATTCAGCTATTAAGCTAGAATTCATTAAGCCAAAGATGATATCATCGACATAGATTTGAACTATCATAAGCTGGTTACCTTCCTTCTTGCGAAAGAAGGTTAGGTCTACCGAACCTTGTTTGAATTTAGACATCTTTAAGAACTTAGTTAGTGTTTCATACCAAGCCCTAGGCACTTGTTTCAGACCGTAAACTGCCTTGTCCAGAATATAACAATGATTTAGATGCTTTTCATTTACAAAACGAGGAGGTTGCTCCACGTAAACCGTTTCTTCAAGTTCTCCATTCAGAAATGCGCATTTTACATCAATTTGGTAGACCTCGAAATTCTTGTGTGCAGCTAAGGCAAGAAATATTCTAACAGATTCCAGCGTTGCTACCAGAGCAAAAGTTTCTTCGTAATCAATTCCTTCTTCTTGGCGGTATCCTTTCACCACGATATGATCTTTATTTCGAATTACATTACCTTCCTTGTCCATTTTGTTTCTGAATACCCATTTGAGACCAACGACTGAGGCATCTTTAGGTGTTGGAATAAGGCGCCAAACCTTGTTGCGTTCAAACTCATTGAGTTCATCTTGCATAGCCTGAACCCAATCAGAATGATCAAGAGCCGTATTGACTGTCTTCGGCTCAACTTCGGACACGAAAGAATTATACATGCAGAACTCTACTTTGGAGAATAGAGAGGCTTGCTTTGCCTTCACTTGGGATCGGGTCAGGACCTTTTCAGATACATTACCCACTATCTGAGATACAGGATGATCTCTGGTCCATTTAATGAGGGAGGATACATTGGATCATAGGATGGATCCAATTCGGCGTTGATCATTTCTTCCAATTCAGATTGATTATCGTCATCATAGAACATATCGGAATTCTCCCCCTCGACTGATGATGAATCATTTGGTTTTTCAGGTTGGTTCAGACCTTCAGGTGCAACAGAACTCTCAGGTGTATCTGGACTTTCTGGTGCTTCTGGACTTTCGGGTGTGGCTGGACGTTCGGGTGCTACAGGACCTTCGGGTGATGCAGGACCTTCGGGTGATGCAGTACTTTTGGGTGATGCAGGACCTTCGGGTGCCACCGGTATAGAGTTTTCCCCCAGAAAGTGTGTGTTCGGTTGATTTGAAGAGAATGGATTCTCCCCCTCAACTGAAGCGTCGTGCTGAGGAGGTTCGTTTGGAACATGCTCTCCGTCACCCATTTTGTTGTCTGCTGCCTTGGCTTCTGAGAGAGTGGCTTTCTCAAGTTCATCAAATAAGTCCACAAACTGATCAATTAAATTGGCAATCGTGGCTGTGACTTGACCTGTTTGAGAGAAAATCTCTCCAATTGCTCCTTCAGTAATCTTTAGCTTCTTGACATAGCTATCATCGAAAGTCACATAATAGGTTTCTTCAATCTTTCTATAACGCTTGTTTAAAACCCGATATGCTTTTGAAGTGAGAGAATATCCCAGAAAAATTCCTTCGTCTGCTTTAACATCAAACTTGTTACGATGTTCTTTGGAGTTGAAGATGAAGCATCGTGAACCGAACACATGAAAGAATTTTACGTTCGACTTCCTGTTATTGATGATCTCATAAGGAGTGAGAGAGAAACGCCTATTGAGATAAGACCTGTTCTGCGTAAAGCATGCCGCAGCAATAGCATCAACCCATAAATATAAGGGAAGAGAAGAGAAACTTAGCATAGTTCGGGCTGCCTCACATAAGGATCAGTTTCGCCATTCAACAATACCGTTCTATTGAGGCGTGTAAGGGGCTGAGAAGTTGTGACTAGTTCCTTTTTCTGCCAAAAAGTCTTCAAATTCTCTGTTCTTGAACTCCAGTCCATTGTCGCTCCTAATGTTTCGAACGACTTTTCTCAGTTGCACTTCAACCTGCTTGATAAACATCTTTAGCTTAGGAGTGGCCTCAGATTTGTACTTCAGTAAGAACACCCATGTAAAACGTGAGAAATCATCAACAATAACAAGAATATACTTGCTACTGCCAATGCTTTCGATTGATGATGGACCACACAATTCGATGTGAAGCAACTCAAGTGGTTCAACAACTTTTGTGTTTATAATTGATGGGTGACTTTGACGACTTTGTTTCCCCATTTCGCATGCAGCGCACAAGTGTACTCGGTCAAACGTGAGTAATGGAAGACCCCGGACATGACCTCCAGTGACAAGCTTGTTGATGTCTTTGAAGTTGAGATGTGAGAGCCATCAGTGCCACAACCAGCTTTCGTCGGAATGAGCTTTGGACAAAAGACGTATAGCTGAATTTCCTTTGATTGGTTTGAGATTTAGAGGAAACATTTCGCCTTTTTGGTCTGATTTGAGGATGACCTTGTTGGATTTCTTCTCTATAATCTCTAAACCTTCGTCGTCGAAAGAAACCTTAAGACTGGTACCTCCCACCAGTTGAGATACATTGATGAGATTATGCCGGAACCCTTCAACGTACGCCACCTTTCTTATTGTGAAGTCTCCATTAGTTATCATCCCATAACCCTTTATCATTCCGTAGGAGTTGTTACCGAACTTGACATTGCCACCATTTTGAAGAGATCGAAACTCCCTTAGCTCTTCCTTTCTTCCCGTCATGTGACGTGAGCAACCACTGTCAATGTACCATTCTTCGTCAAACTGCTCGTAAACTCATGGTGGGGTGTAAATAGGATTAAATCTAAGGCCTTGGAATGGATTAACTTCACATAGGGACCATTTATTGGAGTTTATGGCTGTAAATAGCGAGTTTACGGTCGTAAACTCCCCCATACATAGAATCCTTAATGTTTTTGGTCCTTAATCAATCACATGTGATTCTAATGATTTTTCTTAGCCTTGTACGGATTTTTGAGGGACTTTTGGCAAGGCTTTTGTAGTTTACGTCCCATGAACCCCCCTCATGGCTGTGAACTCCCTTGATGTGTAATTTAATATGTTTTAAGGTCCAATACTTGTTTGTAAACACTTCTAGAATTTATCCCAAGGCTTTAGGTGTGTTAAAGTGGCATTTTAACACTTTTAGAGGAGTTTACCCTCCATGAACAATGATTTTATGGCCTAAGCATGTGCCTTGGCCGTAGACTCCCTTTTACTCCTCAAAATTTATGTTCAAGGTGTTCCAAGGCCAAATCCATAATTCTACAAGTCATATCTAAGCCTTATTGGTGTTTTGGAAGAGTTTAAGCGCATAAAAACCCCATTTATATGTGTTTACGGCCCAAACATGCTCTAGGGACGTAAACTCATGAACAAGGCTATAAATCATGGTTTAAGGTATTCTAGGTCCATTCCATAAAGTCATCTAGCCATATCTAATGTCCAATTGTGGGTTGGAAGGGTTTTGTTGCTCCAAAAACCCCATTTAGTTGAGTTTACGGCCTAGGACTGTTCTAGGGCTGTAAACTCATGATAATGGTCCTAATCCATGGTTTAAACTCGAATTTCAAGGCTAGAGAGGTTGCATAACAAGTTAGGGAAGGTACCTCAAAGATTTGGAGCCTTAAATTGATGATTTGGACCCTTAAACTTGGATTTAGGAGAGAGGTTAGAAAGAAAGTAGAGAGAGGAAGCAAAAGCTTCAAATGAATGTTTAAACATGTTTAAATAGGTCCTAAAACTTGGACACGGTGGAATTCTACCCGATATCGGCATTAAACGGGGCTTTAGGTCGCACCCGATTAAGTTTCCGTAACTCGGCAGGGACGTTTCTAACTTTTTTTTGAGATAAACATTTTTGGGCTAATTTCATGAGTTCCTAAAGGGTTTGGACACTCATTAGATTATAATAAACATATAAGTTTAAATAATTTAACCCAAAACGAAAACGGAACGAATTGACAAACGACAAATTTTTACGGGTAGAATGGGTTTTCGATGATGGAAAACTTCGGGTTGTTACATTATCCCCCCACTAGAGGGAATTTCGTCCCGAAATTCAAAGATTAAGATATAGGTCATGAATTGGAATGAGATATGGATGGGCTTGTTGCCTCGTATCTTCACGCTCTCAAGTGGAATCGGATCTCCAATGGGCTCTCCAACGGACCCTCACTATCGGAACGTGTCTTTGTTTCGTACATTAACTCTCTCAATCCATAATATCAATTGGTTATCGCATGAAGGTTCCAACCCTTGATGACTTCGATCTCCTCAAAGGAATCGCTAGGGTCTCGTCGGGTAGGTACTTCTAAGGATTCAAGATGTGAAGTACTAAATGTATGTTACTAAGTTCTGAGGGTAGCCGAAGTTTGAAGATTGCGGAATCGATTCTACGAGGATCATGAAGGGTCTGATGGTTCTAGAAGAAATTTATGGATATGTAGGCGATAATAACCGATGGGACCCAAGAATCAATGGGTTTCTATGGGTATCTATGAATCCGACTAATTCCCTATCGCCTTAGTTGTTGGAAAGGTTCACAAGTATTGGAGTTTTTGGTTGTTAAATGGCTTCATATGACTAAGGAAAATTTTCTAGGATTAAATCTAAGGCCTTGGAATGGATTAACTTCACATAGGGACCATTTCTTGGAGTTTACGGCTGTAAACATGGATTTTACGACTGTAAACTCCCCCATACATATAATCCTTAATGTTTTTGGTCCTTAATCAATCACATGTGATTCTAATGATTTTTCTTAGCCTTGTATGGATTTTTGAGGGACTTTTGGTAAGGCTTTTGGAGTTTACGGCCCATGAACCCCCCTCATCGCCGTGAACTCCCTTGATGTGTGATTTAATATGTTTTAAAGTCCAATACTTGTTTCTAAACACTTCTAGAATTTCTCCCAAGGCTTTAGGTGTGTTAAAGTGGCATTTTAACACTTTTAGAGGAGTTTAGTCTCCATGAACAATGAGTTTACGGCCCTAGCATGTGCCTTGGCTGTAAACACCCTTTTACTCCTCAAAATTTATGTTCAAGGTGTTCCAAGGCCAAATCCACAATTCTACAAGTCATATCTAAGCCTTATTGGTGTTTTGGAAGAGTTTAAGCGCATAAAAACCTCATTTATATGTGTTTACGGCCCAAACATACTCTAGGGACGTAAACTCATGAACAAGGCTGTAAATCATGGTTTAAGGTATTCTAGGTCCATTCCATAAAGTCATCTAGCCATATCTAAAGTCCAATTGTGGGTTGGAAGGGTTTTGTTGCTCCAAAAACCCCATTTAGTTGAGTTTACGGACTAGGACTGTTCTAGGGCTATAAACTCATGATAATGGTCCTAATCCATGGTTTAAACTCGAATTTCAAGGCTAGAGAGGTTGCATAACAAGTTAGGGAAGGCACCTCAAAGATTTGGAGCCTTAAATTGATTATTTGGACCCTTAAACTTGGATTTAGGAGAGAGGTTAGAAAGAAAGTAGAGAGAGGAAGCAAAAGCTTCAAATGAATGTTTAAACACGTTTGAATAGGTCCTAAAACTTGGACACGGTGGAATTCTACCCGATACCAGCATTAAACGGGGCTTTAGGTCACACCCGATTAAGTTTCCGTAACCCGGCGGGGATGTTTCTAACCTTTTTTTTATTAAATAAACATTTTTGGGCTAATTTCATGAGTTCCTAAAGGGTTTGGACACTCATTAGATTATAATAAACGTATAAGTTTAAATAATTTAACCCAAAACGAAAACGGAACGAATTGACAGACGGCGAATTTTTACGGGTAGAATGGGTTTTCGACGATGGAAAACTTCAAGTTGTTACAATGTCAAACCGAGAGCGTTCATATAGAGAATGTCCAAATCTGACTTAATTTGAAGAAATTATGTTTTTTTGAAGATTCAGCATAGTAGTGTACAACTCGGAAATCAAATTTTAGATCGATCGATTATTAGCCGACAAAATCTAAATAAGAATTAAAGATCTCGTTAATAGGAGCTCAAAGATATGAAGACAGTCGAAAATGGACACGGTACGACAAAGTTATGAGTTTTAACGGACTTTAACTGTCTAAGACTGTTAAAATATAACTTTAAAATTAAATTCTAAATTAGCCGACGGAGTCTAAACAGAAGTTGTAGATCACGTCGATAGCTACGCGTGGATATAAAGAACGTCAAAATTGGAGCTGGTATGCAAAAGTTATGGATTTTACAAGATAATTAATTTTCGGATTAACCAGAGGGTGACACGTGTCGCGATCAGGCAGCACACATTCTTCCCCACGGCTTGCCACTAGATGCTGACACATGACACATTATGCCGCGTATAATTTTTTAGTATGCCCCACATAACCAATAAAAACCCATTAAGCCCCATGTAATTTTTTAGTATGTCCTGCGTACAGGGCGCTGGCAGCCTATAAATAGAGGTCGAATTCCACTCTTTTCCTTACACCTTTCCACTCTATTCTCTCCCAAACCACACAAGGTCCTAATACTTTTTCTCTATCACTTCCTAGGTGCTAGTAATGAAACTCCGTAACGCCATATAGCTCTAAGAAGTAGAGCTTTTGGATTACAAGTTTTGCCCGCGCAAAGTCTGGTTTCTCGCTAAACTACTTGTAAATTGAGTTATGATAACCGTACTTTTAGTAGAACTTATGTTTGAGTTCATTATCATTATTATCAACCTATAAAAAAGAGTTATCAGTGATTTCAAGTTTTTATACTTATTGATCTAGTTATGGGGATGATGTCTAGGCTGGATTTAGTGAGGTGTTTAAAGTGGAATTTCCAAACAGTATACTTTGTATACCAAACAAACCCTACCTCCGATACGATCCCACCTAGTTGTCCCTTATCAGCTATAGATCAGTAGACTTTGAATATCAGACAAAGATTTAGTGATAAATATACTAGGTTTTGTTAAAGGATAAGTTAGTTGTTTGAAGCGAAGCGCTGTCCGAATTTCGAATCTTCACTTTAACAAGGAGTGCATAGTTATTTTCATCTTACATGTAGATATGAAGTATTTAATATTAATACCTTCAATATATGATTATTATATGTGTTCCTGACATCTATGCTTGGTGAATGATTTATACATGTTTTACTAGATTTAAACTATACATGTATTTTTATACCTATAAATAAATTGGGTAAAGATGGGTGGATCAAAGATGATATAGATGATGAGAGATAAAAGATGATATAGATTATGAGAGATAAAAGATGAAATAGATGATCAGAGGCCTTGAATTTAAAGATGATGTCATCTAGCAGAGTATAGATGACAACCACAGACTAATCGACACAGTCCATTGGAATGCTAGCAGACTCACAACCTGTAGGTGTTTTTGAACTAAGTATTCACCAAATGTACTCAAAAAAACCCATTGGCATGTTTTGTTGGTGGACTCCCTAAAACAATATTGTCAATAAAGGAGATAAAAGCTGGCAGATATGGACCTAGTGCCTATTAGATAAAGACCGGCAGTTATGGACTTAGTTCCTTATAGATGAACAATGGCTGCTATGGACTTAGTGCCTAATAGATAACATCGGCAACTATGGACTTAGTGTATGTTAGATAAATCTTGAAAGCAATGGACTTTGTGCCTATTCCTTAGGACAAATCCTTAGGAATAAATATAGAAGAGTACCTACTAACACGTATCATGGAGGAATCCTTGAACTAGTACTGTCAGCATAGATGATCCTTAGGGTAAATCGTTAAGAATAAAGAAGATGGCGGGGATGGGAAATTGGGTTAATTATATTATTGTGGGTTGAAAACCTTATGTACTCACATGGTTTCCCAGCCTGACCCACTCAGTTTATTGTTTCACAGGTAATAATATTAAAGATATATTCTCCTAAGAGATTACAGGAATATTAGGCCACTGGTTTAGTTATTGTAAGGCTTCTAATATTTTGTTATGCTTATGTGTCAGTATCGACATTGACATCCCAATGTTTTAATATAAATAAAATACATATTTTCAGAAAAGCTTTGAGAATGTCATTATCATGTTTTCTGGGAACAAATTATGCAATGACATCCCTTAAAAAGTATACTCTGATTTTTAAATTGTGACAACCCAATATTTCGACTCTATGTAATGACCTAAAAAGTCAAGTATCGTAACCACTTTTGAAATAATGAAATTAAGTTTGAAAATAAAATGTAAAAAAGTCTCTATTTTGTTACCTACTATGTTAGATATTGTGTCAAGGTTTACAGAAATACTAAGAACACTAAAATCCGAATTATAACGAATAAGTTATGACCATTCTAAGATTTCCGACAAAACCGACAACACCGATTAAATGAAAAACGCAAAAATTCAATACAATAGTTTTTAGTTTTAAGTATCTAAATGAAAGTTGTAGATATCATTAAACCATAAGCGTACGTAAAAAGAACGTCCAAATCTAACTTCATATGAGGAAGTCATGATTTTTCCAAGATCTGGATATAGCAGTAGATAGCTAAAAACTCAAAATAGAGATCGAGAGACTTTTGGCCAAAACAACCTAAATGAGAATTGAAGGTCTCAACAATAGTAGCGCAACGGTAAAAAGTCTGAATGAAACGGACATCGGATAAAGAAGTTATGGAATTTAAATGGACTTTTTCTAGGTCCGGCCTATTAAAAATAATATAATAAAAATAAAGTCAAAACTAGCCAACGGAGTCTAAACGAGAGTTGTATAGCCTTTTCACACCTACGCGTACATATATAGAACATCGAAATCGAATCTCATACGTGGAAGATACGGATTTTACAAGTTTAAGGCACGAAAAACAAAGTTGTTAGATGCCTCACGAGGTGAGGCTCACGAGGTGAGTTTCTGAATGATGTGTTCCAGAGTGTCAACCACGTCCAATCGTAGAAGAGGATCAAGGTGACTAAGCCTCACGACATGAGACACCTAAAACTCACGACGTGAGACCCCAAAACTCAGCCTATAAATAGAAACCGATGGTTTTGAGTTCTAGTGCTCAATTCTCTCCTCTTGTGCTGAAACTCTGCTTCTAAGCCCCCGAGACCCTGCCGAAGCCTCGGTTTTCACGTACAAGACCCGAAGGAAGGTTTTGCATTCCCGAGATTCCCGAGAATCCCGATAAAATCGACTTTCACAAGCCAATGTTCTGCTCAATTTTTATATCACTTTCTTCAATCAACCAAGTGAGTTCATACACCTATAATCTACACTTTTAAATGTTTTATATATGCTTTTTTTTTTTTGGGGGGGGGGGGGGGGGCGGGGAATACAAGTAAACACACGGTTATTATCGTGTGTTACATAAACGTTTCATTATACACTTTTTATCAAGTGAATCATATGTGATTCATAAGTACTATATGGAAACTTTCGTACGCAAAATATATCACGATAACATCTTATCTTTTGAAATGAAGTATGTTGTTATATATATACAAATCAAACACTTTGTTTATACTTTAAGTATATGTGTTCATTTATGGCACTACAAAAGTTATATTTTTCATAACAAGTGAGCATTACACTAGGGTTCAGTATACGAATGAAACACACACTTTGAAAAACTATAATAGGTATAGTTTACGAGAAAATCATGAACATTTACATACTAGAAACACTATAGCAAAGAGATATTTTCATACACAAGAACAAATGGACATTTTCATACGTAAATCTATTTTATACTAAGTTTTGTGAGACATTTCACGTACTTTCTAGTATGCATTTTAAGTCTTGTATTACATATACCATAATCCCTTGTAAGGGGAGCGTGATTCTTGTGTATAGATCTATACGGGATTGACAATCCCACACCTAAGTTGTTAGCTACAACTAGGCCGGCAAGTCTAGGGTGACAAACATCATAACTTTCCAATGCCTGAAGAACGTTGTTATAGGCATCCTGGTCAAATAGTATGGTTATAAGACTCACATGGAGTATTAAAAACACATTGATTTACGGAGTTTTTCAAATGCCTTAGCGATTTATACATAAACCTACTATTTTAGGCATGAAAAACACTATTGCATTACAGTTTTGGAACAATTAAACTACCATCTACTATAGTAGAAAATATGGGATTTTCTAGGAACATTTAAACATGTACAAACCATTTTCATTTTATTTCATACAAACATTGTCACTAAATACTTATGAACTCACTAGCTTAAATGTTGATCTACTCTTTAAAAACTACTTGTATTTCTCAGGGATTCAGTAATACATGTAAAACTACTGCTTTTGAAGAAGGGACGCCGGGGCGTTACTTTAATTTCATTTTGACATCATATTGTAATTTCTTTTCAAACAAGTACTTTTCTACAATGTAAAATTTCAAATTATATATATGATGGTTGTGTTACTTTCTTTACTATGTATTCAACTGTTTCGATACTACATGAAGTCATCCGCCCTTGAACGATTCCGCCGTTCTGGTTTGGGGGTATGGCAGATTGGTATATGAGCATTGTTTATAGTGAACTAAGTATATCAAACCACATAAGATATACAGAATATAAATGCATAAGGGACTAATACTCTCTGAGAAAACGTTTTTACACCTAAAACCTTGTTTCATTTAATTTAGATTATTTTGGGTCTTAAAAGTACAAATACATGCATACAACAATATATTTTCATGGTTAGAACTATACAAGAAGTATTAAGACAAGTTGGGCACTACGATTAGGCGTCGATATATGTAATCGGATTTGCGACGAATATAGCCTGATCAACTATATTTATCCGAGATTGGACTAACGTATGTCGAGGAATGGTCGTAGTGAGCAACAAGTCAAAACATACCAAAATATACACTAGTATCAAACATACAAATTTAAATACTATAGGAGTATTTGGTACATGTAATAGTTTAAACGACATGTTTAGTTTTACATGTTTCAAATTTTATTCTATTCCTATAACCCTATTCTCGTATAGCCAAATGGTTGGATTCAACCCACACGGAGACCCCTACCATCTCAACCACGGTAACGGGGGATGGGTCGAAGCGGATGAAGAACCTATCGAGTTGGATGAAGGGGATGACTTTGGGACAGACTTAGAACTAGAGGTAATCAACCCAATAGTCGCTCAACCTCCTGCGGTGAGGAGAAACTTTCATGGGCCCTCTCCCATTTGGGGAAGTCACCTCCACCATTAGAGTGAACAGCAAAGAGTGCATCCTCCTTATGGTATGTGTCTAGACTTCTATGATGTCAGCGGCGGAGGTTCAGCTGATCCAGCACTCCCAGTCATGGTGGGCAAGCTATCCAACCAGTCCTATCAATCTAGGGTTCAAGCTAACCGGATTCATGAAGTCAACGTGGAAGTACAAGTTCACACTTCCAACATCCATCGACTGGATAGGTTACAGGATGACACCCAACTCCGCGCCGACACATTCCAAGCACAAATGATTGCAGCCCTCTTTGAGATAAGGGAACAGCAAGCCGCCTTCGATAGGGGTCTTATGAAAGCAAACCAATCGGATGCGGAGTCAAGCTCCAAGCGCAACCTAAGTCGCAAGTAGTGCTTGCCTAATCCCAAATTTTGATATATAATATGACCATCGGCTAAAAGTATTACCTTCTTTAACTTCCTGTAATCGGAAACCTTTAGAAAGGTCAAAATTTTCTAACTTCGGATGTAACGTAACCATATGTTATATATATATATATATATATATATATATATATATATATATAAGGCATACCTCTTTTGTGTGTTGATTCTGTGCATTTTATTCGAGTTCATGAGTTTGATTACTGTTATTCAAACTCCATTGGTGAATCAAACTCAAAGCCCTGTGTTGGTCAAACAAAATTCTCGAACTATTAAAGATAGTTAACTCATTACAATTCAACTCTCAGCCACCAAAACTTATAATCTTTTATTTGTATTTCTTGGCAGCACGATGCCTCCTCATCCAAACCTAAGACCCAGGTTGGGCATGATACCTCCACCACCACCGCCTCCATCGATGGAAAATGTTGCATTGATAGCTGCTGTAACAGCTACAGTAACAGTGGCAATGCCCCAAATGAGTAACAATGGTTCTGGTGGGGGAGTATATAGTTCTACGAACGGCCAACATCCAGGTCGCTCAAGGGATTGTACCTATAAGGATTTCATGAATAGCAAACCCATTACTTTTAATGGGGTCGGAGGGATAATGTCTCTATCACAGTGGAGAGAGAAAACTGAAGCGGTTTTCGAGATTTGTTCTTGTTCGGAAGGGAACAAAGTGAAGTTCGTTGCCTGTATGTTCTCTGAAAGAGCTCTGACATGGTGGAATGGCTATGTCAAGTCACTAACGCTAGTAGTGGCTAACTCTATGGGCTGGGAGAATCTAAAACAAATATTACTGCAAGAGTACTGTCCACGGGGTGAATTACAAAAGCTCAAACACGAACTTTGGGGCCTTACCATGGTAGGCTCAGACATCACGACCAATACCAACAAGTTCAGTGATTTGGAAATCCTTTGCCCAGGGATGGTTGCTCTAGAGTGCAAGTAAATAGAGAGGTACATCTGGGGACTATCCCCCAGATTCAAGGAAGTGTACTAGCTTTCAAACCAATCACCTTCGATAGTGCCAAACAGTTGGCACAAGCCCTCGTCGACCATGGGGTCTGTCAAGGCTTCGCAACTACCACTCCGGAGCAACCCAGAGGAAGCAACAACAACAACAACAACAACACTACCAATAACAACAAGAATAAGAAGTCCTGGAATAAAAGGAAGAGTCAGCCTTCACAGGACCCTTCCAAGAAACAACAGATTATGGTAGTCTATGCCGCTACTGCCCCCATTCCTGCTCCAATTACCACTACACCAGCAAAGCCATATGCTGGAAACTTGCCAAAGTGCGCCAAATGCAATTTGCACCACAATGGAAATTGTCGGGAGATGCATTTTAACAATTGCAAAAAGAAAGGGCATACAACCCATTTCTGTAGAGCACCTGCACAACTAATCACCCAAGTCCAAAGAGTCGGTGTGGGTCAAGCATGTTACGGGTGAGGTGAAGCTGCGCATTTCAAAAGAGACTGCCCTAAGGCAAGGAATGCAGGCGGCATGGGACGAGTGCTGGAAATAGGGCAGAACGAAGCGATAGCTGATCCCACGGTGGTTACGGGTACGTTTCTCCTCAATAATGTTTATGCATGCATACTCTTTGATTGTGGTGCAGAGAGGAGCTTCGTGAGTCATAAATTCAAGCACGTAATAAAACAGAACCCTATATCACTCAATAAGATATATACAGTAGAAATGGCAAACGGTAGAATAGAAAGAACAAATGATATGTACATCGGCTGCACACTAACTCTAAACAAACATTCATTTCAAATTGATCTAATGCTGATCACTATAAAGAGCTTTGATATCATCATCGGTATGGATTGGTTAAGCCTACACTGTGCTGATATACTTTTTCATGAAAGCGCCGTTCGCCTGAATTTGCCAAACGGAGAAATTCTTGTCGTTTATGGTGACAAACCTAGTACCAATTTACAAATCATCTCTTGCGTCAAAGCCCAGAAATACCTACGTAAGGAGTACCATGCCTTCTTAGCCCACGTGGTAGATAAGGACAAAGAAAACGAAAGGCATCAAAGACATTCCAGAAGTCTGCGATTTTCCCGATATTTTCCCTGAAGATATTCCCGGAGTTCCACCAGTACGTCAAGTCGAGTTTAGAATTGACTTAATTCCTGGAGCTACACCAGTAGCTAAGTCGCCATACCGTCTAGCACCGACAGAGATGCAGGAGTTATCCAACCAACTAAACGAACTACTCAACAAAGGATTCATCAGGCCGTGCTTCTCACTGTGGGGAGCACCAGTCTTGTTCGTAAAGAAGAAGGATAGATCTTTCTGCATGTGAATCAATTACCATGAACTCAACAAGCTCACTATCAAGAACCAATATCCCTTACCACGCATTGACGACTTGTTCGACCAACTCCAAGGAGCGATTTATTTCTCAAAGATCGACTTAAGATTCGGGTATCACCAACTATGATTATTGGAAGGAGATGTTCCCAAAATAGCTTTTCGAACTCGTTATGGTCACTACGAGTTTGTAGTGATGCCCTTTGGATTAACAAAAGCACCAGCGGTGTTCATGGACTTAATGAACCGGGTGTGTCATTCATTTCTAGACAAGTTTGTGATCATATCCATAGATGACATACTCATCTATTCGAAGACTAAAGAGGATCACAGTCAACACCTCCGACAAGTCTTGGAAATGCTAAGAAAAGAGAAGTTATACGCAAAATTCTCCAACTGCAAATTTTGGATTCGGAAGGCAGATTTCCTAGGTCACTTGGTTAGCAAAGACGGAATACACGTAGACCCTTCCAAAATTAACGCAATTGAGAACTGGTCAGCTCCAAGAACCCCAACGGGAATTCAACAATTCTTGGGCCTTACTTGCTACTACCGAAGGTTTATATAGAACTTCTCGAAGATTGCAAAACCACTTACCACCCTGACTCAAAAGGGTGTTACTTTCAATTGGGAAGAAAGACAAGACGTTGCATTCCAAACGTTGAAGCAAGCACTATGCAGCGCACCTATATTGTCCTTGCCAGAAGGAACATAAGACTTTCTGGTGTACTGTGATGCATCTAATCAAGGTCTTGGATGCGTACTAATGCAATGAGGTAAGGTCATCGCTTACGCCTCAAGACAACTCAAGTTGCATGAAGTCAACTACACTACCCATGATCTTGAACTAGGAGTAGTCGTTTTCGCGCTAAAGATCTGGAGACACTATCTTTATGGCATGAGATGCATGATCTTCACCGATGATAAGAGCCTTCAGCACATTCTCAACCAAAAATAACTCAACATGAGGCAGAGACGATGGGTTGAACTACTGAATGACTATGAATGCGAGATTCGCTATCACCTAGGAAAAGCGGATGTAGTAGCTGATGCTCTTAGTCGAAAAGAATACTCAGGTTGTCGAGTGAAATCCTTAACCATAACAATCCATTCACATCTGTCCACACAAATCAAGGAAGCTCAGAGGAAAGCCTTGAAAACATAGAATGTGGCAGGTGAAGCCCTAAGAGGAATGGACAAGAATCTTGAAGTCAAGGGTGACGGAGTTCGTTACTTCGTGGATCAGATCTGGACAGCGAAGTTTGGTGGATTCAGAGACGTGGTCATGAACGATGTGTATAAGACTCGATACTCCATACATCCAGGTTTAGACAAGATGTATTTAGACCTCAAGAAACTGTATTGGTGGCCAAACAAGAAAGCGGAGATTGCTACCTACGTAGGCAAGTGTCTGACTTGCGCCAAATTCAAGGTAGAATACCAAAAGCCATCAGGATTACTACAACAACCCAAAATACCCGAGTGGAAGTGGGAATCGATAACCATGGATTTCATAACCAAATTACCCAAGACAGTAGGTGGGCTAGTGTGACAACCCGAAGTTCGTTCCGTCATCGTAACCCGGTTCCGTTAATAAAGTCGTTACGTACCAATTTTTCCGTTAACTTTGTTTTAATTTAATTTATTTGCAACGTCTATTTAAGTTTCATAAGTGTCGGGATACATTTTAAAACATTAAAATATTTTCTAATTTCATTTAGAAAATATTAAGTTTCATCTAAGTCGTAATTACGGTAACTTAATTGGGTGCGACCAAAAGCCTCGTCTAACGTCAGTATCGGGTAGAATTCCAGCGTGTCCGAAACTTAGAACATATTAAAAGCCCAAAAGACTTCGTTTTGAAGTTTTACACTCTCTCACTACTCTCTCTCTCTCTCTCTAACCTCTCCCCTAAAATCCAAGCATTAGGTCCAAAATCATCAAATTAAAGCTCCAAATCATCAAGGTAACTACCCTAACTCATAGATTAGCATTCTTAGCCTTCAGATTTGTGTTTAATATATGAAAAAGGACCATGTCCATGTGTTTAACGCCTAGGAACACTCTTGGACCATGAACACACATAGATGGGGTTTTTGAGCCTTAAAACCCTTCCAAACAACCTTTGGAGCTTAGATATGGCTTAATGGCTTAATGGATCAGACTTAGAACACCTTGAACTTATTTTTGGGGAGTAAACATGAGTTACTACCCAAGAACGGGCTATAAACTCATTATCATGGGTAGTAAACTCAATTTCAAGTGTTTAAATGCCACTTAAACACACCAACAGCCTTGGTTTAAAGTCTAGAACCAACAACAATCGATTTAGGGGCCTTAAACAGGATGAAAACCTTCCCTTTAGGAGTTCACGGCCATAAACCCCCCAAGAATGGATTCCTGGGCCGTAAACTCCTAAAACATTGTAAAATAGTGCCTTAAACTCATTCCATGGTTTGTAGAATTAGCTAGAAACACTTGTAAAGACCTATGACCACCAAAACATCAAAGGAGGGTGTGTGGGGGAGTTTACAGCCGTAAACTCTTATTTTACTGCAGTAAACTCCATTAGTTGGTCTATATGATGGCTTAATCCATTCCTATACCCTATATTTGATCCAAGCCAATTTTCCCAAGTGATATAAGACCATTTAGCACCCTAGAGCACCCCACCATGATTTTATGGCCTTAAACTCATGGGGAGTGGGTCATTAGGGCCAGAAACTCTCTTGGGAGTTTACTCTTGAAGAGTAAACTCCATTTCCAAGCCATATACGTCCTTAGATGTAACCCGGGTCACTCCAAACACTTATTTTGAAGTGCTTTCGCATCTTGGAGTGTATAATCTTATCTAATTAGTGATTGAAGGTCTACTTAGATAAAATTATTTATCATTTCACATTACATAGGAACCACGCATGTTTTCAAGCCTTGAACTGACGTTTAGCATCCTAGCCGATACATTCCTCGTCCGGTTACTTCATACCCCTACGCCTTTTTCCGTGTTTTTCAATGTTTTCAGGGGGTCGGGGGATACAAGCAAACTATAAATGTTTTCAAAACCTAAAACTGATGTATTTCTATAAATATCTGGCTAACTTTTAGATATCTGTACCCCTTATGTATTATGTTGAGCATAAGGGATGTTTTATCGATTATAACTACTTGGATTTCAGTAAAGGAAACAATCAAATCAATCAAATTATTATGGGAATAATTTGGGATCTTTAGTTCTTATTTAACGAGCATAGATTTATGTAAAGTTTTTAGATAAACTATGTCTGATTCAGTTTATCTGTGTTTAATTTAGAGTTTTTAGATTTTTAGTTCAAATTATTATGTACCCCATTGTATTTAACTGTTTTCACTGTATTATATGTCAAAACGATTACTATGTTTGATAACGTCTGAAAACACCGTGAATAATACAATACTAGCTTCTGAAATTCGTCATTACCCTTTGGGTTATCAGTAAATCCTCCCGGGAAGTGTAACCAGAGTCTCCTGGTGGGAGAGCGTGGAGTTTGTGAATAGATCTATTCGGGACTGACAATCCCACACCTAAATTGCTAGCTACAGTTAGGCGGGCACGCCTGGGGTGACAAATTCTGGATATCGTCCGACGTCTGACGAACGTCAAGGAGGTCTCGGTGTCATATCAGCATCGTTAACGGAATCACAATACGTATTGATATAAGTTTATTCACGGATTTGATTTTTATTTATCTTCTATCTATAGTTCTAATATCTAGTACGGGATGGTAGTCCCATGGTTTTAAATCTATATCTGGTACGGGATGGTAATCCCATGGCTTTGAATCTATATCTAGTACGGGATGGTAATCCCATGATTTTGAATATATATATCTCGTATGGGATGGTAATCCCATGGTGTTGAATCTATATCTAGTACGGGATGGTAATCCCATGGTTTTCAATCTATATCTAGTACGGGAGAGTATTCCCATGGTTTTCAATCTATATCTAGTACGGGATGGTAGTCCCATGGTTTTCAATCTATATCTATCTATAGTTTCGTGTATATCAAACTATCTTATATCTAGTACGGGATGGTATTCCCATGGTTTTATATCTAGTACGGGACGGTAATCCCATGACTTTCAATCTATAGTTTTTGTGTATTAAAGCTATCTTATATCTAGTACGGGATAGTAATCCCATGATTTTCAATATATAGTTTTACGTATTAAACTATACACAGTTCTATTTAACAGAAATTCAGAACTTTAACTAAACTTTACTTTTAGGAAAATAAGGGTTTTTCCTGGGATAACTGAATTGTTCTTAACTAGACCATGTAACTAATGGATAACTAAACTATACTTATAAGAAAATATGGGATTTTCTTGGATAACAAACTTTTCGGAAAAACCAAAGGAAACTTGTACCTTTTCAGAAAAGAAACCTCTTATGAACTCACCAGCTTTATGCTGATTTTCAAACTGCTTGTATTCTCAGGTCCACATTAGACAGGTACCAGCGATCCATTTTGCGAAGACGGAGTACGTAGAAGACATGTCTCTTCTTTTGTTCATACGATATATATGTATGACACTTCTAACACTTTGATTTCCAAAAAATGTAATAACTCTATGTAATGTATTGTTTTGTGTTTAGTATGGTTACTATGTACATTGGTTGCGATATACATGATGTCCTCCGCCCCAAAACGTTTCTGCCTTGGGTTTTGGGGTATGACAGATTGGTATCAAAACCCTTTTTTATAGTGAACTAGTATACCAAACCTTACATGGTATAAGACTGTAAACACTAAGGGGCCTAAGTACTCTGAACTAAAAGTATACCTTAAAATATAAGTATTTTCAACAGTATACAAGTATACCTAACCGTCGAAATCCGTAACTAGAAGTAGAACAAAACATAAGTAAATGGGTGTTGTACGCTGCAGTTAAACCTGGGCAGTTATGTAGTCGTGTCTACGATCAATATAGCATGGCCAACTATATTCATTCGAGACACGACCAACATGTTCTTGGGAGTGACTGTGGTATGCGGCATGCCTAAAACTTACCCAATACCCAAACAACAGGTCGTCGTCACAGCGAATCATGAAATAATATGGGAGTATTTCTCGAGCCAAATCCGTTATAGAAATCCTCATTCTAGCATTGCTTCTCAATCATTTCCTTTAGTGATAGTTTATCTGCTCTGATAACTCTTTCTTGCTTTGTCTCTTAATAGAATGCTATATTTGTCTTAATGAGATATCCCATGTTCCATATCTCTTGATTCAATTCAGAGGACTGATGATCCTCTTTTTCGTGATCTTTTTAGATCAAGATGCCTCCATCAAAGAGACCCAGCTCAAAGAACAACAACAACCCTCCATCACCACCTCCACCCCAATTTGATCCCGTGAAGTTCCACGCAGCTGTTACTACCGCAGTGGCAGCCGCCATGTCTCAAATGAACCCCGGTTGTTCAGGAGGTGGTCCCCAGCCGCAAAACCAAGATTATAGCCAAGGACACCAGAAGGAGTGTTCCTATAAGGACTTTATGAACGCGAAACCCACATCCTTCGATGGCACTGGAGGTGTCATTTCCCTAACCCGATGGTTCGAGAAAATCGAATCTATTTTCGAAATTTGTGCCAGCTCTAAATCGGATAAGGTGAAGTTCGATGCCTGCACGTTCACCGATAAAGCCTTGACTTGGTGGAACAGCCGAGTCTAATCCCTAACCCTACATGTAGCCAATACCATGGGTTGGGAGGACATGAAGGAACATATGCTCGCAGAGTACTGCCCTCGGGGCGAAATGCAGAAGCTAGAACACGAACTCTGGAACCTGAAGATGAAGGGTTCTGATATCGTCGCTTACACTTCAAGATTTGATGACTTGGCGCTACTCTGTCCGGGAATGGTTACCCCGGAGAGTAAGAAGATTGAGAGATTTATCTGGGGGTTGACCTAGCCAACCAAAGGAAATGTCTTGGCTGCGAAGCCAGACACCTATGATAGTGCTAAATGTCTTGTGCAAACCCTGATCGATCACGGAGATAACCCTGATGAGGAGACCACCACTCCTGAGCTAGTTAAGAGTAGTGGTGGAAGTAAAAAGGAATTCTGGATCAAGCGGAAGGCCCAAAGAACACAAGGATCCTCTAAGAAACAGCAAACGGTAGCAGTCCATGCTGCTACTGTCCCTGCTGTTGTGTCTGCCGTCAGATCCACAACTCAAACTCATACCAGTGGATATACCGGTACCCTTCCTTGGTGCGACAAGTTCAGCTACCATCACCGTACTCCCGGGCCATGCCACGAAAGACTCTACAACAACTGTGGCAAGAAGGGCCACCTTGCTCGAAACTACAAAAAACCAACCCAATCAACCAATCAAGCTTCCGGAGCGGGAATCAGTCCGGCCTGCTATGGTTGCGGCGAAGCCGGACATTTCAAGCGAAACTACCCCAAGGCAGCAACAACTGGTAACACCGGGAGAGTCCTAGCTATGGGACAAGTTGAGGCAGCCGCCGATACCACCATTGCCACAGGTATATATTCTTCCTCGACAACCCTTATACTTGCAAACCTTTTCGATTATATTGTTGAAATAGAATCTGTTATCTATTCAATCAAACATTATCTTAACTTTAGTCCTCCGTTAGTAACCGAAATGCCTACTGTCGAGATGTCTAACAATGAGAAAGAGGACGTTAGTGATATATTCATAGGTTGAACATTTAGCCTCGGCGATCATCCTTTTCTCATCAATCTTATACCGGTTTCTCAATTAAGAGCTTTGACGTATTCATTGGCATGGATTGATTGAGTCTCAATCGTGTTGATATCCTTGGTTCCGAAAGATCTATCCATCTCAACCTTCCCCTGGTA
Organism: Lactuca saligna; assembly: GCF_052625555.1. NCBI lineage: Eukaryota > Viridiplantae > Streptophyta > Magnoliopsida > Asterales > Asteraceae > Lactuca > Lactuca saligna. Next base: position 153,958,963 of record NC_136417.1, read on the forward strand.
AAACTCTTATAATCTGCGATGATGAACTTAGTTTCAGCTACTGCATCATTTCATATATCAAAGCTCAAAAGGCTTCTCCGAAGAGAGTGCCACAAATTCCTAGCCTACGTGACCATCGAGAAACAGGAAGTTGCATCCCCGAAGTCTGCAACTTTCCTGGTGCCTTTTCCCGAAGAGCTTCCTGGAATTTATGCCGAGTGTTGAGTCGAGTTTCACATCGACCAAATTCCTAGAGCTATCCTCGTAACCAAGCCCCGTATCTATTAGCGCCAACAATAATACAGGAGTTTTCCAGTCAGCTATGAGATCACAGGAATGATGTTTTCAAAACAACATTCAGGACTTGACATGGTCACTACGAAGATGTAGTGATGCCCTTCGGGCCAACCATTTTCTTTGATCATGTAGTAATCAAAGAAGGCATGTTACATTCTGAAACTCGTATCCCGAGGTGCATAGAACTTTTCAAAATCCTCATTAGGATCGATCCTGTAGCATACAAACTCCGACTACCCTAACTCATAGATTAGCATTCTTAGCCTTCAAATTTGTATTTAATTTATGAAAAAGGACCATGTTCATGTGTTTACAGCCCTGGAACACTCTTGGGCCGTGAACACACATAGATGGGGTTTTTAAGCCTTAAAACCCTTCCAAACCACCTTTGGAGCTTAGATATGGCTTAATGGATCGGACTTAGAACATGTTGAACTTAATTTTTGGGGAGTAAACATGAGTTTACTTCCCAAGAACATGCTTGGGCCGTAAACTCGTTATCATGGATAGTAAACTCAATTTCAAGTGTTTAAATGCCACTTAAACACACCAATAGCCTTTGATGAAAGTCTAGAACCAACCACAATCGATTTAGGGGCCTTAAGCATGATAAAAAGCTTCCCTTTAGCAGTTCACGGCTGTAAACCCCCCCCCCCCCCCCAAGAATGGATTCCTGGGCCGTAAACTCCTATAACATGGTCAAATGGTGCCTTAAACTCATTCCATGGCTTGTAGAATTAGCTAGAAACACTTGTAAAGACCTATGACCACCAAAACATCAAAGGAGGGTGTGTGGGGGAGTTTACGGCCGTAAACTCCATTAGTTGGTCTATATGATGGTTTCATCCATTCCTATACCCTAGATTTGATCCTAGCCAATTTTCCCAAGTGATATAAGACCATTTAGCACCCTAGATGTCACAACTATAAATTTTGAGCCATGTAATCTATGCATTCAAGTACATGTGAATCAAAAACTTCAATCAAATACAAGATACAAGTACTATAAGTAGTCATCAAATAATTGGAGACCCTAGAAGTTCTTGTTAAGTCCATTTAGGACTAGGACTTCCTTATTGGATCCAAATGGACCAATGAATTTCCAAATTGGACTATCATGGGTTTAGGACCCTAATTGGGTTCTAATTGGACCCACATTCGTTTATTGCAATATTTTGGGCTAGGTAGAACCTAGAATGAAATAAAACACAAGTTTTGATCCATAATTTAACCTAACCTAGCTTAATAAAGCATAAAAATCACAATTTTATTTTATAAGGCCAATAAATACCCTAAACTACCTCTAATGTTGGGCTTAGGGGCAAAGAGCCCAATTTTTCCTCCTTCTCTCCCCATTCTCGGCCCAATGCATGAGCCCAAGAGGAAAGGAAGCATGTTGACTAGTGAGTGACACCTCACTATTATCTAATGGATTTCTAGGCACATATCACATACCTCCATGCATGTATCACTTCAAATATCACTTCCTCTCTTCTCTCTTCCCACTCTCGGCCGAATCCCCTCTCACACACACCAAAAATATCTCAAATTCTCTCTAGAACACTCAAGAACTCTCCTTCCTCCCCTCTCCAAAAATCTCGAAAATTAGGGACTTTCCAAGAGGATTTTGCAAGTAAATCATCATCTAAGGTAAGATTATGCATAGATCTATGGTTTAAATTCTTTTGTTATCAAAATCCTTTCCTAATCTATGCAAAAATCGTGATCTTGCACCCTAGAACCATCTCAAAACTCGAGATCTTCATCAAAGGGAGCCAAGGCCAAAAACACTTCATTTTTTTTCCTTCCATTTTCCTTGCAAAACCGAATCAACACCCCAAGGTGAGCTTCATACCCCCTATTTTCTGTTTTTATGAGTTTTGTGGGGGGGGGGGGGAATACAAGTGAAGGTGTAGATCTATATGTGTTTGTATGCCTTGTATGATTTCCATGCTTATATGTATGCTTTTATGTGTTTTTATGTTGGATCTAGCCTCAAAACTCATCAAAACCGAGATATAACTTGTGCTACATGATTTTAACTTCAAATATATTTCTAAACACAAAGTGCTTCAAGAAAAATTGGCTAAGTAGTTTAGCAATAATTTCTTTGGGTTAAAAACACAAATTTTGGGCCTAAAATGTGAAAAATGCAAAAATAAGGGCCCAAATCGACATGTCACAGATTCTGATGGATGAAGTGTGCCAAAACAGTTTTCATAAATAAATTTCTGGAAATATACTCATTTAGGGGACTAAAAACATAAATTTTAAGCTTAATGGGTTAAAAATGTAACTTTCGGCCCAATAAGGCCCATTATGCGAATTTTTCTGCTTTGGAGGGCCAAAACTGTAACTTTCTGTAAAACAGTGGACTATAAGTGTTCCAACTCCTTTTCAAAGGTTTAAAATGCTTTTTAAATTTAAAAAGGACCAAAGTTGCAAAAATTTTCCAAATTGGGCCAAAATTGTAAAAATTGCGAAAAGAAGGGGTTAAAACCGTGAAAACTGCATTTTCAAGGACTTAAACTGTTTTTATGAAAAATATGTTGAAAAATATTAATTTCAATAATTTTTGGTGTTAAAATGTCAAGAAAAATAGTTTAAGGACTAAACCGGGAAGTATTTAATATAAGGGGTTGAAAATGTAAATTTTACAAATGATGAGGGGCTGAAAACAGGAATATTTCAAGGCTAGTTCAATATACCCAATTTGATCAAATGATGGCACCACGACTATCAACGGAATACAATACATTACAATACCAAAAGTCGTTAAACGAATTGGCTCGGTCTCGAGCCAATAGAAATCTACAACTACTAACACTACGACACTACAATTCATACAAGTAACGTTTGGTTATACATACACATGCGAGTGTGCACAGACGTCTATGCACCATCTTTGGGCCCCACAAGTGTAAAATCTTGTTCGTTGAGCCTAGCTAGCCCAATGACCTGATCTTAAGGCCCGAAGACATTTTTTTTACGGAGTGTTGGGTTTTACCGATCCGACACAACGTAAATGGACTTTCAATGGCTTGTATACCACCGGTCCCCAAGGGTCCTTTGGTCTTGCTAGTAAGGTCTACATTTCATGCGAGGCGGGTCTGGGACCCCTCGTACATTTTATCCCCAACCGGCTAATGGAGTTACCGGGGTCTTCGTGACCTCTTTCTCTTCGGATGTGGGACTTCACCTAGTCAGGGCGATTGGATAACGCGATTAGTATTGACGACGCCTTCGGAGTCGTTAGTATAACTATAAACTGGGCGTTTGTGTAACGCGGGTTTGTAGTAAATAATCCTGCTCGAAAACCTTCCAACGTCGCCCGGGACTGACACTATACGCTATGCAATGGTTTCAATGTAACATCACGTAATTCAAGGAACTAGGAGAACATCGGGTTTTTCCTAGGGTTTTCAATACTTACAAATTTGAAATGCAAACATTCTAAACGAACATTTTTTTTACAAGTATAGAAACAAACAAGCATACCTATGGATCTTCACAAACGTTTTCGGAAACTTATCTTTTCAGAAAATATCGGATTTTCTGGTGGTTCTTCAAACAATACAAACATTCGATTTCAAACACTACTTATGAACTCACCAACATTTCATATGTTGACGTTTTTCAAAATACTTGTATTCTCAGGGAGCCAGTGAATCAAGGGAAATCATATCCAGTGACGGTTGCGGTTTATTTTTGTATGAATTAAACAACTTAATTTTTGGGGAATGTAATGTTTAAACAATGTATGTTATGTAAACACTACTGGTTGTACTATGTTGATGAATGGTGACGAATGTTGTTATGTTTCATATATATTCAATGTTATGGTATTCAATTGAGTCACGACAGCCCCCGGACGTTTCCGCCGTCTGGTTCGGGGGTGTGACAGGTTGGTATCAGAGCTTTGTTTATAGTGAACTAGCATGTCGAGCCATACATTGATATGCAACTATAAACCAAAAAGAGGGACTAACATAACTCTGAACAACACAAGTAAATAAAACACACTTGCTTGCATTAGGGATAAGAACCTAACGTCGAATCAAACACAATAATACTGGTATCTCGGTTAATTCGGGACTGTTCTTAGGGATACCAAGGAGTGAATGTAGCCTGATCAACTACGTTCTCTCCAAGGTAAAACTAACACACGTCTTGATGAGATCGGAATAGCCAGGGAACCAAAAACTATACCCTTATCACCCAAAAAGAGAATGTTGCTTAGTATGTATGATGGATATAGCATCCTAGGATAATGTAGTATATTTACGTACTCGCGCAGACAGCATGGCTGGTTTTCATCACCCGGGAGACCCCTACTTCCCTAATCAGGGAAACAACGGGTGGCTAGAGGAGTCCGAGGAGGAACCTGAGGAGGAGCCTGAGGAGGAACCTGAGGAAGAGCCTGAAGAGGAACCCGAGGAGGACCCCGAGGAGGAACCTGACGGGGAACCGGAGGCAGAAGCCGAAGGCGAGCCTGTCGAACCCGAAGAAGACGAAGAGCATTTCGAAGAGGAGCTCGATGATAGCGACGGGGGTGATTCGGATGCGGAGTCCGAAGTCATCAACCCCCCTTACCCAATCCGGGTGCCTGCATATCGAGTGGGCCCCACTGGCCCTACACCTCCCTGGGGTATGGACCTCTGGAGATGGAGCAGACAGCAGGGACAGCGACCCCCGTATGGCATGTCACGCGAGTTCTTTGACCTGAGAGATGGAGGACCGGCCGACCGAGCCCTTCCAGTCATGGTGAAACGGTTACGGAATACGGGCGATCTTGCCCAGGACACTGCGAATCAGGTACACCAATTGAGGACTAGGGTCGAGCGTGCGGAGCAAGAGACGCGTGACGTCCTTCGAGAGTTTCACATGAGACAGGTTCGGTGGGAGTCTCGACTCCGGGACGCGGAACGCTTGGTTGCTCGTCTTCAGGGAGCATCCACATCTTCGGCACCACCTCCTGACGCAGCTCATCACGGTTAGGAATAGACTTATTATAGTAGGTTATTAGGAACTATGTTACGTACTCCGGCTCTATGTTTAAGTGACTACACTACTCATGGAGCCGTTATACTGTCAGATTAGCATTATCTATGTATTCTCCTACGAGCAAATTTTCTTGTACTAAATGCGGATAATATTAATGAACTTTTGTGTGTTTTGCTAAATTATTCTTAGTTGCTATGTGTTGAGACATTATGATTGCATGCTTGATGATATTAATGTTTAGGTTCGTACCATACACCTAGTTAGTAGAGTCGCCACCTCACGGAAACCACGAACACTCAACATCTTTCCGTTTCATGACAGAAAGATGCCTCGCCCAACTACTCGCGGAAACCCAGGACCAACCCCGCCCGAAGCTGACTCCACTGCTTTCCAGGCAGCCGTGTCAGCTGCAGTCACAGCAGCGATGGCACAACTTCACCGAGGAAACAACGGAGGAGGTAACGGGCAAGGATCTGGAAGTTCGAACAACGGGGCGAACCAAGGACTCACTAAAACGTGCACCTACAAGGATTTTGCGAACGCTAAACCCCGAACTTTCAACGGTACCGGAGGAGTGATCGCCCTAAAGCGATGGATCGAGAAGGTAGAGTCGGTATTCGAGATATGCGAGTGCCCCGAGCAGATGAAAGTGAAGTTCGCGGCCTGCACTTTGGTGGACCAAGCACTCACTTGGTGGAATGGTCATGTGGAAGCCATGACACTCCCGGTCGCCAACTCTATTCCCTGGGCAGAGATGAAAGAGATGTTGACGGCTGAGTACTGCCCCCGAGGCGAAATACAGAAGATGGAGCAGGAACTATGGAATCTCACGGTGCAGAATGGGAACATCGATGCTTACATATCGAGATTCAGCGAACTATCTCTGTTGTGCCCGGGTATGATCACTTCAGAGGGGAAGAAGATTGAACGATTCATTTGGGGACTGACATCCCCCATTCAAGGAAATGTGATAGCTGCGAACCCTGAAACTTTTGACAGTGCGAAGAGATTGGCAAAGAGGTTATATGATCATAACCACAAAAAGGGCGAGAAACCGGTAGAGGCTGAGAAGAAAAAGGAGGGTGATGGTAAGAAAGGATGGAACAACAAGAGAAAGGGGCGTCAGGGCCCCGAGGCCTCTAAAAAGCAGCAAACAGTGGCAGTTAACGCTGTCACTGCACCGGTTCCAGCCACACCACATGCTCCAGCCTCAGCTGCTTCAAATACCTCAAAACCCTATTCCGGTACTCATCCCAAATGCAACAAGTGCGGTTTCCATCACCAAGGAGAATGTAGGGAGTTCCATTGCACCAGTTGCAACCGAAGGGGACACACTGCAAAGTTCTGCAAGACTTATCCTTCTCAGAACCAGAATCAGGGAAACAACCAGAACAACAACAACCCTCGCAATAACAACAACACCAATGCCGGTGGCAACAATGCAGGGCTTAGTCACACCTGTTTCGGGTGTGGAAGGACGGGACATTTCCATCGAGACTGCCCTAACAACAACAACAACTCAGGAAACAGAGGAGCAGGAAGAATGCTGACTATGGGTCAGAGGGATGCAGTTCAGGACCCCGCAGTTGTGACCGGTACGTTCCCCCTAAACCACACTTATGCATGCATCTTATTTGATACCGGAGCGGAGCGAAGTTTCGTAAGCGAGAAGTTTAAACATTTATTAAAACAACAACCCCAGAAGCTAAATGAAACCTATACGGTGGAAATGGCCAATGGGAAGACCGAATCCACTAGAGAAATCTACACTGGATGTACCCTAACCCTTAACCAACACGTCTTACGAATAGATCTGATGCCAGTGTCAATTAGGAGTTTCGATGTGATTATCGGCATGGATTGGTTAAGCCCCCACCATGCTGAGGTTTTGTGCCACGAGAAGGCCGTTCGCCTTCGTCTCCCGAATCACGAAACCCTAGTAATTTACGGAGACAAGCCTAGCACGAATCTTCGTCTTATCTCGTGCATCAAGGCACAAAAACATTTGCGAAAGAACAACTTAGCGTTCTTGGCCCACATAGTGGACAAGACCAAAGAAGAAATTAACATCCAAGACATTCCGGTAGCGTGTGAATTCCCGGACGTGTTTCCTGAAGATCTCCCAGGAGTACCCCCAGAGAGACAGGTTGAGTTCCGAATCGACCTCGTCCCAGGAGCAACTCCTCTCGCTAAATCACCATATCGATTGGCACCTGCTGAAATGCAGGAATTGTCCAGCCAACTCAGTGAGCTTCTGGACAAGGGATTTATCCGACCTAGCTACTCGCCATGGGGAGCTCCGGTGCTCTTTGTCAAGAAGAAGGACGGATCTTTCAGAATGTGCATCGATTACAGAGAGTTGAATAAACTCACTGTTAAAAACCGCTACCCACTCCCTCGGATCGATGATCTATTCGACCAGCTCCAAGGAGCTAGCTATTTTTCTAAAATTGATCTACAATCCGGATACCATCAACTCAAGGTCCGAGAAGAAGATATCCCTAAAACCGCTTTCCGAACCCGCTATGGACATTATGAATTCGTCGTAATGCCCTTCGGTCTAACAAATGCACCCGCCGCATTTATGGACCTAATGAACCGAATCTGTCGACCGTTCTTGGACAACTTCGTCATTGTGTTTATCAATGACATCCTCGTCTATTCTCGAAGCAAAGAGGAGCATGGCCAACATCTCCGACAAGTCCTAGAGACGCTGCGATCGGAAAGGCTTTACGCCAAACTCTCTAAGTGTGAGTTTTGGCTACGGAGCGTGAACTTTCTCGGTCACGTAGTTAGCCAAGATGGAATTCATGTGGATCCCTCTAAGGTCAAAGCTGTGGAAGGATGGGCAACTCC